>NC_139645.1:20823071-20954401 GCF_964638095.1 Poromitra crassiceps
CGGGTACATAGACGCGCTGTGTTGTGTCCCTTTTTACAGTCTATGGTTGTGTCAAGCTAGACGTAACGGGGGAAGAGGACAGCAGAAGGAAGCATCATGGTGCATCATGGCCGCCAAAAATAAGGTGGATTGGCCATACAATTTGTCGGGGCAAAAGTAAACAAACCCTGCCATTTGTGTCTGTTTGTGATGTCGCTGGTAACGAGACGAGATAAGCTAGCTAACTGCTACAGCTAGCAAGCAGCTTCTTCTTCAGCGGGAGCTTCCAAAACAGGAAATAACCAAAAAAATCAACACAAAAAACCACGTGCTTCCTCCGACTAGTCCGGGTGGGGTTCACACCAGAAATGGGCCGCTCCAGAGTTCGCTTGAGAGCGGACCGAGACCACCTCTCACAGGCGAACCAGAGCGCGGTTTTTAGTCCGCACCAGAGTTCGAGTAGGAGCGTTCACACCGACCCTATGGACCGTACTAAAGGGGAAAGTTCCGATAGACCGGACTAAACAAGGCTGGTGTGAACCCGCCCTAAGTGAACATCAAATAGTAGTCAGTGGGTTCAGGAAACAGGCTGCAATAGCACGGTTCTTCCACTAGATGGTAGAACAGCTCTACTCTTGTTAGGTTTACACTTGCTGCTGCTCTGCCTCAATTTTTCGATTTTAACAGTAGCCTACATTCCTGTTTCCAAAGTGAATGGATGAAAAATATAATCAATGAAAGAAGATTTCGGGCAGAACAAAAAGAAATAGAACATAGAAACAAAAGTTGTTTATACCCAACCAAAATTGAAATGCTCTTTTGGGGTTATTTGAAAGCTCACTTGTCTGACATGATGATCAGGTCTCTTGCTGTGATGAGTGACATGTCTGACATGATGATCAGGTCTCTTGCTGTGATGAGTGACTTGTCTGACATGATGATCAGGTCTCTTGCTGTGATGAGTGACTTGTCTGACATGATGATCAGGTCTCTTGCTGTGATGAGTGACTTGTCTGACATGATGATCAGGTCTCTTGCTATGATGATCAGTGACTTGTCTGACATGATGATCAGGTCTCTTGCTGTGATGATGAGTGACTTGTCTGACATGATGAGCAGGTCTCTTGCTGTGATGATGAGTGACTTGTCTGACATGATGATCAGGTCTCTTGCTGTGATGATGAGTGACTTGTCTGACATGATGATCAGGTCTCTTGCTGTGATGAGTGACTTGTCTGACATGATGATCAGGTCTCTTGCTGTGATGATAAGTGACTTGTCTGACATGATGATCAGGTCTCTTGCTGTGATGAGTGACTTGTCTGACATGATGATCAGGTCTCTTGCTGTGATCAGTGACATGTCTGACATGATGATCAGGTCTCTTGCTGTGATGATGAGTGACTTGTCTGACATGATGATCAGGTCTCTTGCTGTGATCAGTGACATGTCTGACATGATGATCAGGTCTCTTGCTGTGATGATGAGTGACTTGTCTGACATGATGATCAGGTCTCTTGCTGTGATGAGTGACTTGTCTGACATGATGATCAGGTCTCTTGCTGTGATGATGAGTGACTTGTCTGACATGATGATCAGGTATCTTGCTGTGATGAGTGACTTGTCTGACATGATGATCAGGTATCTTGCTGTGATGAGTGACTTGTCTGACATGATGATCAGGTATCTTGCTGTGATGATGAGTGACTTGTCTGACATGATGATCAGGTCTCTTGCTGTGATGATGAGTGACTTGTCTGACATGATGATTAGGTCTCTTGCTGTGATCAGTGACATGTCTGACATGATGATCAGGTCTCTTGCTGTGATGATGAGTGACTTGTCTGACATGATGACCAGGTCTCTTGCTGTGATGATGAGTGACTTGTCTGACATGATGATCAGGTCTCTTGCTGTGATGATGAGTGACTTGTCTGACATGATGATCAGGTATCTTGCTGTGATGAGTGACTTGTCTGACATGATGATCAGGTCTCTTGCTGTGATGAGTGACTTGTCTGACCTGATGATCAGGTCTCTTGCTGTGATGAAGAGTGACTTGTCTGACATGATGATCAGGTCTCTTGCTGTGATGATGAGTGACTTGTCTGACATGATGATCAGGTCTCTTGCTGTGATGATGAGTGACTTGTCTGACATGATGATCAGGTCTCTTGCTGTGATGAGTGACTTGTCTGACATGATGATCAGGTCTCTTGATGTGATGAGTGACTTGTCTGACATGATGATCAGGTCTCTCTTGCTGTGATGAGTGACTTGTCACAAGCTTTTTTCTCACTTCAAAAGAAAAACAGGACTTGTTTCTCAAATAAAAACCTAACTTGAGAGGCGGAGCCTTTTCACCAGAGACTCTATATGATACCCAAAAGAATGAACAGTATGTCATTTATCTGCTGGCACTGTAAAAAAGGCAATTTTTTTCATATGGTTTGGTCATGTAATTGACTTTATTTTGGAACTCTGTGACTAAGATAATATCACACTGTGTGTCTACATGGCAGCTAGGAAGTACATAGCTTGAAACTGAAAGCATCCAACCCTTCAGTAATAATAGTCCACCGGTGGAATGAACTCTCAAGTCTCAGGTTGAACAATATTTATTATGAGTAAAGGCAGATCCTCAAAAATATGGCAATCTCATAGAGTTTGATTCAACAACTTTTTACAGCAGTGTCAGTAATTATGGGAACAGTCGCTCTTACAGTTTGTGAGATACAGCTACTGAATGCTGCTATAGCGCCCCCTATAGGCGAAATGACACAATTTTATTTTTATCAGCTCAGAGTACATATGTGCATACCTGGACCAAGTTTGGTTCGGATCGGACAATGTGGTCCGGAGTTATGGCGGTTTTTGTGAAGTAGGCCCCACCCACCCCCGCCCCCTACAGGCCAAATGACACTTTCTTTTCTGAAATCAGCTCAGAAGTGTCAAGTCAAAAAGGCCCAACAGCGAATACACGGACTCAGGCGCCTGAAGAAATTTGGGCTAAGGCCAGAAATCCTTAGCGACTTCTACAGAGGCACCATTGAAAGCCTGTTGACTGGCTGCTTCACCACCTGGTACGGGAACTGTACCACCATGGACCGCAGGGCGCTATGGAGAGTGAGGCGCGCGGCCCAGCACGTAACAGGAGACGAGTTGCCAGAACTGCATGAACTGTATAAACAGCGGTGCCTCAGGAGGTCCCTGAAGATCATCAAAGACACAAACCATCCCAACAGCCTGTTCTCCCTGTTACCCTCAGGGAGAAGATACAGGGTTCCAAAAGCACGCACAAATCGCTTGAGGAACAGTTTCTTCCCGCAGGCCACGAGACTCCTTAACATACACAAATAGTGTAGTAGCCGTACTGTACCGTACTGTAGCTGCTACCATTACGTATGTCTAATGTTTAATTGTATGTTTAATAAGGAATATGCTATTTGCACCTGTATGTCAAATACGCCGAATTTAAAACACAGAGTTTAATTTAGTTTAATTGTATGTTTAATAAGGAATATGCTATTTGCACCTGTATGTCAAATACGCCGAATTTTAAATGTTTAAGCACGTCTAAAGTATGCACATGACATGTGCACCTATGTGCAGTGAATATGCCACTGTCTCTGACTTGTCTTATCACTATACTGCCTTATTGCTTGTTGTGTCTCTTGTTGTTTTTGCACTCATATGCCCTGTTATATTTGTACTATGTTGTAAACGGAGTCCACAGCACAAGAATTTCACACGTGATACTTGTACCATGGAGTGACAATAAAAATCTTGAATCTTGAATGACGATGGCAGGATCTGAGTGCACTATAGTTTGTGTTGTTTTGTTTGTTTTACAAAATCTTTTGTATCTTGAGGATGTGATGTGTTTTGATATCAATCAGAGTTTGGAGTAAAGGCTCAACCCTCTTTTTATTGATCCCTCCACGCGGTCACATGACAACAATAACTCAATAAAAAATATATAAATGACATGATTCATCTCATTAGGAATCAACTGGAAAATAAAAACATAAACTAAATACATAGAAATACATCATAATTAGGCCACTTTTATGGAAAGTCATGTTGTTGCACTTGTATTCAAAATCGATAATTTCTTGTGTTTTATTTTTCATAATTCAAGATCCTTAACATGAATTGGTAAATCAGAGTGTCAGCGCCTAATTGGCAACGTACAGTAAATCAACAGGTTACATTTTCCTTGATTTTCATCAGATCACTCACAACTTATTTAACAACAGAGCAATACACTGGTTTAAAGGCAACAATAATAACATATTAAAGTAAACACTGTTTAAAACTATGCAGACCAAGCAATTTTTCATTTAACGTTTATTCCTGTACAAAACAAGATTGATGTTTAGCTTGGAGGGGTGATTGATCAAATAAAAACAAAGATTTAAAGAGGAAATATTTGAACCTGTCAATCACATCATAACTGATGAAAAACAAGAATCTGTCTCATTCACTTCATTTTCAAAGTAAAATGTGTGTTCTTGTAAACAACAAACAAGAATATGTCACTAAGAAGATCTATTCAGATAGAATCATGATTCACAATAAAACAGACATGCAGGATTTACATTTTGGATGTTAAATTAGGCTATTAGCCGTTTTCCCTCCTTTGAGGTTTCCAACTGCGACAGTTTGTATTATTACACGTGGCGCACGCAGGCATATTGCTCAAATCGTGCACAAATAAAACAGTAGACTATCGATCATGTTGGTTGTTATCTGTCTGCTGGTTCACTGCGTCATAACTAATGATCAATAAAGACCAAGACTCCACAACGTTTTCTAGACTGACTGACTTCCAGTCCATACAGCCACGTTCCAATGATAACGCCTACTCATTCATTTCCTCTCAGTATGAAGCATGTAAGCGCGTGCTCTCCTCCGCCGCGTGGACAGCTCTCGTTTTATGCCTGGCATACTCTTCGCGCCCAGCCAAGCGCATAGGGCGCGCGGCGATTATGACGTCATCGCACGGGGCGTGTCGGGGGGTGAGGCCTGAGCGCAGCGCGGCGCGTCCATGGAGATTTTTCTATCAGCGCGTCGGGTTTTGCTGCCTGTGCCTGTGAGATCTCCGTGGTAGGCTATCAGCGGATATCTGCTGTGATTGAGTCCTCACCATCGTAAAGTCACCTTTGAAGCATGACGTTCGATTATAACGAACTAGTTGTGTGGCTTAGCCTTCCCAAATGTTGAGGGTCGTTTTTTAGAATTTAATACATAGAATTGGTAACGTTACATTCAATTTCATTCAGACTGCCTGGAGGAGCGAGCTGAGCACTGAGTATGTTCTGTTTTGGCCTGCGCAGAGTGCGTGCGCCCTCCCCGGAGCCCCGCCTCCAGCGCGTGCGCGAAGAGTATGCCAGAGGCTGAATTCACACCGGCGACCCAAGCCTTGCCTATGCCTTGCCTTTACCCACGCTTTTTAATAGGCGTCCGTTTTAGTCAACGAGGCTGTGTACACTGGGCGCCTGAGCGTGAACCCTGCGTGTACCCACGCCTTGCCTGTGCCTTGCCGATTTTATCGAATAGCCGTGAGTTCTATTTTGAAGCCGACAAGGCGCGCGCAGGCAGACTTCTTCTGTCAAGCCATGAAAGAAAAACGCACAATATCCGTCGGAAATAGCAAAGTCAACTGAATTTCAAAATAAAATGGAGTTACTACAACATGTTGAGCAGAGAGACAGAGAGATTGACGGGTAGCTATCACGTGGGGCTTTCTCCCCGTCGGCAAACAAATCTTCATGAGAGAGAATAGCGACCGAAGAAGCAAGATGGACAATGTTGTTGTGCCAGCACATATTCTTGCAAGATCACCTCTCTAAAATGTCCGACTATAGTCAGACCTGGTTATACATATCCAGCATCAATAGAACATTAAATATATCCGATCTATTTTACCTAGAGTAGAGGCTACCCATGACAATTCTGGACAACACGTGAAAAAATACAGTCGGGAGAGAGGAGAGGCGCTTGTGACTCGGCTCCAGGTTCGGCGTGCAAAAGGCGTGCGGTGTGATCGCAAAAGCGTGTAACAGGTTCACGCCCAGCTCGGCGTAGGCGTGGGTTGAGGCAAGGCAAGGCGTAGGTTGTCTGTGTGAAAGAAGCGAGAAGCTTGTTGTTGCGCGTGACGACGCGTCATATTTCCTTCTGTGAGGAACCTAAATGGCAGCTATGACGGTGATCGTTACCCACTGAAGGAGAGAGAGGTGACGTTCATGTGAGGAGTTTTGAGACAGAAGAGAGGAGAGCAGAGCAGGAGGGGTGACGCACAGCACGCGCCTGCATAGAGAGAGAGAGAGAGAGAGAGAGAGAGAGCGAGAGAGCGGCAATGCAGCGCGCGCCTGCAATAGAGAGAGAGAGAAAGGGAGAGAGGGAGAGAGAGAGAGAGCAGAGAGAGAGAGCAGGGAGAGAGAGAGAGAGCAGGGGGAGAGAGAGTGGGAGAGAGAGGGAGGAAGAGAGAGAGAGAGAGGGAGGCAATGTGGGGCATGCCTGCATGGACGAGAGAGAGAGAGAGCAGGGAGATGGAGAGAAAGAAGGCATTTTGTGATTCTGGTGAAGAGGTTAAATTGTGACTTGGCAGCTCAGCTGCTCTCACACACACACACACACACACACACACACACACACACACACACACACACACACACACACACACACACACACACACACACACACAAGGGCTGGACTGGGACCAAAAAAGCTACCTGCCATGTGTCAGACAGGCCCACAATTTCGAATCGGCCCAATTTTTCTCGCTCGCGCTCGCTTCGCTCGCGCTCACATGGGTTGGGGATTTACTTATAAAGCCACATGTTATGACCCGGTCTAGGGGTTTTAGGTGTAATGATGTTGCAGCATTGAATAAACGTGCCCAGTGAGAACTCAACGGTTACTTATTAAATAGACATAAGTACGGAAGCAGACAACTTATCTTCTTTCAAGACTTTTACTTGACTGAGCAATGGTCAGACATGGGCGTGGTTTACATGTGTATGTGGTTCTGTAAAGAAATAAAATATATATATACATTATTATAATTACAGTAATAAACTAGTCCACCACAAAGCCTATAGCATCAGTTATACATACAGTATATCCATCTATGCATACATACACACAGTATATACACTATATACTGACATAAACTATTGTATGTTCACTACATACATAGCCAGCATATCAGCCTCCATATCAACATACATGTACATATATCGTGGAAATAACAATCACTAATAATTACTATTACTTGCCTAAGCTTGATACAATAAAACTATTTAAATGTGCACCAAACCACAAACCACTATGAATTATACAATACTAATGCAGGGCAAACATCTATTTCTAATATCATTTTAGTCATAGCATAGTCTCCACAATGCACCCGACAGGCACGGAGTATGGCATTCCATCAATTATTCAATTAACAGCCACATGTACTAGGAGCGGAATCCATCACGCATGACGCATCCTTCTAGGGTAACCAAATCTCCAACATGAATATAAACTTATGCTTTACATTAACTGCAATTAACTGATAACTTAAACAGTGACATGACTTACAGCCAGGTCTCAGGGACGCACGCACACAGTACTAACTGAGATCAGTCTCTGAACCGCGGACATGAACCATGCTCCTCACTCGCTTTCTTCTCTCTGTCCGCTCGCACTTCACCTCTCCAGCGCGTGCCCGCTACAGCACGAGTCCATTCCAATCCCCAGCGCGTACCTGATCTGCATCCTCAGCAAACGGCGCTGATAGACGGCCTTTTGAACAAGTACTAAACATAACACTGATTTTTTTAAAGTGCAGACATTTCAGTCGCACACTGTGCGTCTCAGCAGCGCAGCATGTCAGCATGTGTGTGCGCTGCTCTCAGCAGGGTGTGTGCATTGTGCACCCGCCTATACAGAGACACATAGCCTATTACTATCTTGCACATTGTGGAGTTAGAGGGAGCACCAACAACATCTTTGAACAACATGTCTGTTAGCAGAGTGGGTTAATGCAGCAGTTCTCGCGTGCACTCCCAGAGCAGCAGCAAGACGGAGGAAATAAATATAACACGAGGAACAGTTTCTCTTTCTCTCTCTGTGGTCAGAGACACACACAGACATACATACGTTTTCCGTGCATGTCATTGGCTGTCACCACCTGTGTTGCCTTCAGGTAACATCCTAAATTACAATGCTATACATTAGCATTGGTTAGAGGGCCACTCCAGAGACCAGAATCATTCATTATTGACGCCTGAATGGGCCGCTACCGGCCCAATCAAATACATAATACATACATTTTCACAACCTGACAGGCCCATTTCGCAACTGCCCGCCGGCCATTGCACCGGTAAGAATACACTGCAGTCCAGCCGTGACACACACACACACACACAGCACCCTGTTCACACTGACTGACGGATCCTGGCTGTTCAAATCCACATGAGCAGTTTGTGTGTGATCCTGTACAGAGTGAAGCATCATGTCAGCAGCTGTGTTTGGTCACAGTGTGTTTCTGTCTCACTCCTCTATCTGACACAGAGACACTGAGTTACCAGACCAGTCTAACCTAAACGCAGGGTAAAGTGGTTCAGTGAATGATGAGTGGAAAGTGTGGAGGTGAATCAGTTTGTCAGAGGAAACTGTGTAGAAGGACAGAGAGCCAGCAGGCCAGTCAAGATACACTGCGACTCTGTTAGAACGAGAGGAGGGGCGAGGTATGACTGTGCCTCTGTTATTGTGTGAGGCAGTGTAACTATCATCAGTGCAGTGCAGACTGCAGGACTTTTCATTCCATCCAAGCTTACAGTCAGCACCCACTCCTCTCCTGCTGATTCCTCTGTAAGTCACTCCTATATGAACCCTTCCTTTCCTCTCCACCTCCCAGTAACAGCGACCAGTCAGACCATCTCTACACAGCAGCTGATAATAGGAGTCAAATCTCTCTGGGTGATCAGGATATGGCTGCTTCTCTCTCACACACGTCACCTTTCTGTTGTCTTCAGACAGGAGGAGGCCTCTGTGTGCTGTGTTTGGGTCCAGTGTGAGATCACAGGCATCTGATGAGACAACAAGACTCGTTAAAGCAGCAGCTTCTCATCTAATAAACATGTTTGTTTGTTTGTTGATTTATTGACAGTTCATTTCTCAGCAGTTTGATGATGTCATGATGTCAGCCATCTTCCTGATTCACAGGATGTGAATGAATGGACGTCACAGACTGTGCTGTAGATGCACTTTCCTTCTCACTAGTTGAATGTGTTGATTTGTTTTTATGAATCAAACTAAATAAAATACACACTTACATTTACTCACACCTAGTATTGACCTTGGCACTGCATGTTCCACCCTGGAGGAATAAACAGGGAAGAAGTCAGACCAGCAGATTCTCTTTGATGATGGAAACATGAACATTTAAGAACCTTCAATATGAAGGATTTCCACTCACATCCTCCATTAAAACACTAGAAAGACCAGTGGTCATTTTGACCTTTTTGAAATGTACATGTGTAATAACTTTGTTGAATTAAAAAATACATTGCTGTTGCTACCTGACTTTTCCTAAAAGAGTCTGTATTGTCATTTAAAATAGTTTTCATATGAATTACACAAAGAGTTGGATTCACAGACCCCGGATGAGGAAACCGAGGCTGCCTGAAGCAGCCCGGAGGAAAATTGACGGATTCACATTCATTTATGGAGGATATCATGAAGATAAGAACCACTACGTTGCAGAAAATACATTATTTACAGTGTGTACTACGTATGCCCCGTTTTCACCTGTTTTGGCCAGTTCCAGGACTCTACTTGGAGCAGAATATCTTCTATGGTGATCAGAATGAAACCAAAGTTCTCTGGGTGAGTAAAACATCATATATTAAGCTGGAAATAAGGTAAAACAACTGAATTCTCCTTTAAGGAAAGTTGTACAGGAGGAATGGCCGACACATTGTGCCTGTAGCAGAGCCTCCCCAGCACAGCTCCACCCAAGAGACACTGATCACCCGGATACTGGACTTAACTCAAAACAGAACAACACTGTCACAAGTGAAAGGTGAGGACTTTTGGACACTGGACAGCCCAAGTGTGAAGTTCCTGGACCTGACTTATCCTCAAACATGACATTTATACAGGACACTTTCAGGTCAGTAGGCCAATTCCTAAATACAAGGACTGTGTCCAGTTGTCAGTTTAAGACACACACACACACACACACACACACACACACACACATACACCACCCACCGCCCCACACACACACACACACGCATGCACACACACACCCCCCCCCCCCCCCACACGCATGCACACACACCACCCACACATACACCACCCACCTCCCCCCACACACCCCCCCCCCCACACACACACACACACAACACAACCCACCCCCCCACACACACACACATGCACACACACAACACCCACCCCCCCACACATGCACGCACACACACCACACACCCCACATGCACACACACACATACACCACCCACCCCCACACACACGCATGCACATACACCTCCCCCCACACACACACCACCCACCCCCACACACACACCACACCCCCCCCACACACACACACGCACGCACACACACACAGAAACCACCCCCCCCCACACACACGCACACACACACCCCACCCACCCCCTCACACACGCACGCACACGACCCACACACACACATGCACGCATGCACGCACACACACACCACACCCTCCCCCCACACATGCTCACACACACACTACACCACCCCCCCCCCCCAACACACACACACACACCACCCACCCCCCACACACGCAGGCACACACCCCCCCCCACACACACCACCCCCCCCCCCCCCCACACGCACACACACCCCCCACACGCATGCACACACACCACCCACACATACACCACCCACCTCCCCCGACACCCCACACACACACACACACACACACAACACAACCCCCCCCCACACACACACCCCACCCCCCACACGCATGCACACACACCACCCACACACACACCACCCACCTCCCCCCACACGCATGCACACACACCACCCACCTCCCCCCACACACACACACACAACCCACCCCCCCCACACACACACACATGCACCCACACAACACCCACCCCCCCACACATGTACGCATGCACGCACACACACACACACACACCACCCACCCCACACGCACGCACGCACGCATGCACACACACACACACACACCACCCACAGCCCCACACACACACACCACACCTCCCCCCACACCCCCCCCACACACACACACACACAAGCCACCCACCCCTCCACCCCCACCAGGCCCGGCGCTAGGGGCGGGCCTGACCGGGCCGGGCCCCCCCATTCAACAAACTGGCCCCCCCATTCCAAAAAAAAAAAAATTTTTTTTTTTTTTTTTTTTTTGCTAAACGTTTTTCCGTTTTTCTGTTTTAAAGTTTAACATGGAATCTGGCTGTCATTAGGCATTGATTAACTGAATGCTATTGCTAACTGTTACTTTGAACATCCATTTGCAATGATTCTGGCTGGATATTAACTATTGTAAATTTGTCACAATGAATGCAATTTGTGCACAATGTGTAAATACACTTAATATTAATTGTTTAGGCCTAATTATTTGTAAAGTCACAACACATTAGAGATGTGTGTAGTTCTTCACAGATTTAGCCTCTTCATTTTGCTCTCAAATGCACCAGGTTGACGAATTTTACTTTAAAATGTACAAAATCTTCTTCCGGGGGAGAATCCCCCCGGACCCCCCTTGGGTAGCTTGGCCCCCCCAAGCTAGTGGCAGGCCCCCTCTGTAACTTGGGTCTGGAGCCGGGCCTGACCCCCACACATGCACACACACAACACCCAGCCCCCCACGCATGCACGCACACACACCACCCACCCCACATGCATGCACGCACACACACACACACCACCCACCCACCCCCTCACACACACACACGCACGCACACACACCACCCACCCACACACACACACCCCCCCCCCCCCACACACACACACACACACACACCACCCACCCCTCCCACACTCGCACACCTCATTCATTCACATTCACGCCCCTTTTTCAGAGGTATTTCCAGGGGGGGACGTCTTATACCAATACAGTAAATATTAAGTATTAATTAATACACAGGACAAGATGTTACTATCCCTTGTGCCAAAATCCGAGGAAAAACACATTTAGAAGCCCAATCCAGAATAAAACAAGCTAACAGGCTAACAAACTAATAAACAAGACACAAATCACCAGTTACTTACCCTAGCCAACAGCAGTATGAAGCATGTCATTGGGGTTTTCAAGTGGGCACCTTCCTTCACCGACGTTTCGTTAAGTTAGGCCCACGACACCTCAAGAAGGCTTAACGGTGTAATCCAGCATCCTGGAAACACCCCCCTCCATGCTACCACCGCACAACTGCATATTACCTCACTATCTAAGCCTAGCTATCCAGGTCGGTTCGGTATGACATTCCTGACTACACCACCACTGTCAATGATTCAGCCCTGTTGATGCGGACCGTCAATCATGACCAACAACAAACAATCCCTAACTACACCACCACTGTCAATGATTCAGCCCTGTTGATGCGGACCGTTAATCAGTGTTTGGAATAACGCCGTTTAAAAGAACGGCGTTAGGTAACGCCGTTATTTTTTCAGTAACGGGGTAATCTAACTAATTACTGTTTCCGTCGTTACAACGCCGTTATCGTTACTGAACGCTAAATGCGGTGCGTTACTATGAAATGATTGAGTAAACTACCCGTAGCCTACACTAGTGTTGTCAAGTGAGGAGACCGGGTGGGTTATAACGAGATAAACGATTATGATTGGCTAAGGCAGAGTCATGTGTTTCATGGTAGCCAATCGGAGCCAGTGTTACACACGAGCCAGGAGTCAGGACACGGGCGACACACACACACACAGACACACCAAACAGATTCGAGGAAGCAGCAGAAATGGCGAGTCCGGAGTAGACAGCTGCGCGGGGCTGAAATTTCGGCCCGAGCCCTCCCCGGCCCGTGACATGCAGACCCGTGCCCGATCCAGCCCGTTGCGAGGCCCGAAGCCAATATTACGATATAATGACACATCTCTCTCCCTCTCTGTTCCGCGTGCTGCGTCGCCGCGCGGCCGTCCTGCGCAGCCTCTCTCTGTCTGTCTCTCTGACTCACTCTCTCTCTCTCTGTGTTCGGGAGCTGTCCGCTCGCTGTACATGGACGGACAGGGTCTGTGTGTGGCTATGGGAGTGTCTGTGCACCTCTCCTCCTCTTTGTCTGACTGCTCCGCTGTGTAAAATCAAGCGAGTAGGCTAATACAACATTATTTAATTGAATTATTGAAATGGCCCGACCCCGGACCTATTAATTAAAAATAAATAAAAAACAAGCCCGGCCTCGGCCCATTTTGGTCGGCCCGAGGGGCCCGTGAGGGTACCCTCAGGTTTGCAGCAATCCATGAAAATTTGGCATTTTCAAGGTGGAGATAACGCAAATAGTTACTTTCCCTGGTAACTAGTTACTTTTATTATAGAGTAATTCAGTTACTAACTCAGTTACTTTTTGGAACAAGTAGTGAGTAACTATAACTAATTACTTTTTTAAAGTAACGTTCCCAACACTGCCGTTAATCATGACCAACAACAAACAATCAATCTGACCTTAGCGAGTTCCCCAGCTAGCATGTTTCCTCCTTATCCACAGCCATTCACTTGCTCGTTCTGCTGCCTGAGACATGTTGCTAACCGCAAATTTCAGGCTCCGTCCCCGAATGCCCAACTCAGTTAGTAGGGCTATAACGGACTTTGCCACAAAACCACGGCAGCCCACCTCTACAGGCCGCACTCGAGCCCTCCAACCTCGCTGCTCTGCCTCTGCTGCCATTTCAGCATACCTAGCTTTCTTGCGCTCATAAGCCTCCTCAACTCGATCTTCCCACGGGACTGTGAGTTCGATAAAATAAACTCTCTTCTCTACCTCAGACCACAGTAACAAGTCCGGACGTAGCCGGGTGCTAACTATATATGCTGGGATGACTAGCTGTTCATTCAAGTCAACCCTCATTTCCCAGGCTCCACCTACACTTAGCTGCCCTAACTTGTGCCTGACCTTAATTGGTCTAATCTTTTCTCCCTCACGTACAAATTTGATCTGTCTAGTCTCTTTGCTAGCAACTAGAGAATTTACTTCTAGCCGCTTTTCCTCAACTGCAGCTGCCAAACATTTCAACACCTGGTTGTGACGCCAGGTGTATCGCCCCTGGGAGAGACTGACCTTACACCCTGACAATATATGCCTCAGTGTACATACACTAGAACACAATGGGCAGGCACCATCCTCGCCCAACCACTGATTTAAGTTCTGGGGAGATGGCAGCACATCGTAAGTAGCCCCTAGAATAAATCTAATTCTGCTGGCCTCCATGCTCCACAACTCTCTCCACTTCAACTTTCTCTTCTCTACACTCTCCCAGTTCACTCACTGTCCTTGCTTTGCCTGCGACACTGCCTTAGTACATCTTACTGCCTCCTCTTGCCTATGTACTTCTTCAACTACCATCTTCCTCTTTTCTATTACTGATGCCTTGTTCCACACAGGTTTCCCTATGCACAACCCTAAGCCTCCACGCCCATGCTGCACCTGACCTATGATATCCCTGTGTCTAAGAGCTGACTGTGCTTGCTGTACTGCCTCCTTTGGGTTCCACTTCCTCCCTGTTTTAACTGTGGGCGCTACACTCCTAACCACTCCTTTGACTGAGTCAGAGTCATTTCCAGTCTAACCTTAGCACACTTGAACTCTTCTGTCAGGCTACATAATGGCAATTCCAATATGCCTTTCCCATATAAGGCTACACTGCTTAGGCAGCGTGGGACTCCGAGCCATTTTCTAATGAATGAGTTAATCATCCTTTCTAGCTTTTCTACCTTTGAAAGGGGAACCTCATACACTGTCAGTGGCCACATCAACCGAGGCAACAATCCAAACTGCAAACACCACAACTTTAACTTTCCTGGGAGCCCTGACTTGTCTATACTTGAAATACCTTGAATCATTTCCTGCCTCACTTCCTCAAACTGTCCCTTATCACTGAGACTTGCATCATACCATCTTCCCAAACTCTTGACTGGTTTCTCTAACACTGTAGGCACCACCTCATCATTTATAACAAACTTCTTACCTACTACCCTCCCTTTAATGATTGAAATACTCCTGGACTTACTTGGCTTCACTTTCATTCTAGCCCACTGCAGATTACTATTTAACTTATCCAACAATCTGCTAGTACATGGAGCGGTTGACGTCATAGTCGTCATGTCATCCATGTATGCCCTAATTGGAGGGAGCCGCAGCCCTCCCTGCAGCCTTTCTCCACCCACTACCCATTTTGAAGCGCTAATAATGATCTCCATTGCCATGGTAAAAGCTAATGGGGAAATTGTACACCCTGCCATAATGCCTATCTCCAGCTGCTGCCAAGCTGTAGTGTACTCTGCTGTGGTAAAGCAGAGTTGAATATCTAAGAAGTAGGCTTTAACTAAGCTCTTTATACTACCTGGCACTCTAAAGAAATCAAAGGCCTCCCATAACAGACTATGCGGCACTGACCCGAAAGCATTAGCCAGGTCCAAGAATACTACATGCAGGTCTCTCTTCTCACGCCTAGCTGACTGGATTTGGTGCCAGATCATGCTGGTGTGCTCTAAGCACCCGGAGAAGCCGGGAATTCCAGCCTTTTGCACCGAAGTATCTATTAGCCTATTCTTTTCTAGATAACTAGACAGCCTCTGTGCCACAACACTAAAGAAAACCTTCCCTTCAACATTAAGTAGACTGATAGGTCTAAACTGACTTATCTCTAACGAGTCCCTTTCTTTAGGAATGAAGATTCCCCCTGCTCTACGCCACGCCTTAGGAATAACCTGCTTCTTCCAGACTACCTTCATCAGCTTCCATAGAAACTGCAACACATCTGGAGCACTCTTATACAGCCGGTAGGGGACTCCATTAGGACCCGGGGCTGAAGAGGCCCTTGCACGTCTCACTACTTCTTGAACTTCTTTCCACCTTGGTGGGCTATCATCACACTGGCTCTCTATTTCACCGATAGGTGGAATATCAGCTGGGACTGTCATCTCTCTAAACCTTTCCCTATCTTTGTGAACCTCCTCCAAATATTCCTCAAGCTTCTGCTTAGGTACCATAAGCCTACCATTCTTTTCCTTACTAAACAATGACTTCACAAATCTAAATGGATCCTTATAGAATACTATTCTAGCTCTCTCTTTCTTTTTCCTATTTTTCCTAATGCTCTCTGCTCTTCTTAAAACTGCCAACCGCTCCCTCACATCTGACTGCAAGCAATCAATGCCTTCCTTCTCAACCTCTGTAGCTTTCCTCCACTGCCTCTTAAGCTGTCTTCTCTCCTGGATAAGTCTATCTATCTCTTGTTGGCGCCTAGATTTAACTACCTCACCCTCTAGTTTCTTTCTTTTCTCAAAGACGCCAAACCTTTCCTTACCATAATCATAAATACAATCTCCCATTTTCTTCAACTTACTCTCAGCAGTTCCTTTAAGCTTCTCTAACATCCTAACCAAATCACTATTGATATCTTCCCACTTCCTACTTTCCGCTGCACCTGGCCACTTAACTCTAGGCTTCTGACCGCTAATCTTCTCCCTTTTTGGCTGGCTGGCCTCTCTGCTTTCCTCGGTGCTAGGACCTGCCTCAACATCAGGGGTGCTGATGTCCTGCGAGCTGTGGGTTACTTCCTGTCGCTGGACTTCACCCGACTGACTTGATAAACTTCTTAAGAAATAATTATCAATGCGGGGTCCCTGTGTTCCCTCTACCAAGCACCTCTTCCTGCCTTGATGGATTCTAAGGCCCCTCAAAGTTGTTACCTTCTGCCAGCCACACAAGCAAACCTGACGCTTCTTTCCATCTACATCTGAACTAGTGGCTTCCACTGACATGTTTTCCCTACTCATAGTCAAGTCCGTTCCAGAGTCAATAACCGTGTCAACCATAGGTGAGTCATCTTCCGCCCCCGCTCTCGCAGACTCTAGGGGTGTTTTTTCATAATTCTGTTTCGTAGCAAGTTTGGGTGTAACCAATGGCCTATTGGCCTTGGCTACTGTCACAATGAGCAGCTAACCCATTGCAGCCCCGATGGGGTCTAATCCCTCCTGTCAGCTGTCTTTCCATGCTGTCACTAGGTCTTTCCCTAGTTGTCAGCTGCACTATTCACAACAGTCACTAGCCTAAGCTAGCTTTAGTATTAATTAATACACAGGACAAGATGTTACTATCCCTTGTGCCAAAATCAGAGGAAAAACACATTTAGAAGCCCAATCCAGAATAAAACAAGCTAACAGGCTAACAAACTAATAAACAAGACACAAATCACCAGTTACTTACCCTAGCCAACAGCAGTATGAAGCATGTCATTGGGGTTTTCAAGTGGGCACCTTCCTTCACCGACGTTTCGTTAAGTTAGGCCCACGACACCTCAAGAAGGCTTAACGGTGTAATCCAGCGTCCTGGAAACACCCCCCTCCATGCTACCACCGCACAACTGCATATTACCTCACTATCTAAGCCTAGCTATCCAGGTCGGTTCGGTATGACATTCCTGACTACACCACCACTGTCAATGATTCAGCCCTGTTGATGCGGACCGTCAATCATGACCAACAACAAACAATCCCTAACTACACCACCACTGTCAATGATTCAGCCCTGTTGATGCGGACCGTTAATCATGACCAACAACAAACAATCAATCTGACCTTAGCGAGCTCCCCAGCTAGCATGTTTCCTCCTTATCCACAGCCATTCACTTGCTCGTTCTGCTGCCTGAGACATGTTGCTAACTGCAAATTTCAGGCTCCGTCCCCGAATGCCCAACTCAGTTAGTAGGGCTATAACGGACTTTGCCACAAAACCACGGCAGCCCACCTCTACAGGCCGCACTCGAGCCCTCCAACCTCGCTGCTCTGCCTCTGCTGCCATTTCAGCATACCTAGCTTTCTTGCGCTCATAAGCCTCCTCAACTCGATCTTCCCACGGGACTGTGAGTTCGATAAAATAAACTCTCTTCTCTACCTCAGACCACAGTAACAAGTCCGGACGTAGCCGGGTGCTAACTATATATGCTGGGATGACTAGCTGTTCATTCAAGTCAACCCTCATTTCCCAGGCCCCACCTACACTTAGCTGCCCTAACTTGTGCCTGACCTTAATTTGTCTAATCTTTTCTCCCTCACGTACAAATTTGATCTGTCTAGTGAGTCTCTTTGCTAGCAACTAGAGAATTTACTTCTAGCCGCTTTTCCTCAACTGCAGCTGCCAAACATTTCAACACCTGGTTGTGACGCCAGGTGTATCGCCCCTGGGAGAGACTGACCTTACACCCTGACAGTATATGCCTCAGTGTACATACACTAGAACACAACGGGCAGGCACCATCCTCGCCCAACCACTGATTTAAGTTCTGGGGAGATGGCAGCACATCATAAGTAGCCCCTAGAATAAATCTAATTCTGCTGGCCTCCATGCTCCACAACTCTCTCCACTTCAACTTTCTCTTCTCTACACTCTCCCAGTTCACCCACTGTCCTTGCTTTGCCTGCGACACTGCCTTAGTACATCTTACTGCATCCTCTTGCCTATGTACTATTAGATAGATAGTTATATGCAGCTTATGGTACTGATGTACGCGGATGACACAATTATTATGTCCACAACAAAAGAAGGGTTACAGAAAGCAATAGACCATATGTGTGAATTTTGTCAGAAATGGAAATTAAAGGTTAATAGTGATCAAACTAAAGTCACAGTTTTTGGTTCTCAAAAAATTGACAGTGATAAATTTAAGTTTAATTGTGATGGGGAGAACCTATAAATTGTTAATTGTTTCAAGTACCTTGGTGTCATTATGAACTATAATGGATCATTTAAGATCGCCATTGTGGAGCTGCATAAGCCCTTTTTTCTAAATGCAGAAAATATGATTTACCAGTAGATATCACACTGGACCTTTTTGACAAGTTGGTTTTACCAGTTATGTTGTATTCGTGTGAAGCTTGGGGGTTTGAAAAAATTGGTATATAGGAAAAGCTACACCTCAGATTTCTCAAGTACATTTTGAAAGTTAAAATGACAGCGTGTAACAATATGGTCTATGGGGAGCTGGGGAGATACCCACTCTAAAGGACTGCATAGAAGTATGATGATCTGTAACCTCTGTAGTGACAACTGTGTGGGAGACGTCATATTTTGTTTGAATGCAAGAATGTAATTATTTTGAATTTCAGAGTTATATTTACCCAAATATTATTTAACTCGTCCATCTATGTTTAAACTGATTTTACTACTACAATCAGACAAAAAGTCATGTGTAAATTAGGTGCTTTTTTGAAGAATGTCCTGCCTCTATTTAAATGACATATGCACTAGCCATGCCGTGTGCCATTGTATATTGTTTTTGTATGTTTTGTTTGTGCTCCATACCACGTGATCATGGTCAATAAGTCACATTAAATAAATAAATGAAAAAATGAAATGAAAAGAAATGATCAACTTGCTCTCTTGTGTGTCTCGTGTGTGTGTGTGTGTGTGTGTGTGTGTGTGTGTGTGTGTGTGTGTGTGTGTGTGTGTGTGTGTGTGTGTGTGTGTGTGTGTGGCATGTCGGGCAGTTCACAAGCAAGCAATATTGCCAAAGCATGTAACAATAACAATAGAAAATGAAAAGTTCACATAAACCTGGACACAAATACCACTCCACCAATGCCACATACATTTAATTAAAGGGGGGAAAATAAGAATATAGTGAAATATCATAACTATTTCTGTAGATATCATCCTGTACTGTACTGAGAAATGTGATATTGTTACATCAAAGTGACAAGTTCTTTACTTTAGGTTTCAACAACAGAGGCAGTAAGGAGAGGAGATCATGAAATATTCTCTCAGAGGATAGAAACTAATCTTAGTTCAAATTGGCTAAGTGGTGTCTGAGGCTCAGTCATGATTGTGATGTTGGTATCTCAGCTGCTTTTGAAACACAACAGGACACTCCTACAGAGGTCAGTTATCTTCACTGAGATTGATGTGCAACAGAATTTAAATGGTGGTCTGTTGAACAGTTGTATCAGTAATACTGACCTGAGAGTTTCCAGTCTGCAGTGTGGACTCTCCATGGCAGCATAGAGCAGTTTCACTCCAGAGTCCTCGAAGTCATTCTTAGTCAGGTCCAGCAGTTTCAGCCTGTTGGACTGGGAGCTGAGAACTGAGGCCAGAGCTTCACAGCTTCTCTCTGACAGCTTACAGTCACTCAGCCTTAATGGATATGAAAAGATAAGGACATTTTATTATTTTATCATTTCAGTCACACAACTCACGTAACAGATGATTGAGAATGAAAATATAGATACAGAGTTCAGTATGGTGTCTAGGCTCTGATCCTGTCACTCCCTGCAGTGTACACCTAGCTAGCCAAAGACAGCAGGGAGTGATGATGGGGAACTTCACCCCAAAGCCACCTTAGACAGAAGATGATACTGAATCCTAAGCCTAAGCCCCTCGGGAAGCTTTTCCAGACAGTCTAAGAGCCCTGATGGCCTGATGGAGCCCTTGAGTCTAGACAAGGAAAGTCAGACAGATCCAAACATCTCAGCTTGCTCACAACTCATTGGGAACTACTGTATGAGGTCCACAGTGTAATTCAGGACACAACTACTTTAAATGTGCTCAGCAAAATTGTAACATGAATTAACTGATAACCAGTGGAGGGATGACAAATTGTGGATATCATGACATTACCTGACTACTGGTTCAAATCATAGTTGCTGTTGCTCTATTCTGAACCAGCTGGAGATGTCAAACCATGAGGCTTGAGGTCAATTGCTGTGTATGACTTATTTTTATCAGCATCTGAGATGTGAAACTTGCAGGTTCAACCTTTACAGAGTCAGAGATACTGACCTGTTTTGAGAGCACAGACCTTAGTTTGGAGAAATTTGTCAAATCAACAGACATAAACTGATGTTACTTGAGAGTTTCCAGTTGACAGTGTGGACTCTCAAGTCCAGCTGAGACCAGCTTCACTGCTGAATCTGACATCTTGTTCTTACTCAGGTCGAGCTCTCTCAGATGGGAGGGGTTGGACTTCAAAGCTGAGGCCAGGACTTCACATTGAGTCTCTGAGAGTCCACAGCCAGAAAGTCTGTGATCACATATTTAATGTAAGATTAGTTATTATAAGCAGAGCTGAGATTAAGAAATCAAAACATACACAGAATACTAATACTACTACCACCAGCAGTAGTAGTAGTAGTAGTACTAATGATAATGATGACAATAATTTGCATTATAGAAGTTGAAGTTTCAAAAAGTGTTGATTGACAGAATACATTACATACATACAATTACAAGACAGCAGTTATGTAAATTGTAAAACAATAAAAAAATAATAACCTAAGCTTCACAGGCAGGTTATTTCAAATTCTGGTAAAACAGCATAAGATTAACATGATACTCTTGTAGCTTTAAACAACAACAACAACAACCACCATTATCATGTAATACTAACTGTAATGTAGACACTGTCCACTAGAAAATACTGCTGTCTGTTGTGATAAAAATGTAAATTTTAATTGTACTCTTTGGAATAAACAGGCGAATAATAATTCAATTACACATTCCTGTTACTCTTCTTAAAAGTAACGGACAACTTTAGTTATTATTCCAGTGAAAAGTAATTAATTACCCTACTCATTACATTGTTTTTGTGTTACAGCCTAACAGCCGATACACAGCAGCACAACGAAAGTCACCTGAAGTCACTCATTCATTGTATATTAGATGTGTCTGTCATCAACTTCTGAAGCATGCTGGGATACCTGGCAACACAACGAGAGTGACGACAGCGACGAGAGGAGGGGCCAAATTCAAAATTTCAAACAGAAAGACAACAAGACAACCAATCAAGCTGCAGCACAAAGCAGGGCGACTGCAACTTCAAACAACTTTTGTCATTGTGGCCTGCATGCACTGTAAAACGATTGTGCCAAGTTTACTCGTTTTCTTTTGGGCCAATATGATGACATAAGCCACATTATGAACAGAAGTCTCTAAATAATGTCAGACTCAAAATATTTGTGAAGGTTTTGAGCTACAACATTAAATTCAGACTCTCCTGGATGTATTTGCCACGTTGTTGGCTCGTTCATGTGAGCTCTACTGTCATTCCAATATTTCCAACATGACTTGAAGACGACGTGAATCTTTCATAGACATTTGCACCAATAAAGAGGTTAAAGAGGCCGATCTGTTGACTGGTCTGACTGGTAACTGTGATGAAGCACCACCTTTAGGTGTGCTATAATAAGCATACTGCCTATTGCTTAATTTAATTATCGCCCCCCCCCCGTGTGTGTGTGTGTGTGTGTGTGTGTGTGTGAGACAGCAGTGGCTGCCTGGTGGGCAGAGTTATGTGAACACAGTGAATAAATGCTACTATTGTACATTTAAACATGTTTCTGATGTCCACAATGAGCCTCGTTATTAAAATCTCTAATTAGAAACCTGTTTGTCGTCGCTTGTCCTTTGATCTGTGTCTCATCTCATCTCATCTCTTTTTCTCTCTCTCGTTCTCCACATGTCACCTGACCTGCTCAGCAGAACTTTACTCTGTGCTCAGCTCCATAAGAGTAATGTTATGTATGTGATTAAAGATAAGATACTAATAATGTTAATGTGAACATGATGCAGTGATATTGTCGCACTGAGCACAGACAAACTTTTAAAAGTGAGCCGTTGCTCGAAATTGGAGAATATTTTTTTAATGTTTAAATATTTTAAGAACACTATTTAGTAAATGTTTATTCGCATAACTTGGAAGAGACTCAGCAGCCAACATGTGTTTAGGAGCGGGCAGCTGTCATAGCAAATGAGAATAACAACAAGGTGCGTTAGTAAATTGAGTGCCAGATCGCACTCTGGCACAAACTGGACCGTGTGTAAAGTCAACATTTCTTTGAACAGCCGCACACTCATTTAGTGTAGAATGTCAGATTGAATTGACAAATTCAGCCACTCCCAGTTCATCAAATTAATGTTTGAGAATAAGGACAAGTGGTCAGATCATTTATGCCTCACATGCTGCAACATGTGGAGGACGAGAGAGAAAAGAAAGAAGATGGGAGACGCAGATCAAAGGACAAGCAAAGGTAAACAGGTTTGTAATTAAAGATTTTAACGAGGCTCATTGCAGACAACAGAAACATGTTCAAATGTACAGTAGTAGCATTTAGTCACTGTGTTCACATACCTCTGCCAGCCAGGCAGCCACACACACACACACACACACACACACACACACACACACTCACACTCACACACACACACACACACACACACAGGGCAGGGGGGCGATGGCATCGCGCATCCGGCGAGCTCAACGGGTGACGATAGGACGACGAATTTAGGTCAAGATTGTCCAACACTAAACATTAATGCCTTACTTTTACTCTGTTACAAGAAAAAGTTGCTTCAACATACACACTATGTTGAAGCAACTACATACTGTATCTTCATTGTAGTTCTTATGGCATCAGGTGTGAAGGTAACTACACTGTAGATGATGTTAATATTTAGATCAGGACTAACCGAGCCTTCCTGCAGTTCCTCACAGCTGGGATCAGTCTGATTCGTCCCTCGTTTGATGTGTTGTAGGCCTTCAGGTCAAACACATCCAGAACCTCCTCTGACATCTGCAGCATGTAGGCCAGAGCTGAGCAGTCGATCATAGAGAGTTCCTTCTCTGAGTTGTTCGTTGACAGGAACTCTTGGATCTCCTGATGTACTGAGTGGTCGTTCATCTCCATCAAACAGTGGAAGATGTTGATGCATCTGTCAGGATTGGAAGTGTTCATCTTCTTCAGGTTTCTGATGGCTCTCTGGATGCTGTCTGGACTGCTCTCTGTGTGACCCAGCAGGCCTCCTAAGAGACTATGGTTGGACTCCAGTGAGAGGCCATGAAGGAAGCGGACAAAAAGGTCCAGGTGGCCATTTTTACTCATCAGGGCTTTGACCAAGGCTTTCTTCAGGAAGACATCCAGGGAGTCTTTTCCCAGGAATTTGTCCAGTACGTTCTCTGCCCTGTTTGTGTAACAGTGGAACATGTAGACTGCAGCAAGAAACTCCTGAATGCTCAGATGAACAAAGCAGTAGACCGTCCTCTGGAAAAGCACACACTCTCTTTTGAAGATCTCTGTGCACACACCTGAGAACACCGAGGCCTCTCTGACATCAAGACCACACTCCTCCAGCTCTTCTTGGTAGAAGAGGAGGTTGCCTGTCTCCAGATGTTCAAACGCCAGCTTCCCCAGCTTCAGAAGAACTTCCCTCTCAGTCTCCATCAGCTGCTGCTGACTCATCTCATGGCTCTCATCATACTTCTGCTTCTTCCTCTCTGTCTGAACCAGCAGGAAGTGTGAGTACAACTCAGTCAGGGTCTTGGGCAGCTCTCCTCTCTGGTCTGTAGTCAACATGTGCTCCAGAACTGTAGCAGTGATCCAACAGAAGACTGGGATGTGGCACATGATGTGGAGGGTCCTGGATGCCTTGATGTGTGAGATGATTCTGGTGGACACCTCCTCATCATTGGATCTCCTCCTGAAGTACTCGTCTTTCTGAGGGTCAGTGAACCCTCGTACTTCTGTCACCCTGTCGACACATGTAGGAGGGATCTGATTGGCTGCTGCAGGTCTGGAAGTTATCCAGTGAAGAGCCAAGGGAAGCAGATTCCCCTTGATAAGGTTTGTCAACAGCACATCTACTGATGATACCTGTGTGACATCAGACACCACCTCATTGTTGTGGAAATCCAATGGAAGTCTGCTTTCATCCAGGCCATCAAAGATGAACACAACTTTACAGACAGAGATCTTCTCTGCTGTGACCCTCTGTAAGGTTGGGTGGAAAACATGGAGCAGCATGAGAAGACTGTACCGCTCATCTCTGATCAAGTTCAGCTCCCGGAACGAAAGCGGAATCACAAGACCGATGTCTTGATTTTCCAAGCCCTCTGCCCAGTCCAGAGTGAACTTCTGCACCAAGAAGGTTTTTCCAATGCCAGCCACGCCCTGTGTCAGAACTACTCTGATGTGTGTCTCTTGGTCAGGTAAGGGTTTAAAGATGTCATGGCACTTGATCTGAGTGTCATGGAGAGTCTCCATCTTGGATGCTGTCTCCAGCTGCCACACCTCATGTTGGGTATTAACCTCTTCACTCTGTCCCACTGTGATGTAGAGTACAGTGTAGATCCTATTGAGGGGAGTTCCAATTCCTGTTTCAGGTGTTTCTTCTGTTCCTTCTGTCACAAATTCACATCTCCTTATCAGAATGATCTTATGAACGTCTAAAACCTCCTGCAAAACGCTGTCCACTGGAAGAGAAGAAAGAGTAAACAAGTGTTTAACAAAACATGCTGTTTCCTGGTTTTAGAAATGGTGAGAACAGTAGACAATCTTACATTGTGCAATGCTGGTTGGACTGAGTGACCTTTTTCCACACTGGGGACACGTGGAGTCTCCTGATGAACCGGACTGGGCCCAGTATGAGGTGATGCACTGTCTGCAGAACCTGTGTCCACAGCTGGTAGAGACTGGATCCCTCAGGACCCAATGACACAATGCACAGCAGGACAGCTGCTGCTTCAGATCACCTCGACTCCTCTTCCTCACTCTGTGGAGATGAACACAATTCATGATAACTGATGTCTGCTATCATCAGACAGCACAATGTAGTTTCCAAGATTTGTCAAACTATCTATTCAGGGGTGTCAATCTCATTTTAGTTCACGGGCCACATACAACCCAATTGGGCTCAAATGGGCTTAAATCACTGCATCATAACCTATCCACCTTATTCCTAGATATTGTTTCTCAGTGTTGTTATTGTGAACACACTGAGAGGGGAGGGGAGGGGCTGAATGAATGAATGGAGGAGAAAAGCACTGTATGCAGATGAAGGCGGCGTTCACACAGGACGTGTGTGAAAGCTTTGGAAATCATGTTGAGAGCGCTTCATTGCACACAAAACACAGTGCACGGAGGTTTTTTTTGTGCTGTGTTTTGTTTACCCCTGCAGTCGCATACAATGGCACCACAACTAGTTTATTTCAGACTAAGGTCTTTACAGGCGAGGAGACATCTGGCCTGCTGCTCCTCCTCCACATGTGCTGACAGACACACATATACTGTAGCCTACATCATCAGTGTGCCCTGCAGCCTGGATGTCATCTGCTGAAACACACTCCGTACCGCATGGGCAACGTGAATAAGTGTTACGCCAACTTCGCCAGCCTGGGGAATGCATTAGGCTATAACTACATTTTAATCTTGTTGGTTATTTCAGTTAATGATCGAATAATGAGCATTCGTTGACAGTCAGGGGAAAATATAATTTTCACCATCCATAATTTATAGTTCAAATATTCATACACACCCCACCAGAGGGGCAAGTGGTGGACAGATGACTTTAACACGACCAAAGTCCAACTACATGAAGAAGGCTGTCATGTACAGGGCTATCGTGTCATGGAACAGTCGTCCAGGTGATGTTCGTTTGACCACCAAAATCGAATCAGTTCATCCTTGAGTCCAAATGGAAGTTTTAGCCAAATGTGACGAAATTCAGTCAAGGCGTTCTTGAGATGTCACGCTAACTTGGGTACAAACAAATACTTGGGTATACATATTTTTGCGTCTATTGACATTCTCAAATACACTGCTACCGCATGCGCTAGGACGTGTCATCAGTGATGTTATCTGGGGTCGTTAGGTGTTTCGGGTCTGTCAACATCATACACCCTCGCCCAGTAGACCCAGCCGAGGCCAATTAAGACCCCGACTCACGTCCCAGAAGCCGCTACGGATCAGCCTTACTACTCTATCTGCAACGTTGCCCGCGGGAGGGGTAAAAAGAACCCAATCCGCTGCAATAGAGCTAGTGCTACGCCGCAGTATTGGCCCTTCGGTGCATGGAGGATCTAGGCTCTGTGGGTTTCTCCCGGCCGTGCTCCTCCTTCGTCTCACCAGACCCCCCTTATGTCAAAGGCAATCCAGAGGCTGAAGGGATGCCTCAAGGACGCCCCAAGAGGGCCTGTGCGCTGCACGTCATTTACCTGCGTCGAGCACCTTGCTCTAGCCTGGAGGACCCCAGGCCGCGCCGATCTTGCGCAGATTTTCAGGAGGCTAATCCGTAGCGTTTGTGGATTTCTCCCTCACGAGAGAGCCAAGATGGGGTGCTAATCCCATCCCGTACCGGGTTGCCGTCTCTCCGGCCGTCAACTGTCTCTCCAGCTCGTCACCAAACTATACTTGGTTGTCACCTAGTCTTTCCTAAGTGTCACCGGCCAGAGGCAAGCCAGGATTCTACATTCTCAAATACACTGCTACCGCATGCGCTAGGACGTGTCATCAGTGATGTTATCTGGGGTCGTTAGGTGTTTCGGGTCTGTCAACATCATACACCCTCGCCCAGTAGACCCAGCCGAGGCCAATTAAGACCCCGACTCACGTCCCAGAAGCCGCTACGGATCAGCCTTACTACTCTATCTGCAACGTTGCCCGCGGGAGGGGTAAAAAGAACCCAATCCGCTGCAATAGAGCTAGTGCTACGCCGCAGTATTGGCCCTTCGGTGCATGGAGGATCTAGGCTCTGTGGGTTTCTCCCGGCCGTGCTCCTCCTTCGTCTCACCAGACCCCCCTTATGTCAAAGGCAATCCAGAGGCTGAAGGGATGCCTCAAGGACGCCCCAAGAGGGCCTGTGCGCTGCACGTCATTTACCTGCGTCGAGCACCTTGCTCTAGCCTGGAGGACCCCAGGCCGCGCCGATCTTGCGCAGATTTTCAGGAGGCTAATCCGTAGCGTTTGTGGATTTCTCCCTCACGAGAGAGCCAAGATGGGGTGCTAATCCCATCCCGTACCGGGTTGCCGTCTCTCCGGCCGTCAACTGTCTCTCCAGCTCGTCACCAAACTATACTTGGTTGTCACCTAGTCTTTCCTAAGTGTCACCGGCCAGAGGCAAGCCAGGATTCTACATTCTCAAATACACTGCTACCGCATGCGCTAGGACGTGTCATCAGTGATGTTATCTGGGGTCGTTAGGTGTTTCGGGTCTGTCAACATCATACACCCTCGCCCAGTAGACCCAGCCGAGGCCAATTAAGACCCCGACTCACGTCCCAGAAGCCGCTACGGATCAGCCTTACTACTCTATCTGCAACGTTGCCCGCGGGAGGGGTAAAAAGAACCCAATCCGCTGCAATAGAGCTAGTGCTACGCCACAGTATTGGCCCTTCGGTGCATGGAGGATCTAACAGGACAGGACAAAATTGTTAACACCAATTATAAAATACTCTTCAACTCCATCAATAAGGACCTAGACAGATGGTTTAATCAAACATTGTCTTTATGCAGCCGAATATCAACTATTAATATGAACATATTACCTAAGATTAATTTTATTTCCAATATGCTCCCATTACCCACACCAACTCAATATTGGAACAGGATACAGGGCATTGTATCCAAATTTATTTGGAAAGGGGAGCGACCAAGGTTGAAAAGTTCAATTTTGTGTCAGAATAAACAGCAAGGAGGGTTTGGTTTGCCTAACTATGAACTATACTATATTTCATTTATGCTCCGTCCTTTAAAGAAGTGGTTTTCCCAAGATCCAATTACACCATGGCTCCTAATTGAGCGTGACATAGTCTCTCCTTATAAATTAGAAGAAATTCTTTTCTGTGGTTTGTCTCATAAAAATTGCCAGGAAAGATTTGGCCCTATCATATCTCATTCCATTCAAATATGGCAGAGGGCTGAAAAGCTGGGAAACTGGGATGTGAACTGGCATATACACACACCAATCTTCCGAAATAAGTTACTTTGCTCAGGTGGCAAACCATTGATCTTTCCCACATGGTCTAAAGGTGGCATCCATAACCTTTCCCAAGTTATCAATAAAGAAGGTCTAAGATCATTTGAGGATCTTAGGAAAACATATAATTTACCATCCACTTCCTTTTATTTTTACTTACAACTGAGGTCCATTATTCAAACTCTTGGAATTCCCTGTAACAATGCCCTTCCAATGCATCCATTACTCAATTTTATAATTTCTAATTCTATGTGTAAGGGCTTTGTATCTTTCATGTACAAGAAGTTACAAGAACTGACATGTCCTCCAATGAGTGTGACCAAAGTCTGGAATGTAGATTTAAAGAACCGTCAGGAGTCGATTAATTGGAAGAGAGTCTGGGAAAATGTAACCCTTTCATCCCGGAACTTTAATCACCAAATCATTAATTTCAAATTTATACACAGATTTTATTTGACTCCCAGGAAACGCTTCCAATTCCAGCTTTGTCCCACACCAATTTGCACACTATGTAATAAGAATGAATTAGGAACTTATTTACATATGATGTGGGACTGTCCAGATGTGAAACATTTCTGGTCTAGAGTTGCGCATGTGTTATCTGATGTAACTGAAATTTGTATTCCTATGCTACCTAATGTTTTACTTTTAAATGACGACTCTTTAATTAATCCTTCTAAGTCTCAGAGAGCACTTTTACTTTTAGGGCTGACAGCTGCCAAAAAGATATTAATACTAAGGTGGAAGCCTCCTCACAAACTTCAGATTTCACATTGGATTCTTTCCTTATTAGATATTATTTCTTTAGAACTCTCTATAGCACGAACAAGCGGTGCGAAGGGAAGCACTATAGACATTTTGTCAAAAGCACTAGAAAAAGTAAAATCTTCATATATAGTGTAACTCAAAGATTATAAAATTTCATCTTCTGTGATTGTATACTGATGTACACCCAAGTTTTATGATTAGGTCCATTTATTTTTCTTGTAGTAAAAAAAAAAAAAAAGGAGAAGGAAAAGAAAAGAGAGAGAAAAAAAAAAAGTGAATTTCTTTAATTTCTTTATTTTTTTCTTTATTTTTTGTATGGTTATGTGTATGTGCTTGTGTGTGTGTGTGCATGCGCTCATTCATGTAAATGTACCCGTTTTGTTTTTATAGTTTTTTTTTTCTTTTTGTGTGTGTGTATGTATGTCATGTACTGTACCATCCGGGGTAGGGAGGAGGGGAATCTTTAAGACTGGTGGACTAAACAAGACCGCCTTTATTGGGCAGGAGAAAGAGTATTACATTCTTTGTATGCTTATGTTAAAATGACTCATGCTCCTATAATGGATAATGCATAATGGATGTAACAACTAATGATCTTGTCTTGTCTAACTGAATGTGTCCTAGTATGGAAATAAAATAAAAATTTGATTAAAAAAAAAAGAGATGTCACGCTAACGAGCTTGAAAATGGCGTTTGTGAGGTCACAGTGACCTTGACCTTTGAACACCAAAATGTAATGAGTTCATCCTTGAGTCCAAGTGGACGTTTGAGCCAAATGTGACGAAATTCAGTCAAGGCGTTCTTGAGATGTCACGCTAACGAGCTTGAGAAGGGCGTTCGTGAGGTCACAGTGACCTTGACCTTTGAACACCAAAATGTAATCAGTTCATCCTTGAGTCCAAGTGGACGTTTGAGCCAAATGTAACGAAATTGTCAAGGCGTTCCTGAGATATCGCGTTAACGAGCTAGGAAATGGTATTTGTGAGGTCACAGTGACCTTGAACTTTGACCTTTGCCCACCAAAATCGAATCAGTTCAGCCTCCAGCTCGGAGGCATAATGATAAAACCCTACACTATAACGATGCCAAATTAAAATTCTAATCATACATGAGAGAAACTAATTCAAAGACAACCAGCTGTAACACTCTCCACCACTAAACTGCACGTTAAGATGTCCACTGCAGATCAGTAAATCTTTATAGTGAAATCAGTTCAGCACACAGATGTGTGAATAGTATAAATTCCAAAACGCAAGTTCTCAGGTGTTTTGCTGCAATACTAGTTTTGCTTCAGGAATACAATCCTCTGTGTAATGTAACAGTAAAGGAAAGTAAATCCTCAGTTAATGATATTGCATCAGGTAGGCTTACAGTATAACAGTCCTCTTACCTTGTGTCTGATGGTGCAGGTTCTTTACTGAAGTTTAGAGGAGGGCCCATAGACCTGTCACTCTTCATAGACAGACAGCTGGGTACAGGAGACTCTGCTCTGCTGAGATTTGTGTGATTTTGACAATGTTGACAATTGAAAGACAAGGACTATTTTCTGAAAAGCTGCAATATTGTACATATTCTGTAAACCCATATTGTTTTCATTTTACAATATTTTTCCTCATTGTTATATCAATGAATGATACATGTAGTTTAAAGGGTTTTTTCTATACTTTTATACATTTCATATATATAATTTTAAATATGTATTCGAGGAATGTTCATGCTTTATTGACAGAGATAGTGAGAGAGGGAGACAGGAATGGGAGAGACAGAGAGAGAGAGAGAGAGAGAGAGAGAGAGAAAGAGAGGGGGGGAGAGAGAGAGAGGAGGACATGCAGCATTGTGTCTTCATCCTCAGTTCATGATATTCCATCAGGCAGCCTCACAGTCTAACAGTCCTCTTACCTTGTGTCTGAAGGTCCAGGTTCTTTACTGAAGTTTGGAGCAGATCCCATAGACCAGTCACTCTTCATAGACAGACAGCTGGGTACTGGAGACTCTGCTCTGCTGAGATTTGTGCCATTTTGACAATGTTGACAATTGAAAGACAAGGACTACTTTCTGAAAAGCTGCACTATTGTACATATGCTGTAAAGCCATATTGTTTTCATTTTCCAATATTTTTCCTCATTGTTATATCGATAAGTGATACATGATGTAGTTTGAGGGTTTTTTAATATAATTTTATACATTTCATAATATAATTTTAAAGATGTATTCTAGGAATGTTCATGCTTTATTGACAGAGGTAGTGAGAGAGGGAGACAGGAATGGGACAGAGAGAGAGAGAGAGAGAGAGAGAGGGCGAGAGAGAGAGGAGGGAGAGACAGAGACAAAGAGAGAGAGAGAGAGAGAGAGAGAGAGAGAGAGAGAGAGAGAGGAGGACATGCAGCATTTTGTCTTCATCCTCAGTTAATGATATTGCATAAGGTAGGCTTACAGTATAACAGTCCTCTCACCTTGTGTCTGATGGTCCAGGTTCTTTACTGAAGTTTGGAGGAGGACCCATAGACCGGTCACTCTTCATAGACAGACAGCTGGGTACTGCAGACTCTGCTCTCTGACTGTGGTGCTGCCCTCTGCTGGAAACACAAATGTTTGATACTAGGGCTGCACGATATATCGTTTACACATCGTCATCGCGATGTGCGCATGCGCAATAGTCACATCGCAGGGCGTGCGATGTTAAAAGTAAATTAACTCGTCATTTTGCTTGATAAACTCTCACTTTAGGGGTAGCCTACTGAGTGAAATGCAGTCTCTCTCAAAGGTGAGAGATGCCCTACTACTGTACTCACTCATTTAGTGCTTAGCTTCAACACAACAAAATGGACAGAGAGCTAAATTGAAATATTTTTGCTTATGTTGCGTTGCTGACAGTAGCCCGTCGGATGTAAACGATGTGATTGCGTAGGCGGATGTGTCCACAGGTTGCAGCGCACTAGCAGGCTGGCTGCTGTAACTCAAACATGTCTGTGGAGTGGAGATATTTACTCTTGAAACACCAACAAGCAAGACAGCAACATAATATAATGACAAGAAGGCTAAAGTGATTATTACTGAGAAGTTGTCCGTGTATCACCGCAGCTCTCTCTCCCCCTCAGGCTCTGATGATGCCAGGTCCTACACATCGGGAGCGTTTTTTTCGTGCGATTAATTCGCACGTCAATAATATTATCCGAACCTATATCAGTCAATGCAACCGTGCATACCAACGGCGAAGTTTCGCCGAGCGTTATTGCGGTGTTTATTTTTTCGAACCACGGTCGATTTTTCAGTAGTTCGCTTCCGACGTGTACACATCTGTGGCTGTGATTGACAGGTGGGTCAAAACTCGCATCGCAATTTCGTGCCATATATTCGCTCTTGATGTGTAAGGACCTGGGTTGAGTTAATCATACATAGCGACTCATTTACACAAAACATTTCAGTGAAAATAAAAAGACAAGAGACATATCTTGGCAATTAAATGTATATTTATTACTTTTCACGAATGAATTGTTTGTCACCAGTGCTGCTACATGTGAATCGTCGTCTCTGTCCGTACTGCGGTGCGCTCCAAAACCGGAACTCCAGAGATGCGGAGTGTACCACTTGGTAGTTTCTGGAGGGGGTTTCCGGGGGGTCAGACCAAGTGTGTAAAGTGGCAGGGGTGTTTCATTGTTGATTTATTGAAACGGTAGATTCTGGCACTCAATATTAGGGGTGGGCAATATATCAATTGTATATCAATATTGTGATATGAGACTATATGGTCTTAGATGTTGGATATGGTAAAATATGGTGATGATACGGCATACATGTTGTCTTTCCCTGGCTTTAAAAGCTGCAGTACACTAAGTGAAATGTAGGCTAGTGACATTTTTAAAGTAGAATGTCATAACTCACTCACTTTTTCATGTATGTAAGTCATGGAAATCCATTGGTCAAAATGTGTATGAACCCTGATAGATGGTGCTCTGAGGCCTACCAGTAGGCCACAGCCCAGTGGTTGAGAAACATTAAAATACATAATTTCCCCTCCAATATCAGATGGACTACTCCTCTACAAAATCACCCAAATCAATCTAGAAGTATTATTTTCTTTAAAATAGAGCTATTCTGGTAATCTGGTGAAAATCTCTATTTTTTCATATCGCAATATATATCGCAGGGGTGGGGAATATCGCAATGTCAGTTTTTTCCAATATCGTGCAGCCCTATTTGATACATATATAATATATCATTAATTATAATAATAATAATTATTATTATTATAATATATCAATATATCATTAGTTCTAGTAAAGACAGAGAACATTCTTTCTGCACCTCTGCAAAGCAGACATGAAGAGAAATGTACAAAGCAATGAGTGAGGGTTAATTCTAGGGCTGGGCGATAAAACGATCCTCGATAATTTTCACGAAAAAAACGACCACGATAACGATGATAAATTTATGAGCTGTAATTTTGATAAAATATTTTCAGTGTTGCGTTCAAAACCCCTCAGAAACATGACCGCAGCTTAGCACAGCAATGCTTATTGTGAATAACGTGTCGTTTTTGGGGGGTATTTGAAGGCAACACTGAGTGGAACCAGTGGCATCAATAGAAAATAAACCATGTGATGCACGCGTTTGCGGAATAATCCCTTTCTCTGCTCAGAGCCTCGCAGTCGGCTGGCTGAGTGGCTCTTCTAACCAGTTAGAGCCTGGCCCGGCAAAACAAGAGTAACATAAACAGATGGAATTAAAATATGTCAGGCCGTGGATTTGTACATGGGAGATAAAGCTGCAGCAGACAGTAGTTCTGGTTATGGGTAGCGGTAGCTGGCTGTCATGAATGGTATCAAATTAGCATCTACATCGCGTTAGCTAACGCTAACTTTAGCTTACGCGCTAACGTTAATATCTTCATACTGGACAATCTTGCTAACGTTATGCTATCTGTTAGACCATCTATAGCAGCTATCCGAATAGCATTACACATCTATGGTTTAAACAGACTTTGCTTCCTTTATCAAACCAACAGCAGCTAACTATAGCTGCATAATCAACACCTAGCCTTGGACCAAGACGTTCATTGCATTAAAACAACATAATGCAATACACACAACAGAATAAGCACACCAAAGACCAGTGGTATAAGGGAAAACAAGTAACAAGCATAGAACAATTATAATAAGCTGAAAATGCAAATGGATCAAGTTACATTAAAAAGCCATAAGTGAATAGTATGGACAAACAGATGACTAAATAAAGGGTTATCATTTAATGACAACAATAGCCAATGAGCTGCATTGAGCCTCTCTCATGAGAATACTTTGAATTGAATTCAACTTAATTGTAACCGGTCAGAGATTAATAGAGTCGTATCGAATACATTCTATATCGCTCTGCATTGAATTTTAATTGTGCCCCTAAAATTCTTCATGTGCTTTTTATGTGCAATTAGTATTATTGATAAATTTATATCGTGATAAATATCGACATCGATCGATATAAGAAAACATATCGTGATAAAAAAAATTGCCATATGGCCCAGGCCTAGTTAAAGGAGAATTTCGGTTTTTTACACCACGGTCCTCATTTCCAGCTTAAAATATGATGTTTTCTACCCACAAATACTTTTGGGTTCATTCGGATCCCCACAGAAGATTTGTCGCACCGAGTACACTCCTCAAACACTCAAACAGGCTAGAACGAGAGCCTGCGGGGCATGCTGCACACACTCTGTTAATGACACTTTTTCGGTCACATCGCGGTTCATTCTGGTTGTAAATATAATTATTTAGCTAATAGCTAGAAGCTAAGCTAACAACAACAAAAGAGTCAGCTCCGATCTGCCCCGGATGCGGTTACAGTGCTCATCTTCTTCTTCTGTGGTTTCTCTGAAGAAGTGTGGTAAGAAGAGAAACCACAGAAGAAGATGAACACTGTAACCCCATCCAGGGCAGATCAACGTTGACTGGTCCATTGGAGTGAATGGAGATGTCGGAACTCTTCTATTATACGGCTCTGGGTTAGGTTTAGGCATGAGGAGTGACGATTGGTTAGTTTAGGTTAGTAAGCCAATCAAAGGCAGAATAGGGCGGGTCATGCTCTCGGGAGTTTTCTGAAACGGGAGGGGAGGGGATTGACTGGATGGACTGGAGGTATAACGCAGTGAAAGCTCTGGAGAGATTGAAGTCGGCAAAACTGAGCTACCATATTGTTTTTGTAGCAGGCGACCCCTAGGGGGCTCCACAGTTCTCCTTATTGCACTATGTTTTGTAGAGTAATAATGCTGCTGTGTGTGCAATAAGGGAGACAGGGCTTACCTGTTTGCCCAATATGTCTCAACATGCCACAACCTGAGGGACAGTGAGTGACCTACACGGACACTGATGTGTCTCAATCTCAATGTTTCATCATTAATGTGTATTATTATTGCATTGTATGTATTGTATTACTGTATTATTGTTTTATTCATGAGTAGTGATGTTGAATGTTTAATGTGATTGTTTCTTGATGCTTTGGCAATATTGTTGTTATGACATTCATGCCAATAAAGCTATTTGAATTTGAAATTTGAATTTGACAGAGAGAGAGAGAGAGAGAGAGAGAGAGAGAGAGCGAGAGAGCGTACGTGGGACGTAGTGAGCTGCAGGAATCTCAGTGTTTATGCGAGACAGACTTTTAATTGTATTTTTCAATGTAGACGACATCAGAGATTTATTTCAGAAAGCAATTCTCCACTCCATGAAAAAACATTCAACGCGATGGGCCCAAAAGCCGGCCAGTCAAATAGTGGTCGCAGTGAAGTTAAACGGTGGAAAAGGCGATTTTACAAGTGGCATTCAGGTCATATCTGACTAGTTTTCAATTCAGTTCTCCCCACAAAAGTGATCTCTCCAATATACAGTATACACATACTGTACACCTAACTACATACACACACACAAACACATTTATAGCAAATATTGACCCGCTGGAAACAAAGAAGAATAAGTAGGCCTATAAAAAAGTATAGGGGAGAAACATAATAAAAATAGCCTATGGAAATTTATATAAGGAAAATGGCTATAGAGTATATAAACAAAGATTATAGCAAAATATAGAAGGGACATGGCAATTTAAATAAAGCACGTCAGGTCGCATTCCTCATTGAGTCCGTTAGGAGCGACAGTTTTTAAGGTGTAAATCCAGCGCGCTTCACGTTGCAACAGAGCCCTGTCATGATCCCCGCCTCTCGGGTGCGGTGTGACCAGGTCTAACACCCAGAAACGGAGATCACTAGGGGTGTCACAATATATCGTCCCACGAAATTTCGCGATAGTAAAACGTCACGATATGTATCGTTGAGATGAAATCTTACCTTACCTCACCTTACCTGTTTGCCACGTATGCCCCTTTATTTATAGGAGCGACAGCCAACGCCCAGCTGCCATAGCCTGATGAAGACCCAGTGAGGTTGAAACGCGTTGCGTTTTCCTGCCCGTGTCTCTTATTTTGTTTGAAGTTGTACATTGTATGTAAACCTGAGGTTACCTGTGTACCAACACTTCTGGATTAAATTTCTCGTAAAAAAGTAACCAGTAAGCTCCTTTTTTCACTTTTGTATTCTACTTGACTTTGAGCTTGCTTGCTGCCACTTTCTCTACTCCGTGCCACTGGTTACCCCTTTGTGTGCCAGAGGTGGCACCCGTGCCATAGGCTGCTGACCCCTGATATAGCCTAATGCAACACTATCATGTTCTTGTTGCATTTTATGCTGGCGATAGGGTTAGAAAACAATGTGCCAAATGCGCCTGTTTGCACATCGTGCAAAAAAAACTTGAAAATAGTGATCACGTTAACATTTAAACGCTTGAAAATTCGATTTTACAAGTGGGATTCAATCATATCCAACCCGCTTTCAATGTATTTCTCCCCACAAAAGTAATGTCTGGAATATATAGAATATACAATATAACAGAAGCAATCCATCCTCAACACACCTAACGTCATCAACACCTGCACACGCTCGCTCAGTCAGTCCATGCTTTGGACATGAGCCTGATACCTTCTAAACAAGAGGCGCTCTGCGAGCCACACGGACACGGTACTTTGGGCTTGGATCTGTAAGATCTGTGTTCACGCTCACAACGGACAATTGTGTCTATACATACAGCCCATCCAAGTGATGTGTGGATATGTTCAGGAGTTCACTGCAGGTTTAGAAAGGGCATGCATCATTTTGTCATCAGACAGGGTACAGTATAACAGTGCTCATACCTTGTGTCTGAAGGTCCAGGTTCTTTACTGAAGTATGGAGGTTCACCTTTAGACCAGTCACTCTTCATAGACACACAGCTGGGTACTGGAGACTCTGCTCTCTGTCTGTGGTGCTGAACTCTGGAAACACAAATGTTTCATACATATCATTAGTTCTAGTAAAGAGTTTTTGATAACATGGCCTTTTGATGAGTGTCCAGGATGCCAGATCTCCTGATTTGTTATATACAAACAATACGTGTAGTAGTTTGATATTTAATAATTTTCATAATTATATACAGTATGTATATGAAGTTCAGCCAGGAAGACTATAATCTGCACTTTGCTCTTCCTCAGTTCACTCTTTATTTCTCCACCCCTTCAAATCTGCTCACATGCTCAAAATAGCCTGTCAACTTCCACACTAATAATCAGCTGTTTGCCGCCTGGTCTCTATTAGCCAATAGCATAGCATCTCATCACCTCTCACCCCCACACACCTCCATTGTAAGCCTATCACATTGCTTTTCACCCCTCATTGTAAGCCTATCACATTGCTTTTCACCCCTCATTGTAAGCCTATCACATTGCTTTTCACCCCTCATCGTAAGCCTATCACATGGCTGTTGTGCTATTAAATATGCTTGTTTCTATCCATTCAGCCTCCCAACCTTGCTGCTGACAGTCTCACGCCCTCCACCTCTCCTTCTCCACCCAGTCTTCACAGACCCATCAGATTCTTCAGTCTGAAGAGTCTCATCAGTCTCACAAGGAGAGGCATCACCATCACCACCACCAGTATCTAGACTCTACAGGGGGATCTATCTGGCTGCTGCTCATGGCTGATGCAGCTCTATCTCAATATCTCCCTGTGGTGTCTAAGCACCAAAGACTATTAACAATACCTCATTCTCATCATATTTTCTGTAATTCATCATTCATTCACTATTGTAATAAACATTATTTTATTCATTCTCTGGTCTCTAGTCTCTCCTGATTGAAATATTTTCATGCTGTCATCTTTCATGTCATCTGTTTTTAATGCATTTTCCTTTTGAATTTTAGAAGTATTCCCACTAATTTGTTTTGAGAAGTTTGTTTTTCCTTCAGATGCTGAGCAATTCTGAATAATCACAGTGACATTGAACCAATGCCCCTGCTAGAATATTTAAAGTTTCCCTTCAAAAATGATTTGTTCAAAGTACTTTGGATAAAACACAGAAACAGATCTATAGTTTGCATCATTGTGTTCGGCTGCAATTACTTTGAGCATCCTCATAAGTTGACATGTTGTCATGTAATCAGGTTGTATCAGGTACTGCAGGCTATATGGTAATGTTGTCATGTAATCAGGTTGTATCAGGTACTGCAGGCTATGGTATGTTGTCATGTAATCATGTTGTATCAGGTACTGCAGGCTATGGTATGTATATTGTCAAGTAATCAGGTTGTATCAGGTACTGCAGGCTATGGTATGTTGTCATGTAATCAGGTTGTATCAGGTAGTATCAGGTACTGCAGGCTATGGTATGTTGTCATGTAATCAGGTTGTATCAGGTACTGCAGGCTATGGTACGTTGTCATGTAATCAGGTTGTATGTTGTCATGTAATCAGGTTGTATCAGGTACTGCAGGCTATGGTATGTTGTCATGTAATCAGGTTGTATCAGGTACTGCAGGCTATGGTACGTTGTCATGTAATCAGGTTGTATCAGGTACTGCAGGCTATGGTACATTGTCATGTAATCAGGTTGTATCAGGTACTGCAGGCTATGGTATGTTGTCATGTAATCAGGTTGTATCAGGTACTGCAGGCTATGGTATGTTGTCATGTAATCAGGTTGTATCAGGTACTGCAGGCTTACAGTGTAAGCAGTCTTACTTTGTGTCTGAGGGTCCATGTTCATGTTCATTACTGGAGTCTGGATGAAGATCTCTCACAGACAGACAGCTGAGTGCTGGAGGCTCTGCCCCGCCCTCCTCTTCCTCCACACACACACTCATCTTCTGGACTTCAGTAACACTGTAGAGACACACACACACACACACACACACACACACACACACACACACACACACACACACACACACACACACACACACACACACTTGGTCTGAGACTCTGAGAGAAGCTGTCAATAGTTTGTCCACTAATAAATCATTTACATATCAGACACTTTACTGTAGTTTAACACCTGTACACTTCATTCAACACCCTGCAGACACTGACCTGATGTCCACACATCATTTTCTATTTTATAAGTACATTAGTTATGTATTCACTGATTTAGACTATTCTTTATAAGTATTTATTAACATTAGTCCTCCTGTAGTCTCCCTCCTTAATGACATGTAGTTTTATTTGAGGTTTATAATTGAGGTTTATAATTGTAACTAAACAGTTGTTGGCTCAGTTTGTTTTTCACCTGCATTAAAATACACCAGAATGCAGGATGTCTTTGTAACTAAAAGCTTCCTACAGACCTCCTTAAAAAGTGGCCTGACCTGGGCTAAATGTAAAGAGCCAAAGTCTTACCCCCTTCCTGCTTATAGGCAGACAAACCAAGGGATTTCAACCACGATTTATGTCCCCATCAAATTCGTCAAATGCTTAGAAGAAATGTTGGTCTCGCCCCCGTCTTCCGGTGGCCTGTGCTGCAGTGTTTTCATTCCCCCACAGAAATGCAACAGTAGGCAGTCGCTAGTAGCTATGAGTTAGAGAAAACAATAAGAAACATGACTAAACAAAGTGTTTGCTTTGATTCAAACCACTAGGCTACCTGGAATAAAACTGGATAATAATAATAATAAACTGCGTCATGTCGGCCTTCTTTGAAGTAGGCTACAGGCCCACCTCAGCTGTTCTGTGTTATTTCAGGTGAAGAGAAGTTAGATATCGGTCAGAGACTTTGACATTATAATATGTTGTAATAACACTCACCATGTTTCAACCGTCTCCCTCCTGCTGCTCTGCTCTCTCAAAATGGAGATCTGAACGCGCTGTCTGAATGGAATTAAAACTGCGACACATTTTCATACTTTCACTTCTTCTTTTTCTTCTTCTTCTTCTTCTTCTTCTGTTTGGTTTTACGGCAGTTGGCATCCAAAATTACTGCCATCTACTGAACTAAACCTAAACTGATCTTAATAGACTACTTGCACAACTCCACTACTTCCTGAAATGAGTAGGGCAGTTTGGTTTCCTGTCCTACACTATTGGATGAACTGATTAATGTCAGGTGTGACTTACTGCTGCAGTCACAACAACAGTGATCAGGCACACCTGACATTAATCAGTTCATCCAATAGTGTAGGACAGGAAACCAAACTGCCCTACTCATTTCAGGAAGTAGTGGAGTTGTGCAAGTAGTCTATTGAACTAAAATAAACAAAATAATCACCATATCCACCCCAAAGTACTCCGATTCATAATTCCTTTCCAGATGCAGACGCCTGAGTTTGCACAAACGCATCTCTCAGTATTTATCTATCTCTGCTCCAGATACATCAACCACATCCAGAAATCTCTTTGCAGCGTCAACCACCATTTCAGTCCTCTCCGTCTTCCCAGTCATACTAGCAGCACAGTTTAACACCATGGCGATGAATGCCAGGAATCGCTTCTTGTCCATAGAGATAACATTACTGTGACTTGCTCTTTCCTTCTCCGGCTCCCTTTGTACAATCACCCTGTCCTCATTTCTTTCCCCTTTCCACCTTTTAACAGCCTCAGCATATGACGACCCCCGTTCTTCTCTGATTTTGTTTACCTCCCTTTCCTTCTTTCTTCGCGGACAATCCACAGACCCTGCATCATGATTCCCCTCACAATGCAAACACCTGAGCTGTTCCTTCTCCACACTGCAACTTTCCATAACACTTCCATAAAGTGCTACTCCACAATCCTCCTTCCCACATCTCCTACATATTCTCTCCCTATTACACACTGATGCCACATGTCCATACTCATGACAGCAATAGCACCTGATAGGCGCTCTCTCAAAGGGCCTCACCCTGTAACAAACATACTCACTAAACACTACCGATGGCAATTCCCCTTCAAAGGTTAAACACACACAATTACTCTCCTCTCTTTCATTCTCCTTGCTTCATACACACCTTCCACCTCCAAAAAAGTATTAGCATCCACTGACAACGGCACTTGACTTACCACCCCTTTCCTTCTCTTTTCTACGCCCAACGGAAAACACTTCACACGTTCATTCTGTTCAAGCTCATCAACCTTATCAATCTCCAACACTTTTCTCCTCTGACTTTCAGACATACACTCAATCACCACCATACCACTTTTAGTAATCTTAACTGATCCCACAACTCCAACTTTCTTTCCAATGAACCTTCCTACAACATGTGGATCCTTAAAGATCCCGTCTGCCCATGTCACAGACACCATTCCCACAAGAAAAGACTCCTTTCTCCTCACAGACTCATCGCTCAATTCCTTCTGTTTTATTTCCTTAATCTTTCCCTCCAACCCTTCACTTTCAGCTTCTTCCACCGCCATTTCCTCGCTCTCGTTGTCGCTACCACTAACTCTCTTTCCTCCATTCGACTCTTCCTCCTCACTAACAGGGGCATATCGAAGAGGCTCACCACTATCATTCTGAAAACAGGCTTCCATGCCTTTCCCTCCACCTTTGTTTCCCAACTTGTGCTTTTTGTGCTTCTTGCCCATTACTGTCCGTTCTTTTTCACAAAACAAGATTCTGTTGACTTCAAACCGCTCAACTCGACGCCCCCGCCCAGCTGTCACTCTTCTTCTTCACTCCATACTTTCACTTTCAAGTTTGCACCGCCTGTAACGAGAGCCAAAGTCACGCCCACTTCCGGGTTAGGCCTGCGCACCCATAGACATATATAAAGGCTAGATGGCTTACCCGCGCTGCCGGTCAATGGAGAGCGACGTCGTCGCATGGTGGCCATCTTGCTACGGCACCACAGCTTTATATATATCTATGGGTTAAAAAAACGCTAACATTTTATTATTATTTTTGGCTCCAAATTACACCAAACTTAAACTGAAGCATCATCATCATGAGATGAATTCACGCACCTAGTTTCATGCAGTTTCATCCATTTTGCTAGGAGCTATGAGCATCTGTTGTTGGGTTAGTATTATCACATCAGATGATCATAACTCCTAGGGAAATGGATGAAACTGCATGAAACTTTGTGCCTGAATCCCTCTCATGGCATAGATGCTTCGATTTAATTTTGGTGTAATTTGGAGCCCATCAAAAAAATAGTGTTTTTAGTGTTGTTTTTTTTGTTGTTGCCATATCTCGGGAACGGAATATGCTTGTAATAAACCAAACCGTTTGTAAATCCGTCAAGATTTCAGCGAGTTATGAGTATTTTTGTCTGTGCACCCTCCAACAGCTACCATAGAACGTACCAGAAAGCCTGCCGTAGCAAGATGGCGGCGCTTCAACGACGCTGGTGACGCCGCCTTAAGCCATCTAGCCATTATATATGTCTATGTGCGCACCAAGAGATTACATCCGCAATTCATTTTCCCATAGATATGTCGTAAAATGCTTATAAACATAGTTTTACTTGGTCAAATCAAGCGCTTCAGCTCAGGAGAGACAATAGAACAGTTCACTCAGACCAAAGCTAAAAAAGTAAAAAATAAACAATCTGCTATATTCTTACGTTTTGGTCCGACTGCAATGTTATGGTCTCTCCTGTTTCTAAATACAGCTGAATCGTTTGCTTTGACTAAGTAAAACTATGTTTTTACAAACATTTAACCAAATGTCTATGGGAAAATAAATGGCGGATGAAATCTCTTGGTGCACATGCCTAACCCGAAAGTGGGTGTACCTTTGGCTGTCTATGGAGAAGCATTGTGGCATTTGAGAGGGGGAGCTGTAACTTAATTTTAATTCAAGCAGCAGGGGGATACAAGGAGATACTGTGGTGAAAATAACAAGTTAAAGCTAAGCTAACTCTCTATGGTCAGAAAAACGTGACAAGATGCCCAAATGAAAATGAATGGAAATGATTGAGCTCGATGTGGTTTACATTTAGCTGAAACTGATGAATAAATAAATAGTCTTCTTATTCTACTTAGCCTACTACAACAACCAAGAGGAAAACACTGGGATGGAACCAGAAATACAGTAGACTATTGGAATTAAATAATAATGTGGTAAATTACCCCAAAAGAATCAAGTTACTACAGTTTAATGTGGCTTAATTACCTAAAAGTTGGCTAATGGAATGAAATTAAATGTAATCCAATATGTAGCCATTTGGTCACACGAGGTGACAAAGGACTGCAGCACTAAATAATAATAATAATAGTAATAATAATAAAGAAGTAAAAAGAAACACTTCTGTGTTCAACACACACACACACACATACACACACACACACACACACACACACACACACACACACACACACACACACACACACACACACACACACACACACACACACACACACTTATATTGAACCAAGCTGTGCATTATTATTATACAAATGAGAAATGATCATAAGGTGCTCTGCAGTTTGACAGACAGATGCTGCCCCCTGGTGGCTAAACAGCCTCAGTGAGAGAGAATCAGCACTGAGTTTGAGTTTGAGTTTATTTGATTCTCGCTCACAGTATTCACTGAATGAAAGCAGAATTTACACACAGAACTGTTAAGATCTAGCTAAAAACAAGGAAATAGATGTAAAAAAAAAAAAAAGATTTCATATCACAGATCTAGCTAAAAACAAGAAAATATATTATAAAAATAGATTACATATCACAGGTCACATTTTCAGGACATTGAAACACATAATACATCAAACACAAACATAAGAGTCTCTTAAGACTGAGTGTTAAAGAGTCTGACAGCAGTGGGCAGGGTTGCTGTTCTCAGGCGGTTTGTCCTGGCCGAGAAGGTTGTGAGCTGTCTGCCACTCCGCAGTGTCCTGCTAGTGCAGCTGGCTCTGTCCTGTGGGAGCAGGTCGTGCAGTGTCCTGCCAGTGCAGCTGGCTCTGTCCTGTGGGAGCAGGTCGTGCAGTGTCCTGCCAGTGCAGTTGGCTCTGTCCTGTGGGAGCAGGTCGTGCAGTGTCCTACCAGTGCAGCTGGCTCTGTCCTGTGGGAGCAGGTCGTGCAGTGTCCTGCCAGTGCAGCTGGCTCTGTCCTGTGGAGCAGGGCGTGCAGTGTCCTGCCAGTGCAGCTGGCTCTGTCCTGTGGGAGCAGGTCGTGCAGTGTCCTGCTAGTGCAGCTGGCTCTGTCCTGTGGGAGCAGGTCGTGCAGTGTCCTGCCAGTGCAGCTCTGTCCTGTGGGAGCAGGTCGTGCAGTGTCCTGCCAGTGCAGCTGGCTCTGTCCTGTGGGAGCAGGTCGTGCAGTGTCCTGCCAGTGCAGCTGGCTCTGTCCTGTGGGATCAGGATCAGGTTGCCTCTGGAGATGATTCATGGCTCTCCTTTGCACTCTCTCCAGTTGTGCTGTTTGTTTTTTGTTGTATCCCACTATAGGAGGACTCCTCCATATTCCAGACAAGGCTTGACCAGGGTGGTATAGATGGTCAGCAGATCTTCACAGGGTAGGCCTTGCCTGGCTAGTCCAGTCAGGAAGTGTAACCTTTTTTAAGCTTTCTTCACTGACTGTTCCACTTGAGTGTTGCCGCTGAGGTCATCACTACATCAGTTTAAAGCTTTATTCATACAAGGGGAGTCTTTTTTCAGGAGCGCCCTCTCTCTCTCTCTCCCTCTCTTTCTCTCTCTGCTCTCTCTCTCTCCCCCCCCCCCCCTCTCTCTCTCTCTCTCTCCCTCTCTCTCTCTCTCTCTCTCTCTCCCTCTCTCTCTCTCTCTCTCTCTCTTTGAATTTTACGATCTCACTAAGTTGTTTTGAGAAGTTTGTTTTTCCTTCAGATGCTGAGCAATACTGATTTGTTCACAAGTACTTTGGCTAAAACACAGTTTGCCTATTTTGTTCGACTGCAATTACTTTCAGTACCCTCATCATTTGACAAGTTCTGATTTAATCAGGTTGTATCAGGTACTGCAGGCTTCAGTGCAGGTGCAATTGTAGGATCAGACCTCTAGGGGGCCTCAGCCCCCAATCAGAATGTGACATGCACACAGTGCCTTATAAAAGTGGTTAACTCCACCACACTAAATCCCTCACCACACTGGATAACACCATTAAAGGAGGATCCAATCTTCTTCTTTTTTACAACCCGGAGCTAATTTACAGCTTTAATTATAATTTTTAACTCAAAACACAAACACAGCAGGCTGAGCTAGTGCACATTTTCTCATTGTCTCTATGATATAATAAGGATATGAGGATGTAAATAGCCCCTGTGTGGCCCCTGTGTGGCCCACGATGGAATTGCAAAAAAATAATAATAATAATAATAATCTGTCCTAATCTCTGTCCTCCACTGTACTGTACTGTACTGTACATTGTCCTCCACTGTACTGTACTGTACTGTACATTGTCCTCCACTGTACTGTACATTGTCCTCCACTGTACTGTATGTACATTGTCCTCCACTGTACTGTATGTACATTGTCCTCCACTGTACTGTATGTACATTGTCCTCCACTGTACTGTACTGTATGTACATTGTCCTCCACTGTACTATACTGTACATTGTCCTCCACTGTACTGTAGTGTACATTGTCCTCCACTGTACTGTAATGTATGTACATTGTCCTTCACTGTACTGTACTGTATGTACATTGTCCTCCACTGTACTGTACTGTATGTACATTGTCCTCCACTGTACTGTACTGTACTGTACTGTAGTGTACATTGTCCTCCACTGTACTGTACTGTAGTGTACATTGTCCTCCACTGTACTGTACTGTACTGTACATTGTCCTCCACTGTACTGTACTGTGCTGTAGTGTACATTGTCCTCCACTGTACTGTACTGTACATTGTCCTCCACTGTACTGTACTGTAGTGTACATTGTCCTCCACTGTACTGTACTGTATGTACATTGTCCTCCACTGTACTGTACTGTGCTGTAGTGTACATTGTCCTCCACTGTACTGTACTGTACTGTACTGTACATTGTCCTCCACTGTACTGTACTGTACTGTACTGTATGTACATTGTCCTCCACTGTACTGTACTGTATGTACATTGTCCTCCACTGTACTGTACTGTATGTACATTGTCCTCCACTGTACTGTACTGTACTGTAGTGTACATTGTCCTCCACTGTACTGTACTGTACTGTACATTGTCCTCCACTGTACTGTACTGGACTGTACATTGTCCTCCACTGTGCTGTGCTGTACTGTACTGTATGTACATTGTCCTCGACTGTACTGTACTGTCTGACTTGAAAGTCCTCTTTATTGTTTGACATGTTGCATTCTGAGATACTTTTATGCTGACCAAAGTTGTGGTTTTTCACCATTCTGGGTAAATTCTTGAGACTAGTTAGTTTCAGAAGGGAATTGATGCCAGACCTACTACTGCTGCGTGATGCCTTCATGTACTGCTGGGGAAGCCTGTCAGACACGCACAAAATATTCCAGTTTTATCCTTATTCCAAAGAAGACCATATTCCTACTAAGCTTTTTATGGTGAATGAAAATGTATATTCCACCAATATTCCCGTTTAAATGCAGCCATGAAAACTCTGATGACTAATGGAAGACATCCCCATGAGGTCGAAGGTCGAAGGTCAATTAGATCCTCTCCAGTGTGCCTATCAGGCAGGTAGAGGTGTGGAGGATGCTACCCTAACCTTACTCAATCTTTGAGTTCAACATCTGGAGGCCCCAAAAACACATGCCTGCATTCAACACCATCCAGCCTGATCTCCTTGCAGAGAAACTTATTTCTCATTTGAATCTGAACCCAAATCTTATTGGCTGGATTGTGGACTTCCTGACGGACAGGTCACAATGTGTGAGGGTCAGGGGTGTGTTATCCTCCAAGCTATTCTCTTCTACTGGTTCCCCCCCAGGGCTGTGTCCTCTCCTCACTGTTCTTTATCTTATACACTCACTTCTGTAGGAGGATGTATGAGAAGAGGCATATCCTGAAGTTTGCCGACGACTCAGTCATTGTATAAGTCTTTTCAATGACAATGAGACTGAGCATGGTCCTATAGTGGACGATTTCATATCTTGGTGTAATGACACCTTCTTGTCAATCAATGTTTCGAAGACTAAAGTTATGATCCTTGATTTCCGTAAAACTCAACCTGCTATTTCTCATACCACCATTCAGGATATGGAAGTTGAGATCGTCCCGGAGTATAAATACTTGGGAACCAAGTATTTAACACTCCTCCTATGTTGTATTGGACTAAACTGGCAATGTTGTGATTTTGTGTCGTAGATATTTTCTCTTCATCTCTGAATATTGATATGACCGCTTAACTGCATACTTACACTAAGACAGATTCCTTGTAGGTAATAGTGCATATTAGTGGCAATAAAAGTGATTCTGATTCTGACTAATAGTGAACATCAAATAGTAGTCCGTGGGTTCAGGAAACAGGCTGCAATAGCAGTGTTCCTCCACTAGATGGTAGAAGAGCTCTACTCTTGTTAGGTTTACACTTGCTGCTGCTCTGCCTCCATTTTTCGATTTGAACAGTAGTCTACATTCCTGTTTCCAAAGTGAATGGATGAAAAAGATAATCAATCAAAGAAGATTTCAGGCAGAACAAAATAAAGAAATAGAACATAGAAACAAAAGTTGTTTATACCCAACAAAAATGTAATTGCTCTTTTTGGGGAATTTGTAATGCTCATGGGACCAGAATTCTACTTCAAATTTTGCAGCAGGTGTTTTATCCGAATGTTTAATTTGTGGTTTTCAAATAAGACCTTGTTGCAGAGAGTATAACTGCTGTGATGATGTGTGACTTGTCTGACATGATGATCAGGTCTCTTGCTGTGATGAGTGACTTGTCTGACATGATGAACAGGTCTCTTGCTGTGATGATCAGTGACTTGTCTGACATGATGATCAGGTCTCTTGCTGTGATGATGAGTGACTTGTCTGATATGATGATCAGGTCTCTTGCTGTGATGATGAGTGACTTGTCTGACATGATGATCAGGTCTCTTGCTGTGATAATGAGTGACTTGTCTGACATGATGATCAGGTCTCTTGCTGTGATGATGAGTGACTTGTCTGACATGATGATCAGGTCTCTTGCTGTGATGAGTGACTTGTCTGACATGATGATCATGTCTCTTGCTGTGATGATGAGTGACTTGTCTGACATGATAATCAGGTCTCTTGTTGTGATGAGTGACTTGTCTGACATGATGATCAGGTCTCTTGCTGTGATGAGTGACTTGTCTGACATGATGATCAGGTCTCTTGCTGTGATCAGTGACTTGTCTGACATGATGATCAGGTCTCTTGCTGTGATGAGTGACTTGTCACAAGCTTTTTTCTCACTTCAAAAGAAAAACAGGACTTGTTTCTCAAATAAAAACCTATAACTTGAGAGACGGAGCCTTTTCACCAGGGACTCTATATGATACCCAAAAGAATGAACAGTATGTCATTTCTCTGCTGGCACTGTAAAAAAGGCAATTTTTTTCATATGGTTTGGTCATGTAATTTATTTTATTTTGGAACTCTGTGACTAAGATAATATCACACTGTGTGTCTACATGGCAGCTAGGAAGTGCATAGATTGAAACTGGAAAGCATCCAACCCCTCAGTAATAATAGTCCACCGGTGGAATGAGCTCTCAAGTCTCAGGTTGGACAATATGTATTATGAGTAAAGGCAGATCCTCAAAAATATGGCAATCTGATAGAGTTTGATTCAACAACTTTTTACAGCAGTGTCAGTAATTATGACGATGGCAGGATCTGAGTGCACTATAGTTTGTGTTGTTTTGTTTGTTTATCTTGTTTGTTTTACAGTATCTTTTATATCTTGAGAATGTGATGTGTTTTGATATCAATCAGATTCAGGACACCTGATTGTTTAGGCTCAACCCTCTTTTTATTGATCCCTCCACGCTGTCACATGACAATAACTCAATAAAAAATATATAAAATACATTATTCATCTCATTAGAAATCAACTGGAAAATAAAAAACATAAACTAAATACATAGAAATACATCAGGCCTATAATTAGGCCAATTTTATGGAAAGTCATGTTGTTGCACTTGTATTCAAAATCGATAATTTCTTGTGTTTTATTTTTCATAATTCAAGATCCTTAACATGAATTGGTAAATCAGAGTGTCAGCGCCTAATTGGCAACGTAAATCAACAGGTTACATTTTCCTTGATTTTCACTTATTTAACAACAGAGAAATACACTGGTTTAAAGGCAACAATAATAACATGTTAAAGTAAACACTGTTTAATTAAAACTATGCAGACCAAGCAAATTTTCATTTAACGTTTATTCCTGTACAAAACAAGATTGATGTTTAGCTTGGAGGGGTGAGATTGATCAAATAAAAACAAAGATTCAAAGGGGGGAATATTTGAACCTGTCAATCACATCATAACTGATGAAAAACAAGAATTAGATTCTGTCTCATTCACTTGATTTTCAAAGTAAAATGTGTGTTCTTGTAGGCTACAGGTGATGTGAAAACTCTGATCAGTTAATCAGAGCTGCCAAGTTTCACCAAAAGTTTGACTGAGACTTCGGGGGAAGGGACCTTATCACCAGCAGGGGGGAAAAGACGTTTGAAGTCAGATTTAGAGGAATATCTCATGTTTAAATTAACATGATTACACTGTTGTGATGTCATTATGTGTCGCTCATTTTCTTATGACTTCCATATGATTATCATGGCATTGATTTCAAACATATCAGCCAGCCCTACTTTCTATGTGCCTACAGCCCGAAAAGCATTTATCTGGAGCACCTCGAGCAACCCGGAAGTCGTTGTTCCGGGTTGCTTCAGATCAGAGAAGAAGAAGAAGCGGTGCTCCAGATAAATGCTTTTCGGTTTTTGAAAGACAGAAAAGTGGATTTTATGCAACAATTTGGATGCAACAACTATATGTCATTAAAAGAAGAGGATGTTTTGCATCGGATAGCGTTGCATTTAGACCTAGATGTGAAAATGGCACAGTGTTGGATGGGAAATGCGTGACGTTCGCCGGGCGCTAATGTGCTCAGTATGAGCGAGAAGCGCCCGGTTAGCGGGGTAAAGGTGCTCTTATACTCAAGCAAGCTCCGTGGGGGTGGAGCTCCGCGAGTCTCCGGGAGTCACCGTGCAGACCTCGCGCTGAGGCAGATGCTATTATACTCAGAAAGTGATCAGCATGTATTGTACAATGTACAACAGCCCGTGAAAAGTCGCAATGAAACGCTATTATGTGCAGTACTGAGTGCGCTTTCACTCTCAAACGACCGCACATCAGCACATGAAGGAATCACCAAACTTGTTTTTAGTGAAAGCCGTTTTACTCCTCAGCCCTGATTGCCTACTCTGTGCTGCTTTTAATCTCTCTCAATAATGCTCTCAACACAACACATTTACTTGGTGAAATGACTAAAAACGAACAGTTGCAAATCAAAGTTTATAGCCTACCACATGGGTCAAGAAATGTGGTGAAAACACAGCTCAGTGTTCAGAGCTCAGTGGCTTGAAAGCGGCCATGTTTGGAGAGAAGCCGTCCGGAGCTCGCGCTGTGAGAAAAAAAAATCCGGCACACGGCGAGCGCCCGACGGAGGTAGCGAATAACCACGCCCAACAAATTTACGTCATTTAATGCGCCCGGCCCTCGCTCCACCCCCGCGCCCTTCACGGCAGGGTGAGCATAATACCACCTGCAAGCGCGTGCTCCCCTCCGCCTCGTGCGCGTGATTTGTCATATTTCCTTCTGTGAGGAACCTAAATGGCAGCGATGACGGTGATCGTTACCCACTGAAGAGCGAGGTGACGTTTATGTGAGGAGTTTTGAGACAGAGAGGAGAGCAGAGCAGGAGGGGTGACGCTGGGGTTGCCACCTTTCATTCAGAGAAATAAGGGACACCCCTCGCAGTAGGGCCCACGGATGCCGCCGTCCGAAGGGCGGCGGCGGAAAATTTTGGCCATTTGGGGCTCCTGTCAGTCAAGGGCCCTTGGAATCGTCCACACTTTTCCACATCTGCCTGTAGCTAAGTCACACCATCCAAACAGTGATACCACACAGAAATCTTCACAAACATTTGTAATCTGAGAAAAACATATTAATACATAATATGTTTTTTCTCTGAGCACTTTTTTTTTTTACTTTTCTTTATCCTGTTAATAAATGCAATTTTCCAGATTAGTTGATCATATAACATTAACATAACATCAACGTTGTTTATTTTCTTATCATTGTACACTATATTTATATTGATACATATATATTAAATAAATGTTTATGTATTAAACTGTAAAACTCAACTTAAACCAAAGACTGTAAACAAACAATAACATCATGCCTAGAGGCCAGCCAGTCCATAAGGGCGCCACGCCCCCCTCAGCAGCCAAAACCAGGGCCCCGTTCCAATACCCATACTTCCATACTATTTAGTAGGCAAAAAAAGATTTAGTGTGTCCCAATACATAGTATGTCAGATGCAGTATGCCAAGAGTACCAGGATGTTGTACTACATCAGCTCCTATTTCGGAGTATGCATCGATGCATGCTGCTTCAGCCAAACTTCCCCACAATCCTTTGCGCAGCAGGAAGTTATGTCTTCTTCTTCTTCTTCTAATGTTTTATGGCGGTTGGCAAACAACTTTTTGTGCATTACCGCCACCTACTGGAGTTACGTCGCACTGACTGAGCTGCGTGTTCATGAATGAGATAATTAACTTTAAGAAAGCCTTGAAATATGTTAAAACCAAACAAGCATGGTGTGTACCAAAACATGCATATCTTGATTCCTGTTTAGATCTCTGACTTAATGTTTTTGCTTTATTTATTTTATTTTGTTTATTTGATTGTCTGTTCCAATTTTGTAAATGTTTAGTCTGAATTTTTTGTATAATGTACTGTTTGTTACTGCCAGACTTTGTTTATTGAAAAAAAAAAAAAAAAAACCTCAAATGTGGCGCTGCGGACGTCGGCGGAAGTGAGCAAGAGGTCGGAGTTCAGGAAGCTCACGTGACGACAGATGTAGTGTGTCCCAATAGTATGCATTTTGCATGCATGCTGCACACTACAATCCATACTTTGTGAGGGCAGCGGCAGTACATACTACAAGAAAGAAGTACAAGTATGGGTATTGGAACGGGGCCCAGGAGTCAGTCCCTTGTGCTGTGATTAATTTTCCTAGTAAATAATAGGAAATTAAATCTACCGTAATCGATCAGAACATGACGTCTCATCAGGGATTCAAAAGTTATCATTACCGTATCAGCCTCAGGAGATGCTTGTGGTATGAAGAACTGTGTCACTGCAGCTTGGTTCTTCTGGGTCCTGACGTTACGGGAATGTTGCTCTCCAGAGGCATGCTGTCTGACGTCGGCCAGGCCACCATGTGCCACAGAAAACACCCGCCGACATACTTTGCAATTGGCTTATCATTTTCAGGTCCACTCACGCTGTCCAGCCATGTGTTTGCTTGTTCCCATTCACGTCTATATTTCTGCATACGCTTTCGTTTTGCAGGACGAGGCGGAGTATCATGTTCAGATTCAGAATCAGCAGCAGCCGGTTCAGCCATCTTCTTCCAATCCCACTACATTCTGAGTAGAAGACCCGCCCCTACTCTGCTGTGATTGGCTCTCAGAGAGACCAGAAGGGCAGACTGATGCTATGCTGTGTTCATGTGCTGTCGGACTAACCATCTGAGGAACGGAGGCACCGTGTAATATTCAACCAGACGTATATAGGGCGGGTTTTCATCACGCAATGCGGGTGGGATGAAAATACGGAACAAACAGCGTCCCGTATTGGTTCAAAACGGGACGCATCTTTTAACTGTCAGATACGGGACAATTCCGTATTTTAAGGGACGGGTGGCAACCCTAGCACGCGTCTGCATAGAGAGAGAGAGAGAGAGAGAGAGAGAGAGGGAGAGAGAGAGAGAGAGAGAGAGAGAGAGAGAGAGAGAGAGAGAGAGAGCGTGAGCAGGGAGAGAGAGAGAGAGAGAGAGAGAGGGAGAGAGAGAGAGAGAGAGAGAGCGTGAGCAGGGAGAGAGAGAGAGAGAGAGAGAGCAGGGAGAGATAGAGAGAGAGAGGGAGAGAGGGAGGGAGAGAGAGGGAGAGAGAGCAGGGAGAGAGAGAGCGAGCAGGGAGAGAGAGCAGGGAGAGAGAGAGAGAGAGCAGGGAAAGAGAGAGAGAGAGAGAGAGAGAGAGCGAGCAGGGAGAGACAGACAGAGAGAGAGAGAGAGGGCGGCAATGCGGCGCGCGCCTGCAATAGAGAGAGAGAGAGGGAGAGAGATAGAGAGGGGGAGAGAGAGAGGGAGGGGTGACCCGCTGCACGCGACTGCATAGAGAGAGAGAGAGCGAGCGGCAATGCGGCGCGAGCCTGCATACGGTACGGCCACACTTGCGCGTCATTTGACCCGTGCTGACGCTGCTGCCCATTCACTTTTGTATTGAACATGCTGCTCTACGCCTCGCAAAGCATGCTGGGATACCAGACGATGCGTAGCAGGCTTGTGAAGCGACAGTGGGCAACAGAGGGGGCGGGGTGGAGTTTGACAAAGTACAAAGCTAGCCAATTGAGCTCGTCCTAGCACCTATCCTACCCTTCCTGTCCTCTTCCACTTCCTCTCTACCACCAATTTTCAAAGAAGCAAAGTAAATCTAGCAGCAGCTAGCTTGGGAGCTAGCTGCTGCTTCCGGGTTTCCACGCCCACCAAGCGACGTGCGTCCATACTGCCAAGCGTCAGCACGCGTCAAATGACGCGCAAGTGTGGCTGTGCTGATAGAGGGAGAGAGAGAGAGAGAGAGAGAGAGAGAGAGAGAGAAAGAAGGCAATTTGTGATTCTGGTGAAGAGGTTAAATTGTGACTTGGCAGCTCAGTTGCTCACACACACACACACACACACACACAGCATGTTCACACTGACTGACGGATCCTGGCTGTTCAAATCCACATGAGCAGTTTGTGTGTGATCCTGTACAGAGTGAGGCATCATGTCAGCAGCTGTGTTTGGTCACAGTGTGTTTCTGTCTCACTCCTCTATCTGACACAGAGACACTGAGTCACCATCAGAACCAAACCAGAACCCAGGGTAAAGTGGTTCAGTGAATGAAGAGTGGAAAGTGTGGAGGTGAATCAGTTTGTCAGAGGAAACTGTGTAGAAGGACAGAGAGCCAGCAGGCCAGTCAAGATACACTGCGACTCTGTTAGAGACAGAGGAGGGCAGAGGTATGTTTGTGCTTCTGTTATTGTGCCAGGCAGTGTAACCATTATCAGAGCACTTCAGACTCCAGGACTTTTCATTCCCTCCAACCACACAGTCATGACCCCGTCCTCTCCTGCTGATTCCTCTGTAAGTCACTCCTATAATAACCTCTCCTTTCCTCTCCACCTCCCAGTAACAGCGACCAGTCAGACCATCTCTACACAGCAGCTGAGGCTCGGTGTCAAATCTCTCTGGGTGATCAGGATATGGCTGCTTCTCTCTCACCCTCGTCACCTTTCTGTTGTCTTCAGACAGGAGGAGCTCTCTGTGTGCTGTGTTTGGGTCCAGTGTGAGATCACAGGCATCTGATAAGACAACAAGACTCGTTACAGCAGCAGCTTCTCATCTAATAAACCTGTTTGTTTGTTTGTTGATTTATTGACAGTTCATTTCTCAGCAGTTTGATGATGTCACATGATGTCAGCCATCTTCCTGATTCACAGGATGTGAATGAATGGACATCACAGACTGTGCTGTAGATGCACTTTCCTTCTCACTAGTTGAATGTGTTGCTTTGTTTTTATGAATCAAACTAAATAAAATACACACTTACATTTACTCACACCTAGTATTGACCTTGGCACTGCATTGTCCACCCTGGAGGAATAAACAGGGAAGAAGTCAGACCAGCAGATTCTCAACATGAACATTTAATAACCTTCAATATGAAGGATTTCCACTCATATCCTCAATTAAAACACTAGAAAGACCAAGGCCAGGCACAGTAATCTCTGGGTCAAAGTTCTCTGGGTGAGTAAAACATCATATTTTAAGATGTAAATAAGGTCCGAGGTGTAAAAAAACTGAATTCTCCTTAAAGGAAAGTTGTACAGGAGGAATGTCCGACACATTGTGCCTGTAGCCGAGCCTCCCCAGCACAGCTCCACCCAAGTGACACTGATCACCTGACAGGGTGGGAATTTCATCATTTTAGGGGCACAAGGTCACATGTCAGGGCACAAAGGTCACATGTCAGGTCACAAAGGTCATTGCTCCATTGACATCATGAAGAGTTTCTGAAATGTTTGTTAAAATGGTTCAATGACACATCATTTGCATAGAGCAGCTACATTAAACTGAGACCACTGATGCTTTTAAAGCAACTGACAGTAGCAGGCTGGTAGCAGGGCACTGCAGGTGGCCTTAGAGATCTGAGGGCATCACGGCCAGAAGGAGGGGCAACACAAACCATGGCCTGATGGCCTCCGTGTAGTTCCCACACTGACCACCTGGATACTGGACTTAACTCAAGTCTAAACAGAACAACACTGTCACAAGTGAAAGGTGAGGACTTTTGGACACTGGACAGCTCAAGTGTGAAGTTCCTGGACCTGACTTATCCTCAAACATGACAGGACGTTTATACAGGACACTTTCAGGTCAGTAGGCCAATTCCTAAATACAAGGACTGTGTCCAGTTGTCAGTTGAAGACACACACACACACACACACACACACACACACACACACACACGCATACGCCACCCACCGCCCCACACACACACACGCATGCACACACACCACCCACACATACACCACCCACCTCCCCCCACACACACACCACCCACCCCTACACACACACACACACACACACACGCACAACACCCACCCCCCACACATGCACACACACACACTACACCCCCCCCCCCCCAACACACACACACACACCACCCACCCCCCACACACGCATGCACAGACACACACCACCCCCCCACACACACACACGCACGCACACACCACCCACCCCACACACACACACACACGCCACCCACCCCCCCACATGCATGCACACACACCACCCACCCACACACACACCACCCACCTCCCCCCCCACACACACACACACACACACACACAACACAACCCACCCCCCCACACACACACACATGCACACACACAACACCCACCCCCCCACACATGCACGCACGCACGCACACACACCACCCACCCCACACGCACGCACACACACACATACACCACCCACCCCCTCACACGCACGCACACACACCTCCCCCCACACACACCACCCACCCCCACACACACACCACCCCCCCCCCCCCACACACACACACACACACGCACTCACACAACACCCACCCCCCCACACATGCACGCACACACACCACCCACCCCACACGCACGCACGCACGCACGCATGCACACACACACACACACACACACACGCATAAAGCCCCCCCACACACACAACCCACCCACCCCCCCACACATGCACACACACAACACCCACCCCCACACGCATTCACGCACGCACGCACACCACACCCCACACGCACGCACACACACACACACACACACACACACACACACACATGCACGCATACACCACCCACAGCCCCACACACACACCACCCACCTCCCCCCACACACACACACCACCCCCCCCACACACACACACACAACCCCCCCACCCCCCCACACACATGCACACGCACACCACCCACCCCACACGCACGCACACACACACACCACCCACCCCCTCACACACAAACACCACCCACACACCCCCCCCCCACACACACACAAACGCACACAACCCCCCCCCCCCCCCCCCCCCACACACACACACACACACACACACACACACCACCCACCCCTCCCACACACGCACACCTCATTCATTCACATTCACATTCACACCCCTTTTTCAGAGGTATTTCCAGGGGGGGATGTCTTATACCAATAGGTAAATATGAAGAGATTAGATAGATAGTTATATGCAGCTTATGGTACTGATGTACGCGGATGACACAATTATTATTTCCACAACAAAAGAAGGGTTACAGAAAGCAATAGACCATATGTGTGAATTTTGTCAGAAATGAAAATTAAAGGTTAATAGTGATCAAACTAAAGCCACAGTTTTTGGTTCTCAAAAAATTGACAGTGATAAATTGAAGTTTAATTGTAATGGGGAGAACCTAGAAATTGTTAATTGTTTCAAGTACCTTGGTGTCATTATGAACTATAATGGATCATTTAAGATCGCCATTGAGGAGCTGCATAAGCCCTTTTTTCTAAATGCAGAAAATATGATTTACCAGTAGATATCACACTGGACCTTTTTGATAAGTTGGTTTTACCAGTTATGTTGTATTTGTGTGAAGCTTGGGGGTTTGAAAAAATTGATATATTGGAAAAGCTACACCTCAGATTTCTCAAGTACATTTTGAAAGTTAAAATGACAGCGTGTAACAATATGGTCTATGGGGAGCTGGGGAGATACCCACTCTGTGTCACTGTCAAGAAAATAATGATCAGTTACTGGGCAAGGTTGATTGAAGGCAAGGAGAACAAACTTAGCCGTATTATGTACAACTGCCTGCTTGATTTAAAACAACTCTGGAGTCTATGCCTCACCGTGGGTGGTGCGGGTCAAACAGATTTTGGATGACTGTGGCTTGTCTTACCTCTGGCTTACACAGCAGTGCAACAACATTGACTGGTTGAAGCTAACTGTTGAGCAAAGTCTTAAGGATCAGTTTATGCAGAAATGGCAAAGTGAGCTCAGAAGCATGACATCATGTGACTTGTACGTAGAATTAAAAAAAGAACTCAAACTGGAAAATTATCTGCTGTATGTAAACCAAAGGCATAGACATGCAATCTGTAACTTCAGGGTTAATAACACCAGAATCCCCAAGGTTGTTGGTAGATATAAAGGACTGCATAGAAGTATGAGGATCTGTAACCTCTGTAGTGACAACTGTGTGGGAGACGAGTATCATATGTTGTTTGAATGCAAGAATGTAATTATTTTGAATTTCAGAGAGTTATATTTACCCAGATATTATTTAACTCGTCCATCTATGTTTAAACTGATCTTATTATTACAATCAGAAAGACAAAAAGTAATGTGTAAATTAGGTGCTTTTTTGAAGAATGTCCTGCCTCTGTTCAAATGACATATGCACTAGCCATGCTGTGTGCTATTGTATATTGTTTTTGTATGTTTTGTTTGTGCTCCATACCATGTGATCATGGTCAATGAGTCACATTAAATAAATAAATTAAAAAATTAAATGAAAAGAAATTATCAACTTGCTCTCTTGTGTGTGTGTGTGTGTGTGTGTGTGTGTGTGTGTGTGTGTGTGTGTGTGTGTGTGTGTGTGTGTGTGTGTGTGTGTGTGTGTGTGTGTGTGTGTGTGTGTGTGTGTGTGTGCGTGTGTGCGTGTGCATGTGCGTGTGTGTGTGTGTGTGTGTGTGTGGCATGCCGGGCAGTTCACAAGCAAGCAATATTACCAAAGCATGTAAGAATAACAATAGAAAGTGAAAAGTTCACAAAAACCTGGACACAAATAGCACTCCACCAATGACACATATATTTAATTAAAGGGGGGGAAATAAGAATATAGTGAAATATCATAAATATTTCTGTAGATATCATCCTGTACTGTACTGAGAAATGTGATATTGTTACATCAAAGTGACAAGTTCTTTACTTTAGGTTTCAACAACAGAGGCAGTAAGGAGAGGAGATCATGAAATATTCTCTCAGAGGATAGAAACTAATCTTAGTTCAAATTGGCTAAATGGTGTCTGAGGCTCAGTCATGATTGTGATGTTGGTATCTCAGCTGCTTTGGAAACACAACAGGTCACTCCTACAGAGGTCAGTTATCTTCACTGACATTGATGTGCAACATAATTTAAATGGTGATCTGTTGAACAGTTGTATCAGTAATACTGACCTGAGATTCAGTCTACAGTGTGGACTCTCCATGGCAGCATAGAGCAGTTTCAGTCCAGAGTCCTCTAAGTCATTCTTAGTCAGGTCCAGCAGTCTCAGACTGGAGGACTGGGAGCTGAGAACTGAGGCCAGAGCTTCACAGCTTCTCTCTGACAGCTTACAGTCACTCAGCCTTAATGGATATGAAAAGATAAGGACATTTTATTATTTTATCATTTCAGTCACACAACTCACGTAACAGATGATTGAGAATGAAAATATAGAGACAGAGTTCAGTATGGTGTCTAGGCTCTGATCCTGTCACTCCCTGCAGTGTACACATAGCTAGCCAAAGACAGCAGGGAGTGATGATGGGGAACTTCATGTCAAAGCCACCTTAGACACAGAGCCAGACACCAGCTAGTCATGTCCACCATGTGGCCTCACTGATAGCCCAAATACAAGCTAGCATCTTAGGATCAAGCTAGGTCATTGTAACATTATGTGGAACCTCCATGTGTGGACTGTGCACCAGCCTCTGTGTGGTCATTCTCCTAGTAGGCTCCATTGTCCATCGAGGGGAATATAGTATCTAGTGTAGAGCCTGACCCATACTGGATTTCTGGTGCCGATGTCCATACCGATATTAGGGAGTAAAAAACATTCCGATATCAATATATCGGCCAATATTCTCCAGAACCATACAGAACAGTAGAACCGCCTATGTTATGTGTGGTGTGCCAGCTTACCTAGGTAGTGACCTAGATATCTATGACAGCCTACCACTTAAATGCAACACTGCATTTGCATTTGAAGCATGTGAGTTCAGCAGCTGCAGAGCGCCCTCTGGTGAACATACTGTATATATGCATACAGTATCTTGAATAATGTTATATTAATATTCTACTCTAATACTCTATTCTTCATGTATCTATCCTGAATGCCTGCTATCAGTGAGGTGCCACAGCAGGTGAAAACCCAGCTTCTCAATAAGAGACTGTCACAATAGCTGTATGATGAGAAATCCAGCAGACCACCTCAACCTCTGATGGAAGGACAGGTTGTCAGGTTGCAGATCCCACAAGGTTACAACCAGACAGGGATGGTGAAGGAGGTTCACGTAGAGCCCAGATGTTACCTCATCCACTAGAAAGCTCTACAGGAGGAATGGCCGACACATTGTGCCTGTAGCCGAGCCCTCCCCAGCACAGCTCCACCCAAGTGACACTGACCACCCGGATACTGGACTTAACTCAAAACAGAACAACACTGTCACAAGTGAAAGGTGAGGACTTTTGGACACTGGACAGCCCAAGTGTGAAGTTCCTGGACCTGACTTATCCTCAAACATGACAGGACATTTATACAGGACACTTTCAGGTCATGTCAGTATACCAACACACACACACACACACACACACACACACACACACACACACACACACACACACACACACACACACACACACACACACACACACACACACACACACACACACACACAGAAACACAAACAAATCAGAATTATTCACATCCATGTCCCCTTTTCAGGGGTATTTCCAGGGGGGGACGTCTTATATTCGGACCAATACGGTAAATATAAAAAAAAATTAAATTATCAACTTCAGCTGTTTATTTTCTGTCTTGCTCTCTTCCTGTGTGTGTGTGTGTGTGTGTGTGTGTGTGTGTGTGTGTGTGTGTGTGTGTGTGTGTGTGTGTGTGTGTGTGTGTGTGTGTGTGTGTGTGTGTGTGCCACCAATGCCACATACATTTAATTAAAGGGGAAAATAAGAATATAGTGAAATACCATATACTGTGATATTTCTGTAGATATCATCCTGTACTGTACTGAGACATGTGATATTGTTACATCAAAGTGATAAGTTCTTTACTTTAGGTTTCAACAACAGAGGCAGTAAGGAGAGGAGATCATGAAATATTCTCTCAGAGGATAGAAACTAATCTTAGTTCAAATTGGCTAAGTGGTGTCTGAGGCTCAGTCATGATTGTGATGTTGGTATCTCAGCTGCTTTGGAAACACAACAGGTCACTCCTACAGAGGTCAGTTATCTTCACTGACATTGATGTGCAACAGAATTTAAATGTTGGTCTGTTGAACAGTTGTATACGTAATACTGACCTGAGAGTTTCCAGTCTGCAGTGTGGACTCTCCATGGCAGCATAGAGCAGTTTCACTCCAGAGTCCTGTAAGTCATTATTACTCAGGTCGAGCAGTCTCAGACTGGAGGACTGGGAGCTGAGAACTGAGGCCAGAGCTTCACCGCTTCTCTCTGACAGCTTACAGTCACTCAGCCTTAATGGATAAGAAAAGATAAGGACATTTTATTCTTTTATTATTTCAGCCAAACAACTCACGTAACAGATGATTAAGAATGAGAATATATAGACAGAGTTCAGTATGGTGTCTAGGCTCTGATCCTGTCTAGCAAAAACCTGGACACAAATAGCACTCCACCAATGCCACATATATTTAATTAAAGGGGGTTTCAGTCCAGAGTCCTCTAAGTCATTCTTAGTCAGGTCCAGCTCTCTCAGACTGGAGGACTGGGAGCTGAGAACTGAGGCCAGAGCTTCACAGCTTATCTCTGACAGCTTACCGTCACTCAGCCTTAATGGATATGAAAAGACAAGGACATTTTATTCTTTTATCATTTCAGTCACACAACTCACGTAACAGATGATTGAGAATGAAAATATAGAGACAGAGTTCAGTATGGTGTCTAGGCTCTGATCCTGTCACTCCCTGCAGTGTACACATAGCTAGCCAAAGACAGCAGGGAGTGATGATGGGGAACTTCATGTCAAAGCCACCTTAGACACAGAGCCAGACACCAGCTAGTCATGTCCACCATGTGGCCTCACTGATAGCCCAAATCCAAGCTAGCATCTTAGGATCAAGCTAGGTCATTGTAACATTATGTGGAACCTCCATGTGTGGACTGGGCACCAGCCTCTGTGTGGTCATTCTCCTAGTAGGCTCCATTGTCCATCGAGGGGAATATAGTATCTAGTGTAGAGTCTGACCCATACTGGATTTTTAGCATCGATGCCCATGCCGATATTAGGGAGTGAAAAAGTTCTGATATCAATATATCAGCCAATATTCTCCAGAACCAGACAGAACAGTAGAACCGCCTATGTTATGTGTGGTGTGCCAGCTTACCTAGGTAGTGTAGTGACCTAGCTATCTATGACAGCCTACCACTTAAATGTGACACTGCATTTACATTTGAAGCGTGTGAGTTCAGCAGCTGCAGAGCGCCCTCTGGTGAACATACTGTATATATGCATACAGTATGTTGAATAATGTTATATTAATATTCTACTCTAATACTCTATTCTTCATGTATCTATCCTGAATGCTTGCTATCAGTGAGGTGCCACAGCAGGTGAAAGCCCAGCTTCTCAATAAGAGACTGTCACAATAGCTGTATGATGAGAAATCCATGCAGACCACCTCAACCTCTGATGGAAGGACAGGTTGTCAGGTTGCAGATCCCACAAGGTTACAACCAGACAGGGATGGTGAAGGAGGTTCACATAGAGCCCAGATGGTACCTCATCCACTAGAAAGCTCTACAGGAGGAATGGCCGACACATTGTGCCTGTAGCCGAGCCCTCCCCAGCACAGCTCCACCCAAGTTACACTGACCACCCGGATACTGGACTTAACTCAAAACAGAACAACACTGTCACAAGTGAAAGGTGAGGACTTTTGGACACTGGACAGCCCAAGTGTGAAGTTCCTGGACCTGACCTATCCTCAAACATGACAGGACATTTATACAGGACACTTTCAGGTCAGTAGGCCAATTCCTAAATACAAGGACTGTGTCCAGTTGTCAGTTTAAGACACACACACACACACACACACACACACACACACACACACACACACACCTGAGTCATTCACATTCACGCCCCCTTTTTCAGAGGTATTTCCAGGGGGGGCGTCTTATATTCGGACCAATACGGCAAGTATTAAAAAAAATGTTTATCAACTTCAGCTGTTTATTTTCTGTCTTGCTCTCTTCCTGTGTGTGTGTGTGTGTGTGTGTGTGTGTGTGTGTGTGTGTGTGTGTGTGTGTGTGTGTGTGTGTGTGAAAAGTTCACAAAAACCTGGACACAAATAGCACTCCACCAATGCCACATACATTTAATTAAAGGGGAAAATAAGAATATAGTGAAATACCATAACTATTTCTGTAGATATCATCCTGTACTGTACTGAGAAATGTGATATTGTTACATCAAAGTGACAAGTTCTTTACTTTAGGTTTCAACAACAGAGGCAGTAAGGAGAGGAGTATGGGCTGATTTATGTGCCACCTCAAATTGAATTCAAATTGCTCAACTTGAATTTGAAATTTTTCATTTTGAAATTGAATTGCTCTATTTGAATTCAAATTTTTTCATTTTGAAATTGAATTGCTGTTTTTTATTTTGAAATTTTTATTTTTTAATGTGAATTGAAAAACTGAATCTGAATAGCATAATTTTAAACTGAATTTATTTGCTTTGAAATTATTCAGTTTCCACATTCCTATTTCAAAATTAAATTAAAAATTTTGAGAATCTTGTGTTCAAAAATTTCAACATGTGTGTGCGCCATCCGGGTCCTCAAGGAGGAAGAGGAGGAAGGAGGAAGAGCAATCGAGCACTGATTGACCTAACTCCTTTTTGGCCGAGGCACCACACACCCACTCCCGCTAGAACTATTTGGTCTTGTTGTATTCAGGTTCGCTACAATCATAGAAGACCACTTTGAGTTGAACAAGGATGTTTATACAGTATATATCATTGAACAGTACATGACTGTCTGTGTGGAGTTTGCATGTTCTCCCCGTGCTCCCCCAGGGGGTTCCTCCGTATATAACCCCCCCCCCCATTAAAAACATGCAGAAGATCAGATCGTCATCGTCATCCGACCAGTGACGACAACATCCGAAGTCGGTCCCCGGGCGCTGTACGAGAAAGCGACCACTGCTCCTGGCCTGCCCCCCGGAGGAAAGGACAAAGCCAGGATGGGTTAAATGCAGAGGACAAATTTCACCGGCCACCGTCAGCATGTGTGTTTGTGGCCCTCCTTGCATGTGTTGATGTGTAACCGTGTGACAATAAAAGACGGGCTTGTCCGTCTAAAATCGTGTTTTTTTTTTTTTCGTTTTAATCGTGTTTTAAATCGACAATAAAATAATAAACGATAGAGCCAGGCTGTAACATTATAACAAGCTTTTCCCCACATATCCTGTTCTACGCAACTCGAGGGAACATACACAGCCTCGCACACACGCAATAGAACACAACACAACACTGAACAGTCTGTTACACTATCAACTAGAACGACCGCAACGCAGACTTATGCCTCCGCCATTAGTTCATTCTGGAGTCCAAATGGCCATTTGAGGCAAATTGGAAGAAATTCCGTCAAGGCGCTCCTGTGATGTTGCGTTACAGAGCTTGAAAATTGGGTGTGTGAGAGGTCACAGTGACCTTGAACTTTGACCACCATAGTGTAATCAGTTCATCCTTGAGTCCAAGTCGATGTTTGAGACAAGTTTGATTAAATTCCGTCAAGGCATTCCTGAAATATCGCGTTAACAAGCTTGAAAATGGCGTTCGAGAGCTCACCTTGACCTTTGACCTTTGACCACCAAAATATAATCAGATCATCCTTGAGTCTAAGGTGATGTTTGAGGCAAATTTGATGAAATTCCGTCAAGGCATTCGTGAGATATCGCGTTAACAAGCAGGACAATGGTGTTTGAGAGGTCACAGTGACCTTGACCTTTGACCACCAAAATCTAATGAGTTCATCCTTGAGTCTAAGTGTATGTTTGAGGCAAATTTGATGAAATTCCGTCAAGGCATTCCTGAGATATCGCATTAACAAGCTTGAAAATGGTGTTCGAGAGGTCACAGTGACCTTGGCCTTTGACCTTTGACCACCAAAATGTAATCAGTTCATCCTTGAGTCCAAGTCGATGTTTGAGACAAGTTTGATTAAATTCCGTCAAGGCATTCCTGAGATATCGCGTTAACAAGCTTGAAAATGGCGTTCAAGAGGTCACAGTGACTTTGACCTTTGACCTTTGACCACCAAAATCTAATCAGATCATCCTCGTGTGTAAGTCGATGTTTGAGGCAAATTTGATGAAATTCCGTCCAGGCGTTCCTCAGATATCGCGTTAACAAACATGGTACGGACGGACGGACGTACGGACGGACGGACGTACAACCCGGATCCATAATGCCTTCGGCCTGGCTATCGCCGGCGGAGGCATAACAAAGCAAGGACTAAAGTTTTACCGAATCCCGTCAACTCATACTGCTTTTAATGCTAACCGTAGGTGTCTTTGGTTGCAAGCCGAGAGAGGAAATCGTTAAAAATTCCCGACTTTGCAGTGCTCGCTCATTTCATATCAGGTAAACTGTAGTAGGCTGCTAGTAACAGCCACATCGCTCGGTTAGGTAACAACCAAGTAACGTTAAATAATGTCATTGTTGAGTTGAACTGATTGGAACGAGGACATCATTAAAAATGCCCGACTTTGTAGTGCTCTTCATAATCAGGTAAGCTGCCTGAAACTGTAGGCTGCTCAACATCGCTCGGTTAGTTAACGACCAAGTAACGTTACATAATGTCATTATTGAGTTGTGTGCATTATCAACATAACAATATATCTTTGCAAGTTACAGAATAATTATCTACGCTATCCCCAGTTATAAAGGAATGCACGATATGTATTGCTCGCCACTAGGCTTGGCCAACTGACAGCGCCAGTGCGTATGGGTCTGTAAGACATATCCCATTAACCAACGTTAATTTCGATGCATAACATTGCTTATCACTAGGCGATAAGCTGTGGTAGTAAGCCGAGAACTGCATTTTAAAACTAAAATATAACTGTGTGTTGCAGATGGGCACAGAGCAGTCCTGACAGCGGGGCTTTTACACAGTTCTCACTGTCTGTCAATGCTGGGCTGACGGCTTTTTGCCTACACGATGCGCACGCAGCTCAATGTTGACAAGCTGTATAAGGGGTCTATACTGTATAAACATCCTTGTTCAACTCAAAGTGGTCTTCTATGATTGTAGCGAACCTGAATACAACAAGACCAAATAGTTCTAGCGGGAGTGGGTGTGTGGTGCCTCGGCCAAAAAGGAGTTAGGTCAATCAGCCCTCGATTGCTCTTCCTCCTCTTCCTCCTTGAGGACCCGGATGGCGCACACACATGTTGAAATTTTTGAACACAAGATTCTGAAAAATTTTAATTGAATTTTGAAATAGGAATGTGGAAACTGAATAATTTCAAAGCAAATAAATTCAGTTTAAAATTATGCTATTCAGATTCAGTTTTTCAATTCACATTAAAAAATAAAAATTTCAAAATAAAAAACAGCAATTCAATTTCAAAATGAAAAAATTTGAATTCAAATAGAGCAATTCAATTTCAAAATGAAAAAATTTGAATTCAAATAGAGCAATTCAATTTCAAAATTCAAAATTTCGAATTCAAAAAGAGCAATTCAAATTCAAAATTCAAAATTTCGAATTCAAGTTGAGCAATTCGAATTCAATTTGAGGTGGCACATAAATCAGCCCATAGAGGAGATCATGAAATATTCTCTCAGAGGATAGAAACTAATCTTAGTTCAAATTGGCTAAGTGGTGTCTGAGGCTCAGTCATGATTGTGATGTTGGTATCTCAGCTGCTTTGGAAACACAACCTCCTACAGAGGTCAGTTATCTTCACTGACATTAATGTGCAACAGAATTTAAATGGTGGTCTGTTGAACAGTTGTATCAGTAATACTGACCTGAGAGTTTCCAGTCTGCAGTGTGGACTCTCCATGCCAGCATAGAGCAGTTTCAATCCAGAGTCATGTAAGTCATTCTTAGTCAGGTCCAGCTCTCTCAGACTGGAGGACTGAGAGCTGAGAACTGAGGCCAGAGCTTCACAGCTTCTCTCTGACAGCTTACAGTCACTCAGCCTTAATGGATATGAAAAGATAAGGACATTTTATTCTTTTATCATTTCAGTCACACAACTCACGTAACAGATGATTGAGAATGAAAATACAGAGACAGAGTTCAGTATGGTGTCTAGGCTCTGATCCTGTCACTCCCTGCAGTGTACACCTAGCTAGCCAAAGACAGCAGGGAGTGATGATGGGGAACTTCACGTCAAAGCCACCTTAGACACAGAGCCAGACACCAGCTAGTCATGTCCACCATGTGGCCTCACTGATAGCCCAAATACAAGCTAGCATCTTAGGATCAAGCTAGGTCATTGTAACATTATGTGGAACCTCCATGTGTGGACTGGGCACCAGCCTCTGTGTGGTCATTCTCCTAGTAGGCTCCATTGTCCATCGAGGGGAATATGGTATCTAGTGTAGAGTCTGACCCTTATTCTCCAGAACCAGACAGAACAGTAGAACCGCCTATGTTATGTGTGGTGTGCCAGCTTACCTAGGTAGTGACCTAGGTAGTGACCTAGCTATCTATGACAGCCTACCACTTAAATGCAACACTGCATTTGCATTTGAAGCGTGTGAGTTCAGCAGCTGCAGAGCGCCCTCTGGTGAACATACTGTGTATATGCATACAGTATCTTGAATAATGTTATATTAATATTCTACTCTAATACTATGTATCCTGAATGCCTGCTATCAGTGAGGTGCCACAGCAGGTGAAAGCCCAGCTTCTCAATAAGAGACTGTCACAATAGCTGTATGATGAGAAATCCAGCAGACCACCTCAACCTCTGATGGAAGGACAGGTTGTCAGGTTGCAGATCCCACAAGGTTACAACCAGACAGGGATGATGGTGAAGGAGGTTCACGTAGAGCCCAGATGGTACCTCATCCACTAGAAAGCTCTACAGGAGGAATGGCCGACACATTGTGCCTGTAGTCGAGCCCTCCCCAGCACAGCTCCACCCAAGTGACACTGACCACCCGGATACTGGACTTAACTCAAAACAGAACAACACTGTCACAAGTGAAAGGTGAGGACTTTTGGACACTGGACCGCCCAAGTGTGAAGTTCCTGGACCTGACCTGTCCTCAAACATGACAGGACATTTATACACACTTTCAGGTCATGTCAGTATAGGCCAACACACACACACACACACACACACACACACACACACACACACACACACACACACACAAAAACAAATCTGAATTATTCACATTCACGCCCCCTTTTCAGGGGTATTTCCAGGGGGGGACGTCTTATATTCGGACCAATACGGTAAATATATATATAAAAAAAAAAAAGATCAACTTCAGCTGTTTATTTTCTGTCTTGCTCTCTTCCTGTGTGTGTGTATGTGTGTGTGTGTGTGTGTGTGTGTGTGTGTGTGTGTGTGTGTGTGTGCCACCAATGCCACATACATTTAATTAACTCATTGAGTGCCAGCCACTTTTGGAGAACGGACGCTCCCAGTGCCAGAGTTTCAGAGCGTTTTCAGTGATTTCTCGAGGCCCACAGAATATTGTGTGATATTACTATGTAAACACCGAACACGCACAAAGAACGAGGAGACTCTCTTCTATCATCTGCAAAAAAAAGTTTATTGATCCCATTTTCCGTTCTTTAGTTATGAGCCGGAGAAGATAGCTTGATTTAACCAAAAACAGCCATTTTTTTCTAGAAGCTGAGATAATGAGCCTTTTGTGAAATGCAGCATTTCAAGCACATTCACTGACTCTAGCTAATATTTTCTGATGTAGTGACGTGGTGTAGTTGTGTGCTGCCCTGCGTGCCCCACCCCCCTCTCCCCCCCTCAGCTGAAAACTCCTCCCCACACTAGTAACACACAGCCTCACGCACCCAGCGTCTATTTTCGGAGTGCTTTTTGTGCGCCGCCTCCCAGGCAGCGGGACAAGGAAATGCCAACCCGGACTGCAGGAAAAGGTTTGGCTTTTCAGTGTCGGCTGCTGCTTTTCTAGTGGCTAATCGTGTGAAGAAACTATGCAGACAGACAGACAGAGGCAGAGGAGCTCAGTTGTGTGCGCGGATTGACTGCTGTTGCCAGGCACCGTCAGCTCCAGCCAGAGCAATCTACATGGCTCTGGGCTGCAGCATGAGCGGTTTCTGTTTGATCACGGGGCTTTTTCAGGCTGTGTTCCGGACCTTTCTATAATCTGGAGAGCACTGTCGCCACCTGATGAGTCCGTAAAATAGGTTATACAGCTTCAATAGCTACAATATTTGTACAGGACATACATAAGGCTTTGATCGACGTCCCACCGTCAAAAAAGGCAATTGACGACAGCTATCGTCAATGGCACTCTACGTCACTATTTACTTTGACGACAGGCGTCGTCATTGGCACTCAATGAGTTAAAGGGGAAAATGAGAATATAGTGAAATACCATATACTGTGATATTTCTGTAGATATCATCCTGTACTGTACTGAGAAATGTGATATTGTTACATCAAAGTGACAAGTTCTTTACTTTAGGTTTCAACAACAGAGGCAGTAAGGAGAGGAGATCATGAGATATTCTCTCAGAGGATAGAAACTAATCTTAGTTCAAATTGGCTAAGTGGTGTCTGAGGCTCAGTCATGATTGTGATGTTGGTATCTCAGCTGCTTTGGAAACACAACAGGACACTCCTACAGAGGTCAGTTATCTTCACTGACATTGATGTGCAACAGAATTTAAATGGTGGTCTGTTGAACAGTTGTATCAGTAATACTGACCTGAGAGTTTCCAGTCTGCAGTGTGGACTCTCCATGGCAGCATAGAGCAGTTTCAATCCAGAGTCCTCTAAGTCATTCTTAGTCAGGTCCAGCTCTCTCAGACTGGAGGACTCGGAGCTGAGAACTGAGGCCAGAACTTCACAGCTTCTCTCTGACAGCTTACAGCCACTCAGCCTTAATGGATATTAAAATATAAGGACATTTTATTATTTCATCATTTCAGTCACACAACTCACGTAACAGATGATTGAGAATGAAAATATAGATACAGAGTTCAGTATGGTGTCTAGGCTCTGATCCTGTCACTCCCTGCAGTGTAGACCTAGCTAGCCAAAGACAGCAGGGAGTGATGATGGGGAACTTCACCCCAAAGCTACCTTAGACGGAAGATGATACTGAATCCTAAGCCTAAGTCCCTCAGGAAGCTTTTCCAGACAGTCTAAGAGCCCTGATGGCCTGATGGAGCCCTTGAGTCAAGACAAGGAAAGTCAGACAGATCCAAACATCTCATCTTGCTCACAACTCATTGGGAACTACTGTATGAGGTCCACAGTGTAATTCAGGACAAAACTACTTTAAATGTGCTCAGTAAAATTGTAACATGAATGAACTGATAACCAGTGGAGGGATGACAAATTGTGGATATCATGACGTTACCTGACTACTGGTTCAAATCATAGTTGCTGTTGCTCTATTCTGAACCAGCTGGAGATGTCAAAGCATGAGGCTTGAGGTCAATTGCTGTATATGACTTATTTTTTTATCAGCATCTGAGATGTGAAACTTGCAGGTTCAACCTTTACAGAGTCAGAGATACTGACCTGTTTTGAGAGCACAGACCTTAGTTTGGAGAAATGTGTCAAATCAACGGACATAAACTGATCTTACTTGAGAGTTTCCAGTTGACAGTGTGGACTCTCAAGTCCAGCAAAGAGCAGCTTCAATGCTGAATCTGACATCTTGTTCTTACACAGGTCCAGCTTTATCAGACGGGAGGGGTTGGACTTCAGAGCTGAGGCCAGGACTTCACAGGGAGTCTCTGAGAGTTGACAGTCAGAAAGTCTGTGATCACAGATTTAATGTAAGATTAGTTATTATAACCAGAGCTGAGATTAAGCATACCAATCAAAACATACACAGCATACTAATACTACCACCACCAGTAGTAGTAGTAGTAGTAGTATTAGTAGTAGCAGTACTAATGATAATGATGACAATAATTTGCATTATAGAAGTTGAAGTTTCAAAAAGTGTTGATTGACAGAATATATTACATACATACAATTACAAGACAGCAGTTCTGTAAATTGTAAAAAAATAAATAATAATAACCTAAGCTTCACAGGCAGGTTATTTCAAATTCTGGTAAAACAACATAAGATTAACATGACACTCTTGTAGCTTTAAACAACAACAACCATTATCATGTAATACAAACTGTAATGTAGACACTGACCACTAGAAAATACTGCTGTCTGTTGTGATAAAAATGTAAATTTTAATTGTAATCTTTGGAATAAACAGGCGAATAATAATTAAATTACACATTCCTGTTACTCTTCTTAACACAAAATATAAAGGAATTGTCCGCACACTGATTAGCAGCTCCCGTTTTTATTTGCTCAAGGTTGGCAAGCTTTCGACCCTACTGGGTCTTCATCAGGCAAATGAATGACAGCAGTTACAGAAGAGAATAAATAGGCCTGTGCGTATGAGACGTCACCAGGTACAATCAAGGCAAGTCATCACAGCCGGGCGGGGGATATAATAATTAATAATAATGGTAAAACTAATAGGAAGAAGACAACAATATTACATATCAAAATAGATAAAGAATGTTAAGTAGGCCTAGAAAATACAATGTAAATACAATGTAAATATAGCCCAAGGGGAAAAGGAGAAGGAGAAAGAAACAACTCTTCTTAACACATTCACTGCCAACAGTTTTTTCCAATCAGTAGGTAGCTTCTGCCAAGGGTTTTTTTGAGGATTCTGGCTCATCTTTCAAGAGCCTAGTCCTAGCCTTTCTGCTAGGACTTTGTGAACACAAAATATCTCAAAAGAACTAATAGAATGTGTGCTTTCTCTGTCTAAAAGAGTTAGTTTTTATCATGTTCTGTTATGTAGGCATTAGCAGTTGAATACAGCATGGTTTCAGAGATTTTCAGAGAGTTTTGAGATAAATGGATTTTTAGAACCACCTCACGTGCCTGTGATTATGGGTGCCCTTGGGCAAGTGTGTATACTGTATATTGTGTTTGTGTGTGTGTGTGTGTGTGTGTGTGTGTGTGTGTGTGTGTGTGTGTGTGTGTGTGTGCGTGCGTGCGTGCGTACACTTATTCCACAGTAAGCATAAGCTAAGAGAGAGAGAGAGAGAGAGAGAAAGAAAGAGAGAGAGAGAGAGAGAGACTAAACTACCGTAATAGTTTAGTCCAATATAACAGCACCCCCCCCCCCCCCCCCCCCTCTCCTGCAAACTCCTCCCCTCCGTGTGTGTTTCTCTGGGGCTCTGCAGGCAGAGTGTATGCCAGGCGAGTCTCTCCCGCCTAGATGGCGTTTCTGGGGTTTCCTTGGCGTTTCTGCGAGCTGGGATGTGAGCTGGGATGAGAGCTGGGATGAAACTGCGTGCGATTCTGGGCTTTTGAGCTTTCTGCTGCGTGTGTTGCACCCAGAGTGTATTTTAGGAATCCCCCATGTTGTGCGCCAGCTCCAGCACGAAAGCGAAAGCGTTTTCGCCGCGTTTTCCTCACGCTTTTTTCTGCTGTTTTTGCTCGGGTTTCTCTAGTCTGGAGAGCACTGTCGCCACTTAGTGGGTCGGTGGAATGGGTCGTACACGTTCGGTGGCTCCCATATTTTTATAGGAGACGTAGGGGGCTTGGATCCACGTCCCACCGTCAATTTTTTTTTTTTTTTGACGAGATAACTCGTCAGTCAACCGTTGGATTTTTTTTGACGAGATAACTCGTCGACGGCAGTGAACGTGTTAAAAGTAACGGACAACTTTAGTTATTATTCCAGTGAAAGTAATTAGTTACCCTACTCATTACATTGTTTTGTGTTACAGCCTAACAGCCGATACACAGCAGCACAACGAAAGTCACCTGAAGTCACTCATTCATTGTATATTAGATGTGTCTGTCATCAACTTCTGAAGCATGCTGGGATACCTGGCAACACGACGAGAGTGACGACAGCGACGAGGAGGGGGGGGGGGGGGGGGGGGGGGGGGAATTCAAAATTTCAAACAGAAAGACAACAAGACAGCCAATCAAGCTGCAGCACAAAGCAGGGCGACTGCAACTTCAAACAACTTTTGTCATTGTGGTCTGCATGCACTGTAAAACGATTGTGCCAAGTTTACTTGCTTTCTTTTGGGCCAATAGATATTATGACATAAGCCACATTATGAACAAAAGTATCTAAATAATGACAAATACAACATATTTGTGAAGGCTTTGAGCTACAACATTAAATTCAGACTCTCCTGGATGTATTTGCTACGTTGTTGGCTTGTTCATGTGAGCTCTACTGTCATTCCAATAATTCCAACATGATTTGAAGACGTGAATCTTTCATAGACTTTGCACCAATAAAGAGGTTAAAGAGGCTAAAGAATGAAACACAAGTAACGGCTGATCTGTTGACTGGTCTGACTGGTAACTGTGATGAAGCACCACCTTTAGGTGTGCTATAATAAGCATATACTGTCGTGAACTATTGCTTAATTGAATTATCCCACAAATCCCCCCCCCCCCCCCGTGTGTGTGTGTGTGTGTGTGTGTGTGTGTGTGTGTGTGTGTGTGTGTGTGTGTGTGTGTGTGTGTGTGTGTGTGTGTGTGTGTGTGTGTGTGTGTGGCAGCAGTGGCTGCCTGGTGGGCAGAGCTATGTGAACGCAGTGAATAAATGCTACAATTGCACATTTAAGCATGTTTCTGATGTCCACATTGTGGTCTGTTGAGTTGTATCAGTAATACTGACCTGAAAGTTTCCAATCTGCAGTGTGGACTCTCCATAGCAGCATAGAACAGTTTCAGTCCAGAGTCCTCTAAGTCATTCTTAGTCAGGTCCAGCTCTCTCAGACTGGAGGACTGGGAGCTGAGAACTGAGGCCAGAGCTTCACAGCTTCTCTCTGACAGCTTACAGCCACTCAGCCTTAATGGATATGAAAAGATAAGGACATTTTATTCTTTTATCATTTCAGTCACACAACTCACGTAACAGATGATTGAGAATGAAAATATAGATACAGGCCCCTATTCTCCCACAGGCCTTCGGCGCTAAAACGGGCCTTAAACGCAAAAAAAACATGCCTTGCGCCTGTCTCGGGAAGATATCAACATGGCTTCACGCTGGCAAATGCGCTTTAGGCGGAATGGGCGTGGCGCACTCCCTGAATGGGTGCGAATGGGTGTGTCGGCCTTAAATACCGGCCTAATGATATCTTCCCACCTGGCGTAAATTTAGCGCTTAGCGCTTTTGAAAACCAGGCCTATTCAGTGCGCCAGTTGCGCGGAGCGCTCCCCTCTGGCTCTCCTCTGTCACCCTTCTCTGTGTCACTCTCTCCCTCTCTCCTCAGTCTGACAGGCACAATACGACTGTCTCTCTCTGACTCCCTCGCTCAGACAGACACAACACACGTCCCATAGAAAAAATAAGTTGTAAGTTCACTGCCTGTGAAAGGTCCCAGCATGCAATGGGCTACTCCATTTCGCTACTAAATAGCAACCAAATGAGCCGAAATAGATATAAAGGTCGATCTAAATAATGTGTAATGGTAACACAACCTGCAATTGTAGAACATTTCAATATTGGACCAAATAAAACATGAAATGAAAACACCACCCTATGTGAAACATATATGTCCTCCTGGGCCTATATATATATCTTGTCGATTTAACGTGATTTAGATAAGTGACAGCGGAACGCGCTTCTACTGTCATGTGCTATACTGTGATGTCCGCGTATTTACATGCTTGCAGTATTTAAACTGCAGTTAGATTGGTTTGAGAAGCATAATAATATGGAATAATAGCCTATAAATGGAGACAGACAGACGGGATGAAGGGGGGGGCAGAGCGCTTGGCTTTGTCTGGTTTTACCGGATTTCTCCTGGAATTGGAGCTTAAAAGGCAAGCGTGTGACTCTTTACTGCACTCCTCCAATGAGCTGATGGTGCATAATTTTACGCTTAAAAGGCGTCGTTATAATGGTTGAGGCTGCGTGTAGCGCTGATACCAAGATAGCGAGTGCGCTGGTCCACACCCACTAACTGCGCTAGGCCAGGCCTTAAATGCAGTTTCTATGCCGATTGCAACGATAGGGCCCACAGAGTTCAGTATGGTGTCTAGGCTCTGATCCTGTCACTCCCTGCAGTGTACACCTAGCTAGCCAAAGACAGCAGGGAGTGATGATGGGGAACTTCACCCCAAAGCCACCTTAGACAGAAGATGATACTGAATCCTAAGCCTAAGCCCCTCAGGAAGCTTTTCCAGACAGTCTAAGAGCCCTGATGGCCTGATGGAGCCCTTGAGTCTAGACAAGGAAAGTCAGACAGATCCAAACATCTCAGCTTGCATAACTCATTGGGAACTACTGTATGAGGTCCACAGTGTAATTCAGGACAAAACTACTTTAAATGTGCTCAGTAAAATTGTAACATGAATTAACTGATAACCAGTGGAGGGATGACACATTGTGGATATCATGACGTTACCTGACTACTGGTTCAAATCATAGTTGCTGTTGCTCTATTCTGAACCAGCTGGAGATGTCAAAGCATGAGGCTTGAGGTCAATTGCTGTATATGACTTATTTTTTTATCAGCATCTGAGATGTGAAACTTGCAGGTTCAACCTTTACAGAGTCAGAGATACTGACCTGTTTTGAGAGCACAGACCTTAGTTTGGAGAAATGTGTCAAATCAACATACATAAACTGATCTTACTTGAGAGTTTCCAGTTGACAGTGTGGCCTCTCAAGTCCAGCAAAGAGCAGCTTCAATGCTGAATCTGACATCTTGTTCTTACACAGGTCCAGCTTTATCAGATGGGAGGGGTTGGACTTCAGAGCTGAGGCCAGGACTTCACAGGGAGTCTCTGAGAGTTCACAGTCAGAAAGTCTGTGATCACAGATTCAATGTAAGATTAGTTATTATAACCAGAGCTGAGATTAAGCATACCAATCAAAATGTACACAGCATACTAATACTAATACTACCAGCACCAGTAGTAGTAGTAGTAGTAGTATTAGTAGTAGCAGTACTAATGATAATGATGACAATAATTTGCATTATAGAAGTTGAAGTTTCAAAAAGTGTTGATTGACAGAATATATTACATACATACAATTACAAGACAGCAGTTCTGTAAATTGTAAAAAAAAAAAAAAATAATAACCTAAGCTTCACAGGCAGGTTATTTCAAATTCTGGTAAAACAACATAAGATTAACATGACACTCTTGTAGCTTTAAACAACAACAACAACCATTATCATGTAATACAAACTGTAATGTAGACACTGACCACTAGAAAATACTGCTGTCTGTTGTGATAAAAATGTAAATTTTAATTGTAATCTTTGGAATAAACAGGCGAATAATAATTAAATTACACATTCCTGTTACTCTTCTTAAAAGTAACGGACAACTTTAGTTATTATTCCAGTGAACAGTAATTAGTTACCCTACTCATTACATTGTTTTTGTGTTACAGCCTAACAGTCGATACACAGCAGCACAGCTAAAGTCGCCTGAAGTCACTCATTCATTGTATATTAGATGTGTCTGTCATCAACTTCTGAAGCATGCTGGGATACCTGGCAACACGACGAGAGTGACGACAGCGACGAGGGGGGGGGGGGGGCAAATTCAAAATTTCAAACAGAAAGACAACAAGACAGCCAATCAAGCTGCAGCACAAAGCAGGGCGACTGCAACTTCAAACAACTTTTGTCATTGTGGTCTGCATGCACTGTAAAACGATTGTGCCAAGTTTACTCGTTTTCTTTTGGGCCAATAGATATTACGACATAAGCCACATTATGAACAAAAGTATCTAAATAATGACAAATACAACATATTTGTGAAGGTTTTGAGCTACAACATTAAATTCAGACTCTCCTGGATGTATTTGCTACGTTGTTGGCTTGTTCATGTGCGCTCTACTGTCATTCCAATAATTCCAACATGATTTGAAGACGTGAATCTTTCATAGACTTTGCACCAATAAAGAGGTTAAAGAGGTTAAAGAATGAAACACAAGTAACGGCTGATCTGTTGACTGGTCTGACTGGTAACTGTGATGAAGCACCACCTTTAGGTGTGCTATAATAAGCATATACTGTCGTGAACTATTGCTTAATTGAATTATCCCCCAAATCCCCCCCCCCCCCCCCCCCCCCCCGTGTGTGTGTGTGTGTGTGTGTGTGTGTGTGTGTGACAGCAGTGGCTGCCTCCCTGGTGGGCAGAGCTATGTGAACGCAGTGAATAAATGCTACAATTGCACATTTAAGCATGTTTCTGATGTCCACATTGTGGTCTGTTGAGTTGTATCAGTAATACTGACCTGAAAGTTTCCAGTCTGCAGTGTGGACTCTCCATAGCAGCATAGAACAGTTTCAGTCCAGAGTCCTCTAAGTCATTCTTAGTCAGGTCCAGCTCTCTGAGACTGGAGGACTGGGAGCTGAGAACTGAGGCCAGAGCTTCACAGCTTCTCTCTGACAGCTTACAGCCACTCAGCCTTAATGGATATGAAAAGATAAGGACATTTTATTCTTTTATCATTTCAGTCACACAACTCACGTAACAGATGATTGAGAATGAAAATATAGATACAGGCCCCTATTCTCCCACAGGCCTTCGGCGCTAAAACGGGCCTTAAACGCAAAAAAAACATGCCTTGCGCCTGTCTCGGGAAGATATCAACATGGCTTTACGCTGGCAAATGCGCTTTAGGCGGAATGGGCGTGGCGCACTCCCTGAATGGGTGCGAATGGGTGTGTCGGCCTTAAATACCGGCCTAATGATATCTTCCCACCTGGCGTAAATTTAGCGCTTAGCGCTTTTGAAAACCAGGCCTATTCAGTGCGCCAGTTGCGCGGAGCGCTCCCCTCTGGCTCTCCTCTGTCACCCTTCTCTGTGTCACTCTCTCCCTCTCTCCTCAGTCTGACAGGCACAATACGACTGTCTCTCTCTGACTCCCTCGCTCAGACAGACACAACACACGTCCCATAGAAAAAATAAGTTGTAAGTTCACTGCCTGTGAAAGGTCCCAGCATGCAATGGGCTACTCCATTTCGCTACTAAATAGCAAACAAATGAGCCGAAATAGATATAAAGGTCGATCTAAATCATGTGTAATGGTAACACAACCTGCAATTGTAGAACATTTCAATATTGGACCAAATAAAACATGAAATGAAAACACCACCCTATGTGAAACATATATGTCCTCCTGGGCCTATATATATATCTTGTCGATTTAACGTGATTTAGATAAGTGACAGCGGAACGCGCTTCTACTGTCATGTGCTATACTGTGATGTCCGCGTATTTACATGCTTGCAGTATTTAAACTGCAGTTAGATTGGTTTGAGAAGCATAATAATATGGAATAATAGCCTATAAATGGAGACAGACAGACGGGATGAAGGGGGGGGCAGAGCGCTTGGCTTTGTCTGGTTTTACCGGATTTCTCCTGGAATTGGAGCTTAAAAGGCAAGCGTGTGACTCTTTACTGCACTCCTCCAATGAGCTGATGGTGCATAATTTTACGCTTAAAAGGCGTCGTTATAATGGTTGAGGCTGCGTGTAGCGCTGATACCAAGATAGCGAGTGCGCTGGTCCACACCCACTAACTGCGCTAGGCCAGGCCTTAAATGTAGTTTCTATGCCGATTGCAACGATAGGGCCCACAGAGTTCAGTATGGTGTCTAGGCTCTGATCCTGTCACTCCCTGCAGTGTACACCTAGCTAGCCAAAGACAGCAGGGAGTGATGATGGGGAACTTCACCCCAAAGCCACCTTAGACAGAAGATGATACTGAATCCTAAGCCTAAGCCCCTCAGGAAGCTTTTCCAGACAGTCTAAGAGCCCTGATGGCCTGATGGAGCCCTTGAGTCTAGACAAGGAAAGTCAGACAGATCCAAACATCTCAGCTTGCATAACTCATTGGGAACTACTGTATGAGGTCCACAGTGTAATTCAGGACAAAACTACTTTAAATGTGCTCAGTAAAATTGTAACATGAATTAACTGATAACCAGTGGAGGGATGACACATTGTGGATATCATGACGTTACCTGACTACTGGTTCAAATCATAGTTGCTGTTGCTCTATTCTGAACCAGCTGGAGATGTCAAAGCATGAGGCTTGAGGTCAATTGCTGTATATGACTTATTTTTTTATCAGCATCTGAGATGTGAAACTTGCAGGTTCAACCTTTACAGAGTCAGAGATACTGACCTGTTTTGAGAGCACAGACCTTAGTTTGGAGAAATGTGTCAAATCAACATACATAAACTGATCTTACTTGAGAGTTTCCAGTTGACAGTGTGGCCTCTCAAGTCCAGCAAAGAGCAGCTTCAATGCTGAATCTGACATCTTGTTCTTACACAGGTCCAGCTTTATCAGATGGGAGGGGTTGGACTTCAGAGCTGAGGCCAGGACTTCACAGGGAGTCTCTGAGAGTTCACAGTCAGAAAGTCTGTGATCACAGATTCAATGTAAGATTAGTTATTATAACCAGAGCTGAGATTAAGCATACCAATCAAAATGTACACAGCATACTAATACTAATACTACCACCACCAGTAGTAGTAGTAGTAGTAGTATTAGTAGTAGCAGTACTAATGATAATGATGACAATAATTTGCATTATAGAAGTTGAAGTTTCAAAATGTGTTGATTGACAGAATATATTACATACATACAATTACAAGACAGCAGTTCTGTAAATTGTAAAAAAATAAATAATAATAACCTAAGCTTCACAGGCAGGTTATTTCAAATTCTGGTAAAACAACATAAGATTAACATGACACTCTTGTAGCTTTAAACAACAACAACAACCATTATCATGTAATACAAACTGTAATGTAGACACTGACCACTAGAAAATACTGCTGTCTGTTGTGATAAAAATGTAAATTTTAATTGTAATCTTTGGAATAAACAGGCGAATAATAATTAAATTACACATTCCTGTTACTCTTCTTAAAAGTAACGGACAACTTTAGTTATTATTCCAGTGAACAGTAATTAGTTACCCTACTCATTACATTGTTTTTGTGTTACAGCCTAACAGTCGATACACAGCAGCACAGCTAAAGTCGCCTGAAGTCACTCATTCATTGTATATTAGATGTGTCTGTCATCAACTTCTGAAGCATGCTGGGATACCTGGCAACACGACGAGAGTGACGACAGCGACGAGGGGGGGGGGGGGGGGCAAATTCAAAATTTCAAACAGAAAGACAACAAGACAGCCAATCAAGCTGCAGCACAAAGCAGGGCGACTGCAACTTCAAACAACTTTTGTCATTGTGGTCTGCATGCACTGTAAAACGATTGTGCCAAGTTTACTCGTTTTCTTTTGGGCCAATAGATATTACGACATAAGCCACATTATGAACAAAAGTATCTAAATAATGACAAATACAACATATTTGTGAAGGTTTTGAGCTACAACATTAAATTCAGACTCTCCTGGATGTATTTGCTACGTTGTTGGCTTGTTCATGTGCGCTCTACTGTCATTCCAATAATTCCAACATGATTTGAAGACGTGAATCTTTCATAGACTTTGCACCAATAAAGGTTAAAGAGGTTGAAGAATGAAACACAAGTAACGGCTGATCTGTTGACTGGTCTGACTGGTAACTGTGATGAAGCACCACCTTTAGGTGTGCTATAATAAGCATATACTGTCGTGAACTATTGCTTAATTGAATTATCCCCCAAATCCCCCCCCCCCCCCCCCCCCCCCCGTGTGTGTGTGTGTGTGTGTGTGTGTGTGTGTGTGACAGCAGTGGCTGCCTCCCTGGTGGGCAGAGCTATGTGAACGCAGTGAATAAATGCTACAATTGCACATTTAAGCATGTTTCTGATGTCCACATTGTGGTCTGTTGAGTTGTATCAGTAATACTGACCTGAAAGTTTCCAGTCTGCAGTGTGGACTCTCCATGACAGCATAGAACAGTTTCAGTCCAGAGTCCTCTAAGTCATTCTTAGTCAGGTCCAGCTCTCTCAGACTGGAGGACTGGGAGCTGAGAACTGAGGCCAGAGCTTCACAGCTTCTCTCTGACAGCTTAAAGCCACTCAGCCTTAATGGATATGAAAAGATAAGGACATTTTATTCTTTTATCATTTTAGTCACACAACTCACGTAACAGATGATTGCGAATGAAAATATAGATACAGGCCCCTATTCTCCCACAGGCCTTCGGCGCTAAAACGGGCCTTAAACGCAAAAAAACATGCCTTGCGCCTGTCTCGGGAAGATATCAACATGGCTTTACGCTGGCAAATGCGCTTTAGGCGGAATGGGCGTGGCGCACTCCCTGAATGGGCGAGAATGGGCGTGTTGGCCTTAAATACCGGCCTAATGATATCTTCCCACCTGGTGTAAATTTAGCGCTTAGCGCTTTTGAAAACCAGGCCTATTCAGTGCGCCAGTTGCGCGGAGCGCTCCCCTCTGGCTCTCCTCTGTCACCCTTCTCTGTGTCACTCTCTCCCTCTCTCCTCAGTCTGACAGGCACAATACGACTGTCTCTCTCTGACTCCCTCGCTCAGACAGACACAACACACGTCCCATAGAAAAAATAAGTTGTAAGTTCACTGCCTGTGAAATGTCCCAGCATGCAATGGGCTACTCCATTTCGCTACTAAATAGCAACCAAATGAGCCGAAATAGATATAAAGGTCGATCTAAATAATGTGTAATGGTAACACAACCTGCAATTGTAGAACATTTCAATATTGGACCAAATAAAACATGAAATGAAAACACCACCCTATGTGAAACATATATGTCCTCCTGGGCCTATATATATCCCTGGTCGATTTAACGTGATTTAGATAAGTGACAGCGGAACGCGCTTCTACTGTCATGTGCTATACTGTGATGTCCGCGTATTTACATGCTTGCAGTATTTAAACTGCAGTTAGATTGGTTTGAGAAGCATAATAATATGGAATAATAGCCTATAAATGGAGACAGACAGACAGACAGACAGGATGAAGGGAGGGGCTTGGCTTTGTCTGGTTTTACCGGATTTCTCCTGGAATTGGAGCTTAACACATTCACTGCCAACAACGTGTAAACACGTTTTCAGAATCCAGCTGTTGACTGCCAACAACGTGTAAACACGTCCTTGGCATCGATTTTTTTTTTTTGACGGTGGGTTGTGCATCTAACCCTTTTACATATCTTATATAAGTATTGGACGTGTACAACGTGTACAACCCATTCCACCGACCCACTAAGTGGCGACAAGGAAGTAGGAAGGCAAGCAAAAAGCAGTGTGATCCATTTCCATTCTCATGAAAATGGATTGGCGGAGGCGCTTTCGTTTTCGCGTTGATTGCTGGCGGTGCGGGATTGCAAACTTGCATGGTGGATTGCGGATGGAGCACACTTTGAGGCACGCAGCGTAAATATGACCAGAGTCGCAGGGGCTTCATCGGAGCTCTCGGCCAGGGCTCCGGGAGGCGGGCGAGTCCAGCCGGGCTTCCTCGGGGAGCGGCCACGCAGACAGGCACAGCCAGGCACAGCGGCAGCGGGGCAGTGAGGCTGGTGACAAGCAGCAGGCCATTTTGCCTTGCAAAATAGCACCAAATTGGAAACAGCCATAAAAGGCTTTTAGAATGGGATTTTCAACCCATTCTTTTTTGTTTCTTTTTCGCTCTAATTTAGAGTAATTTAATTTCTATTCAGAAATTTATTTGAGAGGTCGAGAGTATGAGAAAGTGAATTTGCACAGGTAGGAAAGTGCTTGTTACACGGCGCTGCAGCCAAGAAGAACGCCCACGGAGGGAGGAGTTGAGCAGAGGGGAGTTTCCTGCTGTTATGGAGGAAATTACTGTTCAAAACTATTGTTTAGGTCTTACTGATGCCAAAAATGAATGGTTAAAGTGACTGTTCTATCGAATTTCACAAAAAGCCGTTTATCTCTGAATATTTTTTCTGACGCTAAAACCATGCTGTATTCAATTGCTAATGCTTACATAACTACTAACTCTACAAACTAACTCTTTTAGACAGAGAAAGTACACATTCTATTAGTACTTTTGAGATATTGTATGTTCACAAACTCCAAGCAGAAAAGAATCCTCGGCTCTTGTAAAATGAGCCAGAATCCTCAAAAAACGGCTTGGCAGAAGCTACCTACAGCAAAAAAAAACGGCTGGCAGTCAATGTGTTAAAAGGCAAGCGTGTGACTCTTTACTGCACTCCTCCAATAAGCTGATGGTGCATAATTCTACTCTTAAAAGGCGTGGTTATAATGGTTGAGGCTGTGTGTAGCGCTGATACCAAGATAGCGAGTGCGCTGGTCCACACCCACTTACTGCGCTAGGCCAGGCCTTAAATGCAGTTTCTACGCCGATTGCAACGATAGGGCCCACAGAGTTCAGTATGGTGTCTAGGCTCTGATCCTGTCACTCCCTGCAGTGTACACCTAGCTAGCCAAAGACAGCAGGGAGTGATGATGGGGAACTTCACCCTAAAGCCACCTTAGACAGAAGATGATACTGAATCCTAAGCCTAAGCCCCTCAGGAAGCTTTTCCAGACAGTCTAAGAGCCCTGATGGCCTGATGGAGCCCTTGAGTCTAGACAAGGAAAGTCAGACAGATCCAAACATCTCAGCTTGCTCACAACTCATTGGGAACTACTGTATGAGGTCCACAGTGTAATTCAGGACAAAACTACTTTAAATGTGCTCAGTAAAATTGTAACATGAATTAACTGATAACCAGTGGAGGGATGACAAATTGTGGATATCATGACGTTACCTGACTACTGGTTCAATCATAGTTGTTGTTGCTCTATTCTGAACCAGCTGGAGATGTCAAAGCATGAGGCTTGAGGTCAATTGCTGTATATGACTTATTTTTTTTATCAGCATCTGAGATGTGAAACTTGCAGGTTCAACCTTTACAGAGTCAGAGATACTGACCTGTTTTGAGAGCACAGACCTTAGTTTGGAGAAGTGTCAAATCAACAGACATAAACTGATCTTACTTGAGAGTTTCCAGTTGACAGTGTGGATTCTCAAGTCCAGCAAAGAGCAGCTTCAATTCTGAATCTGACATCTTGTTCTTACACAGGTCCAGCTTTATCAGATGGGAGGGGTTGGACTTCAGAGCTGAGGCCAGGACTTCACAGGGAGTCTCTGAGAGTTCACAGTCAGAAAGTCTGTGATCACAGATTTAATGTAAGATTAGTTATTATAACCAGAGCTGAGATTAAGCATACCAATCAAAACATACACAGAATACTAATACTAATACCACCAGTAGCCTGTACTACGAAGCTATCTTAACTCATTCACCGCCAAAGACGTCTTTGACGTGTTATCAGAAATAGCCATCCACGCCAAAGACGTGTTTGACGTGTTTTTGTTTTTATTAGTGCAGCGCGTAGTTCAAACACTTCCCCAGCCTGTGACATAGTATCAGGTCCCTGCCTCAAAGGCAAGCCGACAACACGTTATCAAACACATACCGCAGCTGTTGTTTTGAAATTAGCACGAGGAAAAACAGAGAAACGCGCTTCCTTGTAGAGAGGAGAAACGCCATTGAAACGCCCCTCGTCGCGCTGCACTGCTCGCCTTGCTGCAGGGCGAACCTGGATTGTTCGCAGTAGTCAAACCCGTGACGAACATGATCGATCCGGTTCCAGCGCCTGGTCCCAAAGCCAAGCCCGACCCGTTCCTGTGTCGCAGCATTCGTCCCAGCCCGAATGAGAGTAGGAAAACAATGCGAGGCAGAGGAGGCTAGACGCTGATCTCACACCAGATGGGTGTTCCCCTCCTATGCTAATTTGCGGGGCGATCAATAGTGTTCCCTTGGAAGGAGGTGCGATGGACAGAACTCTCTCTCTCTCTCTCTGTGTGTGTGTGTGTGTGTGTGTGTGTGTGTGTGTGTGTGTGTGTGTGTGTGTGTGTGTCTGTCTGTCTGTCTGTCTGTCTGTGTGTCTGTCTGCACACTCACTCACACTGAGTAAACTGTATTGTTGAATGTAAAGCACTTCATATATATATATATATATATATTTTTTGTCATTTGTGTCATAACGAATAATATTTACATGTCTGATGTCAATACAGTTCAAAATAAAAGAATTGAGAGCGAGTTCTGCCTGAGATTGTGTGCTGTACAAAAATGCCATTTTCTGCAATTTCTTTTCTCAGAGAGACCTTTTTGGTGAAAACAGGGTGTATATAAATGGCTATGAGTAGAGTACAGAACATGCTAAAAGCTCACTTTTTTTTTCCTGGTGAACCCAGAGACGTACATCTTCATTTTGAGGTATTGCAAATCACTCTGGTGCTAATAGATAATTTACTGTGGGTCTTGAAAGATGACCAACAATTATGAAAATCTTTGGCCTGTGCTAAATATTGGCAGTCCTAAACTGGCCATGAATGAGTTAACAGACCCGCAATCTGTCACTTTGATCTGGTTTGACTGAACAGGATCAAAGCTATCTAGTTTAACGATACTACCACGCTGGTTTTCTACTCGATAACTGAAGCTGGCTTTATCTGGGATCTGCCTGTGCACGCGCACGTTTTTCGCTCGCGCACAGGCGCGCGTCCACGCGAAAGAGGTGCGCTAGCCAATCACATTATGAACAGCTGAGTTGATCTACGCCCACACCCATTTCCTCATTCAATGAAAGCGCAGTGCGTGATCAGAGTTTTAGCGGATATTTAATGTAACCTATGTCAGAATGAAAATCCGCGTTGGATATAGTCTGCTGAAGGACTGCTAAAGCTGCCGCTTGTATTCACATCAGTCATTTGATTTACTTTGATCAGCGATTTCTGTCCCCTAAATGTGTAATCTCAGCCTATAAATTTCCACAATCTGTAAACCTATTTAGACCATAGATTTAGAAACGCATGCTCAATGAATAATGATCTCTATCACTCATGTGTGTGGTTGCACTGATCGAATAATTAATATATAAAATAATGATAATGCTGATGCCTAATATAAAAGAGAAAACTGCTGAACTGAATTGAGACGATGCGGGCATAGTTTTCATTGATAAAAACTAGCCTATTTTTGCTCATATATTGGCATACAGCCTACAGGACACAGTTCCAGCTGAAACATGCAAGAGTAGCCTGCATATTTAGTAGCCTATTGGGGCTATCCCATATATATCCCATATCTATATTACATGTATAGGCTTTTCTGGCATGTAGGAGAATATCACCCTCACTCCATTTGAGGCTCCGTGTATGATATGCGCTGCGTGATTAATAGTGATCATATTTCTCCACGCATCGTTGAGCTGTTAAGACATAAAGTGGTAAGTAGGCTTAATTTAATTATGTAGCCTACAGAGCCAAATGTTTTTCTTGTTCTATTCTCAGTTGACTGCAATCTATTTTTCATATGGCGATCTTATAGCCTATGAATGGTGAGTGACTCCAGAGAGCCGATTATATGGGTCTGTCATGGATTTTGATCTTATCCTCTGAAGCTAACCTGGTCGGGACCAGGTTAGCTTTGCAGCATGAGTTGCCATGGTGATTAGAAGTTAACTTGCTTTGTAGTACGGCTAAACCCGGGTTAAACCTGAAGTTACCTCGCTAAACCACTAATCTTGCTTTGTAGTACAGGCTACTGTAGTAGTAGTAGTAGTAGTATTAGTAGTAGCAGTACTAATGATAATGATGACAATAATTTGCATTATAGAAGTTGAAGTTTCAAAAAGTGTTGATTGACAGAATATATTACATACATACAATTACAAGACAGCAGTTCTGTAAATTGTAAAAAAATAAATAATAATAACCTAAGCTTCACAGGCAGGTTATTTCAAATTCTGGTAAAACAACATAAGATGAACATGACACTCTTGTAGCTTTAAACAACAACAACAACCATTATCATGTAATACAAACTGTAATGTAGACACTGACCACTAGAAAATACTGCTGTCTGTTGTGATAAAAATGGAAATTTTAATTGTAATCTTTGGAATAAACAGGCGAATAATAATTAAATTACACATTCCTGTTACTCTTCTTAAAAGTAACGGACAACTTTAGTTATTATTCCAGTAAAAAGCAAATTAGTTACCCTACTCATTACAATGTTTTTGTGTTACAGCCTAACAGCCGATACACAGCAGCACAACGAAAGTCACCTGAGGCCTGTACTACAAAGCAAGATTAGTGGTTTAGCGAGGTAACTTCAGGTTTAACCCTGGTTTAGCCGTACTACAAAGCAAGTTAACTTCTTACCGACATATATTTCCATAGCAACTTATGCTTCACACTTAACCTGGTCCGCAGCAGGTTGCGTTGCAAGGATAAGATTAGACCTTAAATACACCCCCCACGAACCAATCGAATCAGCAGTTTGGAAAAATGGCCAACCCCTTTCTGGATGAGTTTCCCATCTAGGAAGGAGCACGAATTGTAATGTTGAATTAATCAAGGACTAAAGCCTTGCACTTGTTGGCTATTTTAATTAAGCCCTACTTACCACTTTGGAATATGTTTTTATATATTCATTTTAATGCTCTCAAGTAGCCTAGATACATTGTTTGACCCCGCTGATCGATTGCAGCTGAATAGTGAGTGGAGAAATATCACTAAACCGGCATAAAAAGGTTACATTAACGTCTCCAAAGCGCACGGTGCCGTGTGCGCAACGCAGCTGAGACTGACGTTGGGTTGGAATTGAAATGGTCATAGCCTACATGCTAGAATAGCCTACTACATCTAAGCAATTTAATATGGGATCACCTGCACATATCATCATCATGATGATTAATCATCTTAATCATATTAAGATGATTCATATCTAGGCTACTCCTGCATTTTGCAGCTGCAACTGTGTTGCTTTTGGCCTGTATGATGTGATTTAACTTCATATTTCCAGCATCATTATATGAAATATGGAGATATGCGACTCTGCTGACAATAGCCTAGCCTGTGACCACAAAATAGGCTATTTTTTATAAATGAAATCTATGCCCGCACGTACCGTGTCAATTCAGTTCAGAAGCATATTTTTATTTTATTATCATTCTTTTTTTTATTGATTAGCCTATAGGAATTATTCAATCAAATAATAATGATCTCATGATGTGTTTAGTCGCACAGTGCGACTAAACACATCATGAGATCATTATTATTCATTGAGCCTAAATGGTCTATACATACGGATTTTGGACTGAGATAGATTACACATTGCTTCCACAAAAGACTGTAGATAGAGAGCTGTAGATAGCCTACGAAACCGCTCTTCAAAGAAATTACTGGTGTGGATAAAAGTGGTCACTTTAGACAGTCATTCGGGAACAGTAATAATATCCAACGCAGATTTGTATTTGCGGTTTCATTCAATGAGGAAATAGGCGTGTCTGGCGCTGTCAGAGTTGGAGCAGTCCATATTGCACTGTGATTGGCAGTTGTTAAAAACCACGCCTCTTTTGCGGGCACGAGCTCCAGTGCACGGGCATTTTCATGTGCACGAGCTGTGAGCTTGATTAGAAAAACCTGGTTTGAGTTAACGAGTGCCAATCGACGTTCGTAGTACAAGTTAACTACAATCGAGCTGATCTGGTTTAGACAAACCAGATCAAGGGACAGATCCTGGATCTTCTTATCCAACATTCGTAGTACAGGCCCCTGAAGTCACCCATTCATTGTATATTAGATGTGTCTGTCATCAACTTCTGAAGCATGCTGGGATACCTGGCAACACAACGAGAGTGACGACAGCGACGAGAGGAGGGGCCAAATTCAAAATTTCGAACAGAAAGACAACAAGACAGCCAATCAAGCTGCAGCACAAAGCAGGGCGACTACAACTTCAAACAACTTTTGTCATTGTGGTGTGCATGCACTGTAAAACAATTGTGCCAAGTTTACTCGTTTTCTTTTGGGCCAATAGATATGATGACATAAGCCACATTATGAACAAAAGTATCTAAATAATGACAAATACAAGATATTTGTGAAGGTTTTGAGCTACAACATTAAATTCAGACTCTCCTGGATGTATTTCCCACGTTGTTGGCTCGTTCATGTGAGCTCTACTGTCATTCCAATATTTCTAACATGACTTGAAGACGTGAAGCTTTCATAGACTTTGCACCAATAAAGAGGCTAAAGAATGAAACACAAGTAACGGCTGATCTGTTGACTGGTCTGACTCGTAACTGTAATGAAGCACCACCTTTAGGTGTGCTATAATAAGCATATACTGTCGTGAACTATTGCTTAATTGAATTATCCCCCAAATCCCCCCCCCCCCCGTGTGTGTGTGTGTGTGTGTGTGTGTGTGTGTGTGTGTGTGTGTGTGTGTGGCAGCAGTGGCTGCCTGGTGGGCAGAGCTATGTGAACGCAGTGAATAAATGCTACAATTGCACATTTAAGCATGTTTCTGATGTCCACATTGTGGTCTGTTGAGTTGTATCAGTAATACTGACCTGAAAGTTTCCAGTCTGCAGTGTGGACTCTCCATGACAGCATAGAACAGTTTCAGTCCAGAGTCCTCTAAGTCATTCTTAGTCAGGTCCAGCTCTCTCAGACTGGAGGACTGGGAGCTGAGAACTGAGGCCAGAGCTTCACAGCTTCTCTCTGACAGCTTACAGTCACTCAACCTTAATGGATATGAAAAGATAAGGATATTTTATTATTTTATCATTTCAGTCACACAACTCACGTAACAGATGATTGAGAATGAAAATATAGATACAGAGTTCAGTATGGTGTCCAGGCTCTGATCCTGTCACTCCCTGCAGTGTACACCTAGCTAGCCAAAGACAGCAGGGAGTGATGAATCGGGAACTTCACCCCAAAGCCACCTTAGACAGAAGATGATACTGAATCCTAAGCCTAAGCCCCTCAGGAAGCTTTTAACAGACAGTCTAAGGGCCAATCCCAATTCCTATCTTAACCCTCAATCTTAACCCTCAGTCTCAAAAATGCGCACTCCCGCGAAGTGCTAGTGCTGTCCCGATTCTCAGTGTGTTAAGTTAAGGGTCGAGTTTGAGCGTGATACGGCCCTCAGTTTTAAGATTTTCCAGTACCACCCTTGGCGGTGAGTGCGATCCCAGAATCCCTTGCGTGTCATCAGCTAGATCCATTCAGATGGAAGATGGCGGCGAACGGAGGAAAAAAGTAGCCCGACAAAGTTAAGTATTTCCTTGTTAATAGCGATGTAAAAATTACGATAACCATTGTATTAGCTTAGTTTAATGTCATTTTATGGATTTCCGTTTTGGAATCCTAACAACAATGTTGTTGCTAACGAGTGGGTGCTAGAATGACCGTGCTTTCCGACGTGAGGGCTGGCTTGACTGCAGTTAAACACTGCAGTCAAGCCAGCCCTCACGTCGGAAAGCACGGTCATTCTAGCCCCACTTGTTTTGTGGTGCGTTGCATTACACGTAGGCTGTATCTTGATAAAAACAACTCAACAACGACATTACCACCGAGAATTATGGCATTTCGTAACAACGTTAACAATGTTATAATATAATAATAATAATATGGCTTGACCAGCACGGCTACTGACTATCGATAGTTAGCAACAACAATTGTTGTTAGGATTCCAAAACGGAAATCCATAAAATGACATTAAACTAAGCTAATACAATGGTTATCGTAATTTCTACATCTATATTATCAAGGAAATATTTGTATGGATGCTTTTTTCCTCTTCTTTTGAATTGACAGACTGGACGGAGCTTTGGCATACTGCTGCCCCCCACAGTCTGAAGACGTATCTGCCTTTAAGGGCTGTCCCATTTTAAAGTCGCAAGATAGCCCTTAACACTTTTTTTTTTAGGGCTACTAAGATTGAGGGTTGAGCTTGAGGGTTAAGATTGAGGGTTAAGAAAAGAATTGGGATTGGGCCTAGAGCCCTGATGGCCTGATGGAGCCCTTGAGTCTAGACAAGGAAAGTCAGACAGATCCAAACATCTCAGCTGGCTCACAACTCATTGGGAACTACTGTATGAGGTCCACAGTGTAATTCAGGACAAACCTACTTTAAATGTGCTCAGTAAAATTGTAACATGAATTAACTGATAACCAGTGGAGGGATGACAAATTGTGGATATCATGACGTTACCTGACTACTGGTTCAAATCATAGTTGCTGTTGCTCTATTCTGAACCAGCTGGAGATGTCAAAGCATGAGGCTTGAGGTCAATTGCTGTATATGACTTATTTTTTTATCAGCATCTGAGATGTGAAACTTGCAGGTTCAACCTTTACAGAGTCAGAGATACTGACCTGTTTTGAGAGCACAGACCTTAGTTTGGAGAAGTGTCAAATCAACAGACATAAACTGATCTTACTTGAGAGTTTTCAGTTGACAGTGTGGACTCTCAAGTCCAGCAAAGAGCAGCTTCACTGCTGAATCTGACATCTTGTTCTTACACAGGTCCAGCTTTATCAGATGGGAGGGGTTGGACTTCAGAGCTGAGGCCAGGACTTCACAGGGAGTCTCTGAGAGTTCACAGTCAGAAAGTCTGTGATCACAGATTTAATGTAAGATTAGTTATTATAAGCAGAGCTGAGATTAAGCATACCAATCAAAACATACACAGCATACGAATACTAATACTACCACCAGCAGTAGTATTAGTACTAATGATAATAATGACAATAATTTGCATTATAGAATTTTAAGTTTCAAAATGTGTTCATTGCTGAACGTGTAATATCAGCAGAAACAAACCAGGACAGAATACATTAAATACATACAATTACAAGACAGCAAATCTGTAGATTGTAAAAAACAAAACAAAACAAAACAAAAAACCTATGCTTCACAGGCAGGTCATTTAAATTCTGGTAAAACAACATACGATTAACATGACACCCCTGTAGCTTTAAACAACAACAACCACCACCATCATGTAATACTAACTGTAATGTAGACACTGTCCACTAGAAAATACTGCTGTCTGTTGTGATAAAAATATAAATTTGAATTGTAATCTTTGGAATAAACAGGCAAATTAAATTACACATTCTTGTTACTCTTCTTAAAAGTAACGGACCACTTTAGTTATTATTCCAGTGAAAAGTAATGAGTTACCCTACTCATTACATTGTTTTGTGTTACAGCCTAACAGCTGATACACAGCAGCACAGCTAAAGTTATGGAAGCCCATAGCTGACTTTATTCAAATGATAATGTAAACTTGAAAATGGTAATGTAATTCCTCTATAACATTATCATTTTCAACACATGTGTGTGTTATTTCAGTCAAAATGAAAATGAAAATGGAATAATCCAATTTTCATTTTCATTTTCATATACTTGTAAGGGCTTTCTATGACTATATAAGAATTAAAATGACAAGCTGTTTGACATTTAATTTTCAAAGTCCATAGCCCACTCTACAATGGACTATATTCAAATGGTAATTTAAATTTGGTAATGAAAATGCAATCCGAAAAATGCAGCCTAATTTTCCATCTCTGCAAGCATTATTTAAGTCACAATTCAAATTAAAATGCATTTTTGTAGAAAATGTCAAATGATAATTTAAATGGTATTTGACATTTCATTTTAATTTAGTCATACTGCTTTTCAATGGACTATATCAAACTTGTAATTTAAATGTGGAAATGTAAATGCAATCCAAAAAATCCAGCCTAATTTTCCATCCCTGCAAGCATTATTTAAGTCACAATTTAAATGAAAATGCATTTGTATTTGACATTACATGTTTGACATTTGACATTACATTATCAAAGACTGCCCATAGCTGACTCAATTCAAATGATAATTTAAACTTGAAAATGGTAATGTAATTCCTCAATAACATTATCATTTTCAACACATGTGTGTGTTATTTCAGTAAAAATTAAAATGAAAATGGAATAATCCAATTTTCATTTTCATTTTCATATACTTGTAAGGGCTTTCTATGACTATATAAGAATTAAAATGACAAGCTGTTTGACATTTAATTTTCAAAGTCCATAGCCCGCTCTACAATGGACTATATTCAAATGGTAATTTAAATGTGGAAATGTAAATGCAATCCACAAAATCCAGCCTAATTTTCCATCCCTGCAAGCATTATTTCAGTCACAATTTAAATGAAAATGCATTTGTATTTGACATTACATGTTTGACATTCGACATTACATTATCAAAGACTGAACATGCTTTGCAATGTACTCTATTCAAATGAAAAACAGCAAAACAGCGCCTCCCGTGTATTGCAGGTTCACTTCGTGCGTTATCTGTGACAAAATTCAATTTGAAAATGCAATGTCAGGCCCGCTCGTCAAGGCGGGTCTGAAAATTGGGAGGATGTCACCCATTGGCTACTTTCAGGCTGCCCCAGTTGACCGCGGAAGTAAACAGACCCACTTCTGGTCTGTCGCCTTCAACCCCTGGCGTGTCCCTGTTTACATCCATGGACAGATCACGGAGCTAGCGAGTCAATGGCTGAGAAAGAAGAAGAAAATGGCTGGTAAATATACGCCGGGATCATCTCACCAACACCTCTCACACTATTTTATTACTTTCTTAAATAAGCAACACCTTATATGTCCATTGGCCGCACAGTCGTTCGGCCCATGCTAATGCTACTATCGATAGCTAAGCTAACGTCACTGCTAATGGAAATCCCTCAGACGAGGGCTCGCTCGGCTCTGTGTTGGCTGCCCCTGCCCAGTGATGGGTCGGTAGCGCGTCCGCCCGTCGTGTTGCCCTCCGGGGCCGCTTGGCGGGTGGTGCGCATCGAACTGGCTCCTTTCAGATAGACGGTCGGCCGATCCGACCGGGTGAAGTGCGTAGCATAATCACCCGAAGTCACTGCTAACTAATACTGCTAACCACGGCTAGCCAGGCCGAACCACGCTAGCTAGTTGTTCTCACGTTACCCCGGGCATGTTTGTAATAATGATACAATAATAACCATTGTAGCCAGCCAATAAATCAATCAATCAATCAAATTTATATAGCATGCAGCTGTGTGGTCTGCCGACTAACGTAGAAGCGATGAATATTTGTGCCATAAAATCTAGTCATGGGTGATCACTGCTCATTAAACCTCGTATAGGACAAGAGGACAAACATGGTATGTATTGATAGTAAGCTGATGTCACTAACTGTGTGTGTGTGTGTGTGTGTGTGTGTGTGTGTGTGTGTGTGTGCGCACGTGTGTGTGTGCGCGCAGTGGCTTGGCTGATAGGGGAGCTGAACTCTTTAGCCGACAGGCTACAGAGCAACATCATCACATTTCAGAGGCAAATGACAGAGCAGAGCTCTTAAATGATCGTTTGGCTGAATACTCGGCTATTCATGAGGTGGAGGAGGGGGTCTTCGCCAACCTACGACAGGTGCTGGACGAACTTTCCGACGAACCCCGTGTCCGCGGAAGGCCATCTATTTACATCCCGATGGACGTCATCGAAGCATACCTCACCACAGGTATTGTTGTAGAAATATTTAGCCAAAGGTGTGCATGTCACTAGGCTTTAATACTGAATAGAGTCAACAACACATCTCCAACGTACCTATACAGGGGGCACGGATCAGATTACACTTGTTATGTCGTACATTCTGATCTTCTGCAGCTCTATCTACTCTGTTGCCTGTACGGGGAGCAGTAGGAGAAAGTTGAAATGAACTATGAGCATCAAATGAAAATTGTGTATTATCCGAAATGCAGTTATATTAGTATATTGATTAACTATTGATTGTCTAAATATATGCTTGTGATTAAATTTTCCCCATCAGGTATAAAAGTCAAAGACATAGCAAATCTTTTTGGCGTGTGTCAGAGGACCATCTATCGAAGGACTGAGGTAAGCATGTTGATCTTCATCTGTTAAACAACATTTCTGTTAAGCCGTTTTCCCACATGCGTACCGGAAAATTACCTGTAAGTCAATAGGGTCTTTCACACCGGCCTTGAAAGCCGAAAAATGCACGTAAAATAGGAATCGCGGCTCCGATGTGGATGGCATGAATGCGCGTTGGTGGGTAATTCTTGTACGCCTTTTGTCCCGGCACCAAAGGTTGTAACATCGCCGTATTGGCGGGCAACCCGCCTCCACTTGAAAGGTCGTCGCAGCGAGCCGGAAAAGGTGCGAATGGTCAGCTCATTCATAAAAAAAATGACAGGGGAAATCACCTCATGTGATCAAGAAAGTGCACGAGTGAAAGTAAAAAAAGTAGCCTATACAATCATGACTGCAGGGACGCCAGGAGGAATGCTCCGTGCGGTTAGGCTTTATGCTCAAACGATGTTGACATTAGTTAACGTTAAGTAGTCATGTGCATTTATAGCCTATACTATTCCCCCGACGAACGTTATGCAGACTGCAGCTGTTTGATATGCGGGCGGTCGTGTATCGTTCCAATTTTAGTAGGACACCATATCGATCTGCCCGCCCACCATGCGAGTGCACTCAGCGGACTAGGAGGGAAGTCTTGTCGAATTAATTCCCTCCGCTCGCCTTTCAATGCGGGAGCAGGGGATTTCACCTGAAAGTACAGAGCAGCACGGTAATGTGGCCGTGCTGCTTGGCTCGTGTGAAAGCAATTTCTGTGGCGAGGCGGCTCGCTTTACGGGACTCCTAAACGGCAATTTTTGCGCGATCTGTGTATGAAAGAGCCTAATATCGGACATTTCCCTGAATTTCCCTTAACACCTTAGTGTTGTGGGAATCTAGTCGTCAAATAGCCGGTATGTTGGGGGGCGGGGGGAGGGGGGAGCTTATTTGGGGGGTCGGCAAAACTTGCCACACAATAAATCACACTCGTTTGACAAGAGCAGCGTCAAGCCAGCGTAATAAACACAGCCGATTTCCCCCCTCCCCTCTGAGAGAGGCCAGTCCTTCACTCAGTCCTCCTTACTTCGCAGCAGCCTGACACAGGACAGACACAGCGAGAATGGCAGAGGCTTGCAAGGCAAGCTGCCCAACGCTTGTATGTATGTAGAGAAAGCAAATGCACGAAGCGAAATGTGGAAGTAGTTTGCTTTGATGTGCGCGAATGATTAGATGATGCACTTAGAAGAAGTTGGGATCCGTGTCTGAGAGAAATAGTTGCTGGTTCGATGTTTATCCGTTCACCTGCGTCGCGTTGAAGCACTTTTTACAGACTGGCTTCGTTTGATGTGTCCGGGGTTGCCTTCGGAAATCAGCAAGCTGACATACTGCTCTTATTAGGCTATCACAAGATCATTTCGCCAGTTTGCTTTAATGTGCGCGAATGATTAGATTATGCCCGCTGGAACATTAAGCAACGTGTGTAGGCTACACCTCGCCCATGATTGCTGTCGCGGAAAATGACTGGACCCGTTTCCACTTGCGTCCCCTTAAGGCCTAAACATGGTCGTCCGTCCGCCTCGAATTGGAGCCGTCTCGCCGTCTGCCGGCGCCAGCTAGCCCTACATGCTCGGACGCCACTACGCCCTCCCTCCCTCCCTCCTGTGGAAGCTCCGTGTGAAAATGGCGGAGATTGTGTGCCAGGCAGTCTGAATGAAATTGAATGTAACGTTCCCAATTCTATGTATTAAATTCTAAAAAACGACCCTCAACATTTGGGAAGGCTAAGCCACACAACTAGTTCGTTATAATCTAACATCATGCTTTGAAATGCGACTTTACGACGATGAGCCAGGGCAACGGCCAATCACAACTCTCCTGCAGCTGACGTCACGCACGTATCGTCGCCGTGAAGTCACATTTTCGAGCAGCCCCCGTCAGACGACGGGGCCCCCTCCCCGTAGGACGGCGCTCCACCCGCCGTCATACGGGGAGGGCGGGGCGAGGCTCTGACGGACGACCATGTTTAGGCCTTTAAGAGCATACCGCTCTTCTGACTGGCTCGAAACTGGTGAAATGTCGGCGATGACGGGGTCGCGCTTATACCGGCACGACGACTTTCTCACATGCAGGCATTAGACCACGTTCCGGTCATTTAGCGGTACAAAGCGCATGTGGGAAAACGGCTTTAGTGAGCTGTCACCGTCTTTGGGCGTCCGACATATGACTGCAATGATAACAATAGCCTAAATAGGGCCTATATCGTTTTAAAAGTGTTTTTATATCCACTAGTAGTGATTTTTTGTGTTATGTTTTGTTACAGGGCTTAGTTATGTGATATCATGTTTTCCTTCCTTACATACAGAATATCTGACTTGTATGCCAACATGAGCAATGCTGAGCTGGATGAGACAGTCGTCAATGAGTGACATCGTCCTAAGTGAACGCCCGCCTTGCCTTCTTCGAGTTTTTGGAACCGCCCGCCTGGACTGGAGTGGACTGACATTACATTACTTAAAATAGACCCTTTTCACAGCCACCATTTTGTGTCTAAAAGCTATGAAGTAACACAGGTGCACCAAACGTTAGGGTTTCCAACTTCCAATCCATTTAGGTGTTCCAGTGCTGGGGCCCTAATTAGTGAGTTGGTTGCACCTGTGTATCCCCTGCCTTTTAGACACAAAATGGCAGCTGTGAAAAGGGCTTATACTGATTTTTATTTTTCACATGATCTCTCACAGAAATCTGAAAACTGTATACCGTTTTGCAGTCATGTAGTTTGACATCTATTGAGTTGATTAGAGTTAAGTTGTGGACCAGTGATGTCTACTCAACAACTAAATCAACTCATTTACTGTCAAACTAGATGAATGTCTGCAAAAACATAGTTTTCAGATATGTGCAAGATCATGTGCAGAATTATTAGTCAGCATTGTTTTTCTGTGAAGCCTACACAACGGCAAAATGCCAAAAGGAGGGTGGACATGGAGTACCAGTGCTAGCACGCAGAGCACTCCGCCAACACTGATCCCCAGTGCCATCTTGAAACACTGGTGCTTATGTAGGCCTGGTACATCTGAAGCAGCCAATCAGCAGTGACGACAGCCAATTGGAGTTGATTGTTGAACCAGCTCCAGGTGAGGGCTTAACCATTGCAGCAGAGGGAATCAGGGCAGGAGAGGGGCGTGTCTGGGACAAGGATGGAGTGAGGAAAGAAACTGAGACACACCAAACCCAGGCTTTGGCCCAGGCCGTAACACCGCCTCATAATTTACTGGCTATCACATCACATCACTTGAAGCCATTGGCCCATTGCCCGCATATTCCAACGCAATATAGCCTTACCATGTGCAGCTGCTTCAATCAACTTCATCCATTAATTATCATGTCAGTTTGAGTTGGTTATTTTGAGGTTAGATAGTTAGATTAGTTGGTTATCAAGTAAGTTATTTTGAGGTTTTGTCATGTTATTTTTAAAATACCTCTACCCGTTTAGTTTTACGATGTTCAGCACTATTTGCACAGTTGCTGTTTTTATATATATATATTTATATATACACACACGTTTTACCTCTCACTGCTTTCCCTTACCCTGTTCAGTACTAGAGCAAGAACAGCATGCATACATACTACTGGCAGGTGCTGGGTCATACTCATTACAGGGATATATTTCACTTCATGTAAATAAACAATGAATGTTGAAGTATGCCTGGTGTCACTGATTTTACGGATTTATTATAGATAAGATTAATACAGCAATGTTGATATTTGTAACAGACAAACTCTGATCAAGACAAAAGTTTTCATGCAGCCAGTGCAGTTACGTTAAAAATGTTTTATTTTACCTTGTCAAAATTAGTAATTCATAACATAGATACATCACAAACAATGAGACGTACAGTAAATCAGGACTATACAGATGGTACAGGATTTGCTGTTGGCAGGTCTCACGTGGTTCGCTGTAATGGCAGGGTTTCAGCAGTGACGACAGCCAATTGGAGTTGATTGTTGAACCAGCTCCAGGTGAGGGCTTAACCATTGCAGCAGAGGGAATCAGGGCAGGAGAGGGGCGTGTCTGGGACAAGGATGGAGTGAGGAAAGAAACTGAGACACACCAAACCCAGGCTTTGGCCCAGGCCGTAACACCGCCTCATAATTTACTGGCTATCACATCACATCACTTGAAGCCATTGGCCCATTGCCCGCATATTCCAACGCAATATAGCCTTACCATGTGCAGCTGCTTCAATCAACTTCATCCATTAATTATCATGTCAGTTTGAGTTGGTTATTTTGAGGTTAGATAGTTAGATTAGTTGGTTATCAAGTAAGTTATTTTGAGGTTTTGTCATGTTATTTTTAAAATACCTCTACCCGTTTAGTTTTACGATGTTCAGCACTATTTGCACAGTTGCTGTTTTTATATATATATATTTATATATACACACACGTTTTACCTCTCACTGCTTTCCCTTACCCTGTTCAGTACTAGAGCAAGAACAGCATGCATACATACTACTGGCAGGTGCTGGGTCATACTCATTACAGGGATATATTTCACTTCATGTAAATAAACAATGAATGTTGAAGTATGCCTGGTGTCACTGATTTTACGGATTTATTATAGATAAGATTAATACAGCAATGTTGATATTTGTAACAGACAAACTCTGATCAAGACAAAAGTTTTCATGCAGCCAGTGCAGTTACGTTAAAAATGTTTTATTTTACCTTGTCAAAATTAGTAATTCATAACATAGATACATCACAAACAATGAGACGTACAGTAAATCAGGACTATACAGATGGTACAGGATTTGCTGTTGGCAGGTCTCACGTGGTTCGCTGTAATGGCAGGGTTTCGTTTTGTATGTGAACTTGCACAAAATGCACATGTGTTTGCTTCATATCGCTGTAATGGCAGGGTTTTGTTTTGCATGTGAACTTTCACAAAATGCACATGTGTTTGCTTCATATCCTCCTGACGAGAACCACCAGTCAGCATGTCGAAGAGCTGCTTGTTCAGTGTGTGGCTCTTGTGGCATCAACATGAAAATGTAGCGTCCGATAAACCCAGGTGACGTTCATGTTCCCATCAAACTTAATGGCCACCTGTAGATGTTGGAACACACACAAAGGACAGGAAGAGATATGAGATCATTTTAATGGTCAGAAAAATGTTGCACTTGGCATAGCCTATAGCAGCAAAATGAAATGTTTAGTTTAGATATGTAATTATTCACAGTGTGTGTGTGTATATATGTATGTATTTATTTATTCATATTTATTTACATGCGAGCCCAGCAGTTATTATACTCATAGTACAGCCATAGGATGACCAACCACCAATCACGCCACATGCAGACTGGAGGAAAGTGATTAACTAGCTATACCATGGGAAGCTGCTTGGTTGGTTATAAACTCACTTCATGTAACTGAAGCTCATCTTCAGTTTTAGAGGTAGCCTACATACAGACTAGTAGCGTAGCTACATCTAATCTAATGACTCCCCCATGTGAATTATTAAATAACATTAGTAGAGAAGTAATGTTGGCACATTCACCTTACTATGAATTGACACTCAACTAGCATAAGTAGTATAATTTATAGCACTATGCTTGACGCTGCTTTATATTGCAAACATTACCGTTAGGTTGCTCTAGATGATCAAATTCGTTTGCAAGTAGCAGCAAGCAACATGCTAACGTACACTCACCATTTCGTCATCTCGTCCATTTCGTCATTAGCGTTAATCCACATCACAGCCACTTCTTGCCGTTTATGTCTGGCATGGTTTAATTTCTCCAGTTATTCCGTTGACAGCCTGTGGTTGTAGATATTTACGTCCTATATTACTCACTCACTAACGTAACGTTAGCATTAGCCATACAGAGGGTAACGTTACCATGGTAACCATAGCAAACAATCCGCCTCGCGTCTTCCTTCCTACATGCCTGACTGCGGTGGTTGAAGGCGACAGACCAGAAGTGGGTCTGTTTACTTCCGCGGTCAACTGGGGCAGCCTGAAAGTAGCCAATGGGTGACATCCTCCCAATTTTCAGACCCGCCTTGACGAGCGGGCCTGACATTGCATTTTCAAATTGAATTTTGTCACAGATAACGCACGAAGTGAACCTGCAATACACGGGAGGCGCTGTTTTGCTGTTTTTCATTTGAATAGAGTACATTGCAAAGCATGTTCAGTCTTTGATAATGTAATGTCGAATGTCAAACATGTAATGTCAAATACAAATGCATTTTCATTTAAATTGTGACTGAAATAATGCTTGCAGGGATGGAAAATTAGGCTGGATTTTGTGGATTGCATTTACATTTCCACATTTAAATTACCATTTGAATATAGTCCATTGTAGAGCGGGCTATGGACTTTGAAAATTAAATGTCAAACAGCTTGTCATTTTAATTCTTATATAGTCATAGAAAGCCCTTACAAGTATATGAAAATGAAAATGAAAATTGGATTACCGTAAAATACCAATTAGAAGCCGACTTCCAAATTGCCGCGGGTCCCATATATAAGCGGGGTCTGGATACATATTTTGTACATAAAAGCAGGTCCCAATTTGACGCCCGGTTAGTTTTTTCAATGTTTTCTTTTTACCTTTGCGACATCCTGTTGAATGCATCTCCCAAACACAACAAAGAAGAAAAATCGGATGAAGAAGACGAACAACGAGGAAACGGGAACGAGGAAAAAAAACACATGCACGAAACTTGCTGATCAAAATTCGTTTTCCGTCAACATCTGATGATTCTGAAAATTGTGTAGGCATTTCCTGAAGATTTTTATACACTAAAACCGACATCTCTGGTGTAATAATTATTTTGAGAAATGTGCCTGTCGTATGTTTCCCTGCCAGCGGGCATAGAAGTCGGCTTCTACTGTAATTGGTATTTCACCGCACTTTCACATGTGCGCTACTGAAGCGGAGGAGGCAGCGCATGCAGCCAGCGGAGGAGGCAGCGCATGCAACAAATAATCTGCTCACATGATGATCATGTTCTCTCACCTTCAGCGGAGAAAGTTTAGTGGTAAATACCGGTAGGTCACAGTTCAGCTCAAATTTTATTTGATTTCATGTACAGGCCAGAACTGGCATGCAATGTGCTCTGCTGCGCTGAGAGGGAGGTGCGGCTCTCCCCATAGACAAGCAATCGTGTGGGGGGCTGTAGCCAGCTCATTAAAATAAATGGTTTAAATAAACAATTTCATACTACGGTATTTACAATCTTTGCTGAGCAATATTTTTGTACAAAAATAATTAAAGCAGGTCCCAAACTGCCGCAGGTCCCATATTGACGCAGGGTCTGGCTACATATTTTGTCAATTAACGCCCGGGCTAATAATTGGTATTTTACGGTATTCCATTTTCATTTTAATTTTTACTGAAATAACACACACATGTGTTGAAAATGATAATGTTATTGAGGAATTACATTACCATTTTCAAGTTTAAATTATCATTTGAATTGAGTCAGCTATGGGCAGTCTTTGATAATGTAATGTCGAATGTCAAACATGTAATGTCAAATACAAATGCATTTTCATTTAAATTGTGACTTAAATAATGCTTGCAGGGATGGAAAATTAGGCTGGATTTTTTGGATTGCATTTACATTTCCACATTTAAATTACAAGTTTGATATAGTCCATTGAAAAGCAGTATGACTAAATTAAAATGAAATGTCAAATACCATTTAAATTATCATTTGACATTTTCTACAAAAATGCATTTTAATTTGAATTGTGACTTAAATAATGCTTGCAGAGATGGAAAATTAGGCTGCATTTTTCGGATTGCATTTTCATTACCAAATTTAAATAACCATTTGAATATAGTCCATTGTAGAGCGGGCTATGGACTTTGAAAATTAAATGTCAAACAGCTTGTCATTTTAATTCTTATATAGTCATAGAAAGCCCTTACAAGTATATGAAAATGAAAATGAAAATTGGATTATTCCATTTTCATTTTAATTTTGACTGAAATAACACACACATGTGTTGAAAATGATAATGTTATAGAGGAATTACATTACCATTTTCAAGTTTACATTATCATTTGAATAAAGTCAGCTATGGGCTTCCATATAAAGTCGCCTGAAGTCACTCATTCATTGTATATTAGATGTGTCTGTCATCAACTTCTGAAGCATGCTGGGATACCTGGCAACACGACGAGAGTGACGACAGCGACGAGAGGAGGGGCCAAATTCAAAATTTCAAATAGAAAGACAACAAGACAAAACAAGACAGCCAATCAAGCTGCAGCACAAAGCAGGGCGACTACAACTTCAAACAACGTTTGTCATTGTGGTCTGCATGCACTGTAAAACATTTGTGCCAAGTTTACTTGCTTTCTTTTGGGCCAATATATATTATGACATAAGCCACATTACGAACAGAACTATCTAAATAATGACAGACTCTAAATATTTGTGAAGGTTTTGAGCTACAACATTAAATTCAGACTCTCCTGGATGTATTTCCCACTTTGTTGGCTCGTTCATGTGAGCTCTACTGTCATTCCAATATTTCCAACATGACTTGAAGACGTGAATCTTTCATAGACATTTGCACCAATAAAGAGGTTAAAGAGGTTAAAGAATGAAACACAAGTAACGGCTGATCTGTTGACTGGTCTGACTGGTAACTGTGATGAAGCACGATGTTTAGGTGTGCTATAAAAAGCATATACTGTCATCATGAACTATTGCTTAATTGAATTATCCCCCAAACCCCCCGTGGGTGTGACAGCAGTGGCTGCATGGTGGGTAGAGTTATGTGAACACAGTGAATAAATGCTACTATTGTACATTTAAACATGTTTCTAATGTCCACAATGAGCCTCGTTATTAAAATCTCTAATTAGAAACCTGTTTGCTGTTGCTTGTCCTTTGATCTGTCTCATCTCATCTCTTTTCTTTTTCTCTCTCTCGTTCTCCACATGTCACCTGACCTGCTCACCAGAACTTTACTCTGTGCTCAGCTCCATAAGAGTAATGTTATGTATGTGGTTAAAAATGAGATACTAATAATGTTAATGTGAACATGATGCAGTGATATTGTCGCACCGATCACAGACAGACTTTTAAAAGTGAGTCGTTGCTCGAAATTGGAGAACATTTTGTGAGTGTTTAAATATTTTAAGAACACTCTTTTGTAAATGTTTATTTGCGTAACTCAAGAGAGACTCAGCAGCCAACATGTGTTTAGGAGCGGGCGGCTGGCTGTCGTAGGCAAATAAGAATACCAACATGGTGCGTTAGTAAATTGAGTGTCAGATCGCACTCTGTCACAAACTGAACCGTGTGTAAAGTTGAAATTTCTATTAGAACAGCTGCCCACTCATTTAGTGTAGAACGTCAGATTGAATTTACAAATTCAGCCACTCCCAGTTGGTCAAATTAACATTTGAAAGTATAAGGACAAGAAAAGAAAAGAAAAGAAAAGAAAGAAGACCGGAGACGCAGATCAAAGGACAAGCAACAGCAAACAGGTTTGTAATTAAAGATTTTAACAACGCTTACATCAGAAACATGTTTACATGCACAGTAGTAGCATTTATTCACTGTGTTCACACACCTCTGCCCACCAGGCAGCCACTGCTGTCACACACACATACATACACACACACACACACACACACACACACACACACACACACACACAGTCCGATCACAACTGGGGGTGGGGGGTGGCAGGGGGGCGATGGCATCGCGCATCCGGCGATCTCAACGGGTGACAATAGGACGATCTAATTTAGGTCAAGATTGCCCAGCACTAAACAGTAATACTGTTGCTCTGATCGATCGGCAACCGATAGCGATCGGCCGATATTGGCTCTATCGGCTTTGATCGGAGTTTTCAAAATAGCCGATCAAAGCGGGCCGATCAGATGCACTCCACAAAAATTACTGGGCCCTATCTTCCGACAGGCGCTATCCCCTAATAGCGCTTGTGCACCTGTTTGCGCGTGCCTTAAGGCAGGGAAAATAGCAGTCCGCCTTGCGCCGTCCGCCAGGTGTTATGCCGAGTTTTGCACCCCACCTCCCTGATTTCTAAGTTAAAACAGCCCTGAAATATGTTGGGGATGCAATTCTCGCCGGGGATGCGGAAACGTTCACGGCAGGTGTCGCAGACCCAAATTAGAGCCGTGCCAAAATTATCTACACCCCAAAATGCCTGCGCAAACGGGATTTGGGTGGTCTTAACTCATTGAGTGCCAAGGACGAGTATGTTCGTCAATTCGTTTAGTAACGTAAGGACGAGTATGTTCGTCAATTGCGTTTTTTGACGGTGGGACGTGGATCAAAGCCAGATCCATCTCCTGTGAAAGTATGGTGGATGTTGAATGTGTAAAAGCTATTTTAGGGACCCATTAGGTGGCGACAGTGCTCTCCAGATTAGAGAAAGGCGAGGAAAAAAGAGAGAAGAAGTCATGGGGAAACGGAAATCGCATTGATATGCATGAAGCATAACGTTAGCTGTGCCTGTGAACAGCAGTCAATCTGCTGCCACAATTGAGCCCCTCCGTCTCCGCTGCGATAGCCCCTCCATATGATTTAGTTGCCGACACCAGCGTCTTTCTGAAAAGTATTTATTACTTACTTACATTATTCTCAGCTGGGAGCCGGCGACAGGCTGTGAAAAAGCGGGGTGCAGCGCACTTTTCAGTGCAGAGCAAACGCAGAGCAAACGCAGCAGAGCCCCAGAGACACTCCCACGGAGGAGGAGGAGGGGGGTGGGGCACGCAGGGCACTACAGCATACAACCATTGACAGTAAACACAGACCCAGACAGCAGGCTCGATGCACAGAGACAGGCAAACAAGCTAGAATATCTGATGCCCACCAGCAGTAAATCAAGACCAGCAAGAAGGTGTAGGGTCTGCGCACGCAGGGGCCAGCGCTGCTGGTTGCAGCTAAAAAATATTATTTGGCCAAACAAAATTCCTTTGTTTTCACTGTTTTATTGAAGGAAATTATTTTTGAGGTGTCATTACATCAGAAAATATTAGCTTCAGAGTCAATGATGTGCTTGAAATGCTTCATTTCACAAAAGGCTGAATATCTCAGATTCTAAATTGAAACGTGTGTTTTTGCTGAAATCAACCTATCTTCTCCGGCTGATAACTAAAGAACGGAAAATGATATCAATAAACTTTTTTTTGCAGATGATAGAAGAGAGTCTCATCGTTCTTTGTGCGTGTTCGGTGTTTACATAGTAATAGCACACAATATTCTGTGGGCCTCGAGAAATCACTGAAAACGCTCTGAAACTCTGGCACTGGGAGCGTCCGTTCTCCAAAAGTGGCTGGCACTCAATGAGTTAACTACCAGAATTATTCACGGGTGTGGCCAGGCAATGCTGGGCATTACGTCAATCAAAACCAATCATGCAATATGCTGTAATTCTCTCCATGCGTAATAGAGTGAACTCACTCGTGCGAGGACAGAGACAGCTTATTGACAGATCGTCTGTGGTGCCAATGACCCTTCGGGTTATGAAGGTAAATAGCCTATGTCCATTGTCCAACAAGTTTTCTCAATTACTTTCCCTCTTTGCGATGTGATAAAAGTTTCTCAGTGAGTTATAGTTGATTGCCTCACTGAATTATCTGCTAATACCCAATTTTAACAGCATAATTTGATGTAGTGGTGTGGCAAGGCTGTGCCTAATGAGATATCCAAAGGAAATTCTACTTTGCACTTCAATTTGCGCTGCACAGAGATTATGGTGCGCAACCCACCCGCTTTGTTCAGTCTCTCTCTGGCTCTCTCTCGTTGTGGATCCTGCAGCATGCACTGCATGCACATGGTTTTTTTTTCTCCATGCCAAGAGGACCGTCTCATTCTGAAATTCCCAAAATATATAAGAACTGTCTGAGTCCGATTTGTAAACTTTACTCTGTCCTGCACGGAGTAAAGTTTACAATTTTAAGTTTAAGATTAAACTTTACCATTTCAAGTTGATCTGTGGCCTGGTGGGTGGGCCCGTCCCCCGCGTGGCCTGCTCTCACGCTCTCAGTCACTATGCTGGTGGCTGGGGGCTGGGGGGGCGGGTCGCGTGGGGGCTGGGTCCGCCTGGGCCGCAGCAATTGGCCCCTAGCACAACGACCTCACAAGGTTCCTCCTCAGCCAAGTCACTGGGGCAATCCATGCGGCGATCCATATGGTGGAAAGGTTTTCTTGCGTTCACTGGGGGTGAGGGGGTGCCGCTGTGTCCCGGCCTGGCCTTCCCTCCCACGCCATATGTGGGCGGGGGCCGGGTCGGGGGGCATCGGTGCTCTTCATCACTGGTCGAGGGCTGCCGGTTGGTTTAGAACAGCTTAGGTAGGCGATAGATTAGCTACAGCCTAAGGCTGACCTGTTAGTGTTCAGGCTAAAATCAGACTAGAGCAGGGTAGGATAGGCCAGATTAGGCTGTAGATTAGCTAGATACTATGTCCCAGTTAGCTCTGGTTAATGCTTAGAGTAGTCAGTTGTCTGATCTTCTCCCCCCCCCTCTCTTTCCCCCTTTCCCCGCTTCTTCCCTTCTTCCCCCTTCTTGTTCTCCTCTCTTTCCATGCTCTTTCCTCCCCCACATCCCACCGCCCCCCCCTCCCTTCTCCTGCTCTCTCCTCATTCTCCCCCCCTCTGCTCCTTCCTCTTCCTCCTCTTCTCCCCTATTTTCCTGAATCCCTGCCACTTCCTGCTCTCCCTTCTCTCACATTCCCCCTGCTCTCCTTCCCCTGCACCCTCCCACCCCTCCTTCTCTGCCTCTCTGTCCTCCCCCCTCTCTCACATTCCCCCTGCTCTCCTCCCCCTGCACCCTCCCACCTCTCCCTCTCTGTCCTCTCCTCCTCCACATTTCCCATTTTCCCCCCACCCTCGCCCTAATCCGGGCCCGTATCCTACTCCCTCCCTCCACCCTAGACCCTACCTCTACTCTCTGTCCTCCCCCCTCTCTCACATTCCCCCTGCTCTTCTTCCCCTGCTCTCCTTCCCCTGCACCTCTGCTCTCTGTCCTCCCCCCTCTCTCACATTCCCCCTGCTCTCCTTCCCCTGCACCCTCCCACCTCTCCTTCTCTGTTCTTTCCTCCTCCACATTTCCCATTTTCTCCCCACCCTCGCCCTAATCCGGGCCCGTATCCTACTCCCTCCCTCCACCCTAGACCCTACCTCTACTCTACCTCCCCTGTACCCTCACATTCCCACTGCTCTCCTTCCCCTGCGCCCCCCCACCTCTCCTTCTCTGTTCTCTCCTCCTCTCTGCCCTCTCCTCCCTCTCACATTCCCCCTGCTCTCCCTCCCCTGCACCCTCTCCTTCTCTGTTCTCTCCTCCTCCACATTTCCCATTTCTCCCCACCCTCGCCCTAATCCGGGCCCGTATCCTACTCCCTCCCCTCCCTCAACCCTAGACCCTATCCCTACCCTGGTTCTCCCTCCCCTGCACCCTCATCTCTCCTCCCCTGTTCTCTCCTCCTCCACATTTCCTATTTTCTCCCCACCTCCCCCCTCTCCTCCCTCCCTCCCTCCACCCTAGACCCTACCTCTACTCTACCTCCCCTGTACCCTTCCACCTCTCCTTCTCTGTTCTCTCCTCCTCTCTGTCCTCTCCCCTCTCTCACATTCCCACTGCTCTCCTTCCCCTGCGCCCTCCCACCTCCCCACATTTCCTATTTTCTCCCCACCTCCCCCCTCTCCTCCCTCCTCCCTCTCCCTCCCTCCTCCACTCTCCTGTTTTCTTCAAATGTTCAAATGTTATCTTTATTCTGTATATTCTTGTTATTGTGTGTTAGCTAGAATCAGCTAGACATACTTTCTGTGAAGCCCTCTGAGACATGCTTGTGAATTAGGGCTATATAAATAAACTTGACTTGACTTGACTTGACCTGCACGGAGTGTGCATGTGCAGCAGCTGTCGGTGAGAGAGCGAGAAAGAGAGAGCGAGAGTGTGGAAAAGTACTGACCACAGTGCTGGCGAGAGCTGTCCGGCTTCTACGACTCCCCAGGGTCCTAAAGGCATCCCTGTTGTTTACTTTTTAATTGCTCTGACTCTGAATGGTTGCTCCTTCAATTCAGATTCCTATTGAAATGGTCTTTAAGGTTGCTTTCTCACAGGGAACGATTGCTTTCGTTCCGTTCCGTTCCGCACCCGGGAACGGTTGGCCCCCCTCCCCTCTCCCCCGCTGGTCAGCTTTCACATTTAACATTTCTTCCGCGCTCGGAAACGAAACAGAGTGCACTTGCGTCATCAACTATGCCTGCAGTGTATCCTCCCTCCATGTGTTGTCTATGAGGTTTGGAACGGTTGGCTTTCACACTCGCAAGTGTTCCGTGCCCGGGCACGCCAAAGTGCTCCCCAGACCACCTTTTCAAGTGGATCTTGTCACGTTTCCCTGTTGCGCGCCCGGGCGTGGCACGGAACGGATCGCAATGTTCACACTCGTCAAATGTTCCGAAACTGGGGTCAATTTGGGGACAAGTGTGCCCGGGAACGGTCCTGGGGCGCGAGTGAGAAAGCACCCTAAGAGAGAGTGTAATAAATAAAATAAAAAATAAATAAATAAATAAATAAGTAATTTTACATGATAAAAAGAAGGCTTCAATGGACGCTGTGATCGATGATCAGTTATATCGGATTGGCAGATACTGATTCCAGTGATCGGTGATCGGCCCCAAAATTCCTGATTGGCGCACCCCTAAACAGTAATGCCTTCTTTTACTCTGTTACAAGAAAAAGTAAGATGATTACAATAGCACTTTGTAATGTGTTAAGCCCAACACTCTATACCACTGCTATGTAGAACAGCACTTTTATAGTGTGTAGGTTGAAGCAACTACTTAGGGGACATTCACACCAAAAGCGTTTTTGGAGCTGCCAGCGTCTTTCTGCAATTCATTCTCTATGTAAGGACGTGCTAAACGTGCTCCTCTTTTAATGAACGCACCTGGTGTTTAGCGCTGGTGGCGTCTGTTGTTTTTGGAGGAGCGCTATGGCCGTTTTTAAGCTGAAAAAAGTTGAACATTAGAGGAAAAGAGCGCTGCTCGTCTTTTCTAATCCTCCTACCTTTTCTCCTCCCGAGGGATCCTCAACCTCCGCTGCTGCCAGAATTGGCAATAATCTGGCTTTCATGTTGACAGTGAACAACATCAAACAGACAAAACTAGCTGGCTACCGTCCGTGTGGTCGTTGTGTTCTGATCCGTACTGCACACGACTGCAGAGGAAAACAAAACGGAGCACAAAAAGAATGCGCTGTGTTTTGTGCACAATGGAAGCGCTCTCAACATGATTTTCATATCGTTCTAACCGAAAAAAACTCTTTTGGTGTGAATGTCCCCATACTGTATCTTTATTGTAGTTCTTATGGCATCAGGTGTGAAGGTAACTACACTGTAGATTATGTTAATATTCACATCAGGACTAACCGAGCCTCTCTGCAGTTCCTCACAGCTGGGATCAGTCTGCTTCGTCCCTCGTTTGATGTGTTGTACGCCTTCAGGTCAAACACCTCGGGAACCTCTTCTGACATCATCAGCATGTAGGCCAGAGCTGAGCAGTGGACCATAGAGAGTTTCTTCTTTGACTTGTTGTCTGACTTCAGGAACTTTTGGATCTCCTGATGTACTGAGTGGTCGTTCATCTCCATCAAACAGTGGAAGATGTTGATGCTTCTGTCAGGAGATATATTGGAATTGTTCGTCTTCTTCAGGTGGCTGATGGCTCTCTGAATGCTGTCTGGGCTGCTATCTGTCTGACCCAGCAGGCCTCCTAAGAGACTCTGGGTGGACTCCAGTGAGAGACCATGAAGGAAGCGGACAAAAAGGTCCAGGTGGCCATTTTTACTCCTCAGAGCTTTGACCAAGGCTTTCTTCAGGAAGGCATTCAGGGATTGATCACATTTACCCCAGTCTTTTCCCAGGAATGCGCTCAGTACGTTCTCTGCCCTGTTTGTGTAACAGTGGAACATGTACACAGCAGCGAGGAACTCTTGAATGCTCAGATGAACAAAGCAGTAGACCGTCTTCTGGAAGAGCACACACTCACTTTTGAAGATCTCTGTGCACACTCCTGAGAACACTGAGGCCTCTCTGACATCAAGACCACACTCCTCCAGCTCTTCTTGGTAGAACAGGAGGTTGCCCGTCTCCAGATGATCAAACGCCAGCTTCCCCAGCTTCAGAAGAACGTCCCTGTCAGTCTCCATCAGCTGCTGTTGACTCATCTCATGGCTCTCATCATACTTCTGCTTCTTCCTCCTTGTCTGAACCAGCAGGAAGTGTGAGTACATCTCAGTCAGGCTCTTGGGCAGCTCTCCTCTCTGGTTTGTCATCAACATGTGCTCCAGAACTGTAGCAGTGATCCAACAGAAGACTGGGATGTGGCACATGATGTGGAGGGTCCTGGATGCCTTGATGTGTGAGATGATTCTGCTGGACAGCTCCTCATCAGTGGATCTCCTCCTGAAGTACTCCTCCTTCTGGAGATCAGTGAACCCTCGTACCTCTGTTACCCTGTCAACACATGTAGGAGGGATCTGATTGGCTGCTGCAGGTCTGGAAGTTATCCAGTGAAGAGCCAAGGGAAGCAGATTCCCCTTGATGAGGTTTGTCAACAGCACATCTACTGATGATACCTGTGTGACATCAGACACAACCTCGTTGTTGTGGAAATCCAATGGAAGTCTGCTTTCATCCAGGCCATCAAAGATGAACACAACTTTACAGACAGAGAGCTTCTCAGCGGTGACCATCTGTAAGGTTGGATGGAAAACATGGAGCAGCATGAGAAGACTGTACTGCTCATCTCTGATTAAGTTCAGCTCCCGGAACGAAAGCAGAATCACAAGACTAATGTCTTGATTTTCCAAGCCCTCTGCCCAGTCCAGAGTGAACTTCTTCACTGAGAAGGTTTTTCCAATGCCAGCAACACCATTCGTCAGAACTACTCTGATGTGTGTCTCTTGGTCAGGTAAGGGTTTAAAGATGTCATGGCACTTGATCTGAGTGTCATGGAGAGTCTCCATCTTGGATGCCGTCTCCAGCTGCCACACCTCATGTTGGGTATTAACCTCTTCACTCTGTCCCACTGTGATGTAGAGTGCAGTGTAGATCCTATTGAGGGGAGTTCCAATTCCTGCTTCAGCTGTTCCTTCTGTTCCTTCTGTCACAAATACACATCTCATTATCAGAATGATCTTATGAACATCTAAAACCTCCTGCAAGCTGCTGTCCACTGAAAGAGAAGAAAGAGTAAACAAGTGTTTAACAAAACATGCTGTTGTTTCCTGGTTTTAGAAATGGTGAGAACAGTAGACAATCTTACATTGTGCAATGCTGGTTTGACTGGGTGTCTGCAGTCCAGATCTTGTTCTGGCCCTTTTTCCACACTGGGGACAGGTGGAGTCTCCTGATGAACCAGACTGGGCCCAGTATGAGGTGATGCACTGTCTGCAGAACCTGTGTCCACAGCTGGTAGAGACTGGATCCCTCAGGACCCAATGACACAATGCACAGCAGGACAGCTGCTGCTTCAGATCACCTGGACTCCTCTTCCTCGCTCTGTGGGGATGAACCCAATTCATGATAACTGATGTCTGCTATCATCAGACAGCACAATGTAGTTTCCACTAGAAACCTTGGCCCCTATCTTCCGACAGGCGCTATCCCCTAATAGCGCTTGCTCACTTGTTTGCGCGTGCCGTAATTCACGGAAGATAGCACTGCGCCTTGCGCCGTCCGCCAGGTGTTCTGCCAAATTTTGCTCCCCCGCTCAGCAGAGGAAAAAAAGCATCCCCACCTCACGGGAGCATACTTGTAACGATTATACCAGAAATGTAACGGTTGAAAAGTGATATAATTGTCTGGTAGACGTGACCTCCCTGATTTCTAAGTTAAAACAGCCCCGAAATATGTTGGGGATGCAATTCTCGGCCGGGATGCGGAAAGGTTCACGGCACCTGTCGCAAGCGCAAATTAGAGCCATGCCAAAATCATCTGCGCCCCAAAATGTCTGCGCAAACGGGATTTGGGCGGTCTTAACTACCAGAATTATTCACAGGCGTGGCCAGGCAAGGCTGGGCATTACATCAATCAAAACCAATCAGATTCCCGTCTCGCAATGGGTGTTTGTGCGAGGCTGCCTCGCCGCATGCAATATGCTGTAATTCTCTCCATGCGTAATAGAGTGTAGCCTACTCACTCGTGCGAGGACAGAGAGAGCTGATTGACAGATCGACTGTGGTCCCAACGACCCTCGGGGTGGATATGAAGGTAAATAGCCTATGTCCATTCTCCAACAAGTTTTCTTAATTCATTTCCCTCTTTGCAATGTGATAAAAGATTCTCAGTGAGTTATAGTTGATTGCCTCACTGAATTATCTGCTGATACCCAATTTTAGCAGCATAATTTGATGTCCTGGCATGACAAGGCTGTGCGTAATGACATATCCAAAGGGGATTTTACTTGCTCTGCGCTGGCGCTGCATGGAGATTATGGTGCGCAACCCAGTGCAGAGAGGTATTTGCGCGTAAGAGGTCCTTTTCAAAGCTCTTAGCGCAAAGTAATTGCGCGCTGCTGACAATAGCATAATGCCATCTATCACCACATTTTAGTGCTGAAACGCCTGCTTTGGCTTGTGGCAGCCAATGCCCAGTACAATTATCACAGGCATGCGCTTGTGTCCGCCCCCAATTTGCATTGCGCACAGCGTTAAACGAGCGCAAATGCTAAATTAGCGCTTTTGGGAAGATAGAGGCCCTTGTGTTTAAATAGTAAATTAAATGACACGATTTGTCAATACTATCTAGAATCAGGGGTGTCAAACTCATTTTAGTTCACGGGCCACATACAACCCAATTGGGCTCAACTGGGCTTAAATCACTGCATCATAACCTATCCACCTTATTCCTAGATATTGTTTCTCAGTGTTGTTATTGTGAACACACTGAGAGGGGAGGGGAGGGGCTGAATGAATGAATGGAGGAGAAAAGCACTGTATGCAGATTAAGGCGGCGTTCACACAGGACGTGTGTGAAAGCTTTGGAAATCATGTTGAGAGCGCTTCATTGCACACAGTGCACGGAGCGTTTTTTTGTGTTGTGTTTTGTTTACCCCTGCAGTCGCACACAATGGCACCACAACTAGTTTATTTCAGACTAAGGTCTTTACAGGCGAGGAGACATCTCGCCTGCTGCTCCTCCTCCACATGTGCTGACAGACACACATATACTGTAGCCTACATCATCAGTGTGCCCTGCAGCCTGGATGTCATCTGCTGAAACACTCCGTACTGCATGGGCAACGTGAATAAGTGTTACGCCAACTTCGCCAGCCTAGGGAATGCATTAGGTAACTACATTTTAATCTTGTCGGTTAATTCAGTTAATTATTGAATAATGAGCATTCGTTGACAGTCAGGGGAAAATATATTTTTTTCACCATCCATAATTTATAGTTCAAATTCAAGATTCAAGATTCAATTCAAGATTCAATAGTTTTATTGCCATATCAACCAAAATTGATTGGAATTTGTCTTGGCATGCTCAACAGACAAAACAATCACAGTAACAGACCATGAGAGACAGACAATACAACTACACATCTGCTGCAATGTATAAAAAGTAGGAACATGCAATCAAAAACAACTGCAACTGCATATGTATATTCATACACACTCCACCAGAGGGGCAAGTGGTGGACAGATGACTTTAACACGACCAAAGTCCAACTACATGAAGAAGGCTGTCATGTACAGGGCTATCGTGTCATGGAACAGTCGTCCAGGTGATGTTCGTTTGACCACCAAAATCTAATCAGTTCATCCTTGAGTCCAAATGGAAGTTTTAGCCAAATGTGACGAAATTCAGTCAAGGCGTTCTTGAGATGTCACGCTAACGAGCTTGAAAATGGCGTTCGTGAGGTCACAGTGACGTTGACCTTTGACCACCAAAATGTAATCAGTTCATCCTTGAGTCCAAGTGGACGTTTGAGCCAAATGTCACGAAATTGTCAAGGCGTTCCTGAGATATCGCGTTAACGAACTAGGAAATGGCATTTGTGTCCTTGAACACAGTGACCTTGAACTTTGACCTTTGCCCACCAAAATCGAATCAGTTCAGCCTCCAGCTCGGAGGCATAATGATAAAACCCTACACTATAACGATGCCAAATTAAAATTCGAAACATACATGAGAGAAACTAATTCAAAGACAACCAGCTGTAACACTCTCCACCACTAAACTGCATGTTAAGATGTCCACTGCAGATCAGTAAATCTTTATAGTGAAATCAGTTCAGGACACAGACATAGTATAAATTCCAAAACGCAAGTTCTCAGGTGTTTTGCTACTTTTGCTTCAGGAATACAATCCTCTGTGTAATGTAACAGTAAAGGAAAGTAAATCCTCAGTTAATGATATTGCATCAGACAGCCTCACAGTATAACAGTCTTCTTACCTTGTGTCTGAAGGTCCAGGTTCATTACTGAAGTATAGAGGTTGATCTTTAGACCAGTCACTCTTCATAGACACACAGCTGGGTACTGGAGACTCTGCTCTCTGCCTGTGGTGCTGAACTCTGGAAACACAAATGTTTGATACATATCATTAGTCTGGTAAACCAGCCGGTCATGTGAACTCACATTTCATTTTGTTCTTCCAGACCGTCTGGCCTCCAGCCCTGGAGGGTGTTTGCAGAAATGACAAAGCGCTCTAGCCAATCAGCAACCTGCCTCATAGTTGATATCTTAACTGGCCAATGTCAAATGAGACATGTAGTTTGATTTTTTTGTCTGAGTAGGTCACCACAGTAATGGCGGCTTGTTTACATCCGCAACTTCGCAGGATTCGCGTATACATTTCATATATATAATTTTAAAAATTTATTCGAGGAATGTTCATGCTTTATTGACAGAGATAGTGAGAGAGGGAGACAGGAATGGGAGAGACAGAGAGAGAGAGAGAGAGAGAGAGAGAGAGAGAGAGAGAGAGAGAGAGAGAGGGGGGAGAGAGGAGGACATGCAGCATTGTGTCTTCATTCTCAGTTCATGATATTCCATCAGGCAGCCTCACAGTATAACAGTCCTCTTACCTTGTGTCTGAAGGTCCAGGTTCATTACTGAAGTATAGAGGATTGTCTTTAGACCAGTCACTCTTCATAGACAGACAGCTGGGTACTGGAGACTCTGCTCTCTGTCTGTGGTACTGACCTCTGCTGGAAACATAAATGTCTTGTCACTCTCTTCACTCTTGTCAAAATGTGTATGATTTTGACAATGTTGACAAATGGATGAAAAACACTGTTTTCTGAAAATGGCTCAGAAAAACCTGCTCATCTTCATTGTACCTGGAGATCCCATACATGTTCTCTCTTTTTTCAATAATTTATTTAAATTTTTCTTTAACAGTATAGAAACAGGACAGACAAACAGGCTCAGACACAGGAAAAGAAAAGAAAGGAAACAATAAATACATATATATTCAACATGCAGTATTACAATGTGGTGCTACTAGCAACATAAGGTGTTTATGTGCTTGTAAGAGATATTATGCGTGGGAATCCCATATATTTTCTGAACGGTCTAGTGGTCTAGATTCTGTTTCTAGAGGTTCATGAGGCTGTGATGATCCTAGAGGTCACAAGAGGTCAATTTATACAGTAAGGTCAAGATTACAAAGATGTTGTTTCTGTGGACGCCTTTCTTAAAGTTTACACCTAGAAGCTGAAATACTGTATATATGCTGTAAACACATATTGTTTTCATTTTCTAATAGTTTTTGTTGTTATATCGATCATACATGTAGTTTGACATTTTGTTATTAATTTCATATGATTTTAAAGATTTATTCCAGGAATGTATGTTTTATTGACAGACAGAGAGAGAGAGAGAGAGAGAGAGAGAGAGAGAGAGAGAGAGAGATGGGGGGGTCATGCAGCATTGTGTCTTCATCCTCAGCTCATGATATTCCATCATGCAGCCTCACAGTATAACAGTCCTCTTACCTTGTGTCTGAAGGTCCAGGTTCATTACTAAAGTTTAGAGGTTGATCTTTAGACTGGTCACTCTTCATAGACAGACAGCTGGGTACTGGAGACTCTGCTCTCTGTCTGTGGTGCTGACCTCTGGAAACACAAATGTTTGATACATATCATTAGCCTGGTAAACCAGCCGGTCATGTGAACTCACATTTCATTTTGTTCTTCCAGACCGTCTGGCCTCCAGCCCTGGAGGGTGTTTGCAGAAATGACAAAGCGCTCTAGCCAATCAGCGACCTGCCTCATAGTTGATATCATAACTGGCCAATGTCAAATGAGACATGTAGTTTGATTTTTTTGTCTGAGTAGGTCACCACAGTAATGGGGGCTTGTTTACATCCGCAACTTCGCAGGATTCGTGTATACATTTCATATATATAATTTTAAAGATTTATTCGAGGAATGTTCATGCTTTATTGACAGAGATAGTGAGAGAGGGAGACAGGAATGGGAGAGACAGAGAGAGAGAGAGAGAGAGAGAGGGAGAGAGAGAGAGAGGGAGAGAGAGAGAGAGAGAGAGGAGGTCATGCAGCATTGTGTCTTCATTCTCAGTTCATGATATTCCATCATGCAGCCTCACAGTATAACAGTCCTCTTACCTTGTGTCTGAAGGTCCAGGTTCATTACTGAAGTTTATAGAATTGTCTTTAGACCAGTCACTCTTCATAGACAGACAGCTGGGTACTGGAGACTCTGCTCTCTGTCTGTGGTACTGACCTCTGCTGGAAACATAAATGTCTTGTCACTCTCTTCACTCTTGTCAAAATGTGTATGATTTTGACAATGTTGACAAATGGATGAAAAGCACTGTTTTCTGAAAATGGCTCAGAAAAACCTGCTCATCTTCATTGTACCTGGAGATCCCATACATGTTCTCTCTTTTTTCAATAATTTTGTAGAAAAGGGTCCATAATGGCCCACCGTCAGGCCTGTTCTTGGGGCAGTCGATGCCCACCAACCGGCGCGCCAACGACGTAATGACGATGACATCATCAACGATGACAATGATGTCATAGCATAGAGTTCACCTGTGAGGTCATCGGCGATGTCAGACATAACGCTGATGATGTCATAGCTCCCTGGACGTTGTGACATCACAAATGCGGGGATATAAACAAAGTGTTCTGTGACGCTATAGATTCCTTCTACTTCCATACTTCTTCCGGTATTCTTACTCCCTGAATCCTGGCTATCTTACAACCAGCCAGGCCCTGGTGACCGACTGCCTTACACCCAGCCAGGTCACCAGTGGTATTTCAACCGCGTCCCAGGACCGACATCTCGGTCCCTATCTCCATCCCTGTGATTCTGACCGATCACAGCCCGTGAGCCCTCATCCACGATCCAGCACACTTCACGAGGCAAGCCCAAAAGCTTCGCCCCCAGCAAGCCCACAAGCTTCGCTACCAATTGGTCCTTCGAGCGGATCAGAGGACTTGCGACGCTCAGAGATGGAGCAGGAGTCAGGTGAGCTCGCTCTGGTCACGGCACCTCGCCGACCAGAGGAGCAATCCCTTCCCCACCAGATCGAATCTGGATACAGCAGAGTATCCAGCGGGAGTAGTACTACTCAGGGGCCAGACCCCCTACACTCCCACCAGACGATCCAACCGGGGCAGGAGCTCATTCGCAGCCACCAGGAAAACAGACCCCCGGCTCAGGCAGCCCAGGCAAGGGCAGATCTCCTAGCTCGAGAAAAGGCTAAGTTCGACGCTACGATCGCGCGCCAAAGGGAGACCAACCGGGACACCACTGAATACTTCAAGGAATCCCAGCGCACTGGCAGGTCCCATCAAGCTGGCCACCAGTCAAGTCGGGACAGGTCAGGTCATGGAGGTCTGACCTATGACGACAGAGACGCTTATGTATCCCGCAGCCCCAGCGGGCGCAGGAGTCACCATCATCAGGGCGCAAGCCATCATGACGGAATATCTTCCGCCCAGGACCTCGCCTATGACCCGGAGACCCCAGGCCGGTATGGGTCAGCCCGGTACCAAGGGGTCCGGCCCTCTTCCCGAGCAGAGCCTCGGTCGAGGAGCCCCAGTCACTCTCACCATCATAGCGCTAGTAGCCACCGGACTGACCATGGCGCATCGCGACACTCTAGCACCAGCTCACGGTCAACCGTACGCGCCCACTCCTCCTCCTCAGCCCAAGCGGCAGCTTACGAGGAATACAAGGCACTATTGGTGACCGAGAGCCTTCGCCGCCAACACGCGGAGGAGGAGGAAGCTGATGAGGAGTACGACCGGCTGAACGAGCAAACCAGAGCGGCGCAACGGGCCCAAGAACAGGCCCACGCTGAGGCGCAACAGGCCCAAGAGGAGGCCCTCCAAGCTAGAGAGCGGATCACCCGCCGCCTGGAGAGAAGCCGACGCCTGCGGCAAGCTGAGCTGGCGCTGGACGAGGCCCGGGTTCGTGCCCGGCTGCAAGTCGAGCAGAAGCACGTAGCGGCCCGGCCTCGCGCCTGTGCGCCTGCCAGGGACCCGGCAGTTCCACCTGTGCCTCTCACCTCCCATGACCAGGGTCAGGTCAGCACGGCGGCTCCAGAGCCAACGACCCAAACTACGGAACCCACTGTTCCAGTGCCAATGCCACCAACACTCCCACCTAGGACAGAGGTCGCCGACCCTGAGCATGCAATAGAGTGCAACGGGGCGGCCGAGCCCGCCACCGGGATACACCAGACCCAGGGAGGCATGGCGAACGCGGGGACCAACAGCACAGGGCACAGTCAGCCGGCCGGCATCAATCATTCCCACAAGATAGCTGGACACGACAGCTGGGACCCCCCCAGAGGGCGGGACCAGCCATCTCAACTACCTATTCCCAGAATTCACCTCCTGGCCCTGCCCGGGCTCATGGAGACAACTCCAGCCAAGGCCTCTAGGGAGGCCAACAAGTCCGAGCAAGTGGAGCAAGTGGACATGCCTTTGCGGACGGAGAGGCAGGAGCCCCAGATGCTTCACGGGCGGCCGTCTCCCTCATCGTCTCGCCGGCAATTTGCCCAGAGCAGACCTATTGCACCAAGAGAGCCTTTACGGAACCGAACCTTGGTCTAGGCGAGCAACCTTACCCCATCACCGCCCTGCAGCAGGAATCCCGCCCGAGGAATTTGCCCCTCCATCAGTTCGGGAGGATCCATCTTGTCCTGCTCATACAGCACCTATGGAAATGGGAACCAGGCTGGGATGATCCAGTCCTACCTGAGACACTGCTGCAGGCCTGGGAAGAGTGGGAGGACGAGCCACCGCAATCACAGGTAGCTGTTGTGGTCGACATTGCGCGGGGAAGGCCCCTTCCCGCACTCACCACCAGCATTCGGGGTTGCGGATCCCCCTTCCCTCTTCTCAGCCCAGATCGCTGGCCAGAGACACCCCGGCTCCTGAGCGGCTCCCGCGCTGACCTCACGCCGCTGAGGTTCCTCAACTGGAAACTCAAGCCACCAGAACCAGAGGCTCCTCACTACTGCAGTAGCTGGGTAGACCCCGGCTCCTGAGCGGCTCCCGCGCTGACCTCACGCCGCTGAGGTTCCTCAACTGGAAACTCAAGCCACCAGAACCAGAGGCTCCTCACTACTGCAGTAGCTGGGTAGACCCCGGCTCCTGAGCGGCTCCCGCGCTGACCCTACGCCACTGAGGTTCCCCAACTGGAAACTCAAGCCCCCAGAGGCCACTACAGCTCACTACAGCAGTTGCTGGGTAGACCCCCAGCTCCCACACACATCCTGGCCAATGAGGACAGTCACCAAATCTTGGCTCTTGTGATGTACGGGACTGGACAACAGCGTGTAGACCCGTACCTACACCCGGCCGGTGGCCAGGCGGACCACAGCCCCCCTCACTCCCAGAATAATCAACCAAGCCCTGCCTATACCAGGTGGGACTAGAGGGCCATTCCGGCCATTTCTGGAAGAATACAGATTCCCCACAGGAATCTGGGAGCGGCTGTAGAAAAGGGTCCATAATGGCCCACCGTCAGGCCTGTTCTTGGGGCAGTCGATGCCCACCAACTGGCGCGCCAACGACGTAATGACGATGACATCATCAACGATGACAATGATGTCATAGCATAGAGTTCACCTGTGAGGTCATCGGCGATGTCAGACATAACGCTGATGATGTCATAGCTCCCTGGACGTTGTGACATCACAAATGCAGGGATATAAACAAAGTGTTCTGTGACGCTATAGATTCCTTCTACTTCCATACTTCTTCCGGTATTCTTACTCCCTACTACCCTTCATAATGTCAACCATTAGCACAACCATCAGGCAGCCTCACAGTATAACCAGCCCACTTACCTTGTGTCTGAAGGTCCAGGTTCATTACTGAAGTTTATAGAATTGTCTTTAGACCAGTCACTCTTCATAGACAGACAGCTGGGTACTGGAGACTCTGCTCTCTGTCTGTGGTACTGACCTCTGCTGGAAACATAAATGTCTTGTCACTCTCTTCACTCTTGTCAAAATGTGTATGATTTTGACAATGTTGACAAATGGATGAAAAGCACTGTTTTCTGAAAATGGCTCAGAAAAACCTGCTCATCTTCATTGTACCTGGAGATACCATACATGTTCTCTCTTTTTTCAATAATTTATTTTAATTTTTCTTTAACAATATGGAAACAGGACAGACAAACAGGCTCAGACACAGGAAAAGAAAAGAAAGGAAACAATAAATACATATATATTCAACATGCAGTATTACAACGTGGTGCTACTAGCAACATAAGGTGTTTATGTGCTTGTAAGAGATATTATGTGTGGGAATCCCATATATTTTCTGAACGGTCTAGTGGTCTAGATTCTGTTTCTAGAGTTTCATGAGGCTGTGATGATCCTAGATGTCACAAGAGGTCAATTTATACAGTAAGGTCAAGATTACAAAGATGATGTTTCTGTGGACGCCTTTCTTAAAGTTTATACCTAGAAGCTGAAATACTGTATACCGGTATATGCTGTAAACACACATTGTTTTCATTTTCTAATAGTTTTTGTTGTTATATCGATCATACATGTAGTTTGACTTTTTGTTATTAATTTCATATGATTTTAAAGATTTATTCCAGGAATGTATGTTTTATTGACAAAGAGAGAGAGAGAGAGAGAGAGAGAGAGAGAGAGACAGAGAGAGAGAGAGAGAGAGAGAGAGAGAGAGAGAGAGAGAGAGAGAGAGAGATGGGGGGAGGTCATGCAGCATTGTGTCTTAATTCTCAGTTAATGATATTCCATCATGCAGCCTCACAGTATAACAGTCCTCTTACCTTGTGTCTGAAGGTCCAGGTTCATTACTGAAGTGTAGAGGTTGATCTTTAGACTGGTCACTCTTCATAGACAGACAGCTGGGTACTGGAGACTCTGCTCTCTGTCTGTGGTGCTGACCTCTGGAAACACAAATGTTTGATACATATCATTAGCCTGGTAAACCAGCCGGTCATGTGAACTCACATTTCATTTTGTTCTACCAGACCGTCTGGCCTCCAGCCCTGGAGGGTGTTTGCAGAAATGACAAAGCGCTCTAGCCAATCAGCGACCTGCCTCATAGTTGATATCATAACTGGCCAATGTCAAATGAGACATGTAGTTTGATTTTTTTGTCTGAGTAGGTCACCACAGTAATGGGGGCTTGTTTACATCCGCAACTTCGCAGGATTCGTGTATACATTTCATATATATAATTTTAAAGATTTATTCGAGGAATGTTCATGCTTTATTGACAGAGATAGTGAGAGAGGGAGACAGGAATGGGAGAGACAGAGAGAGAGAGAGAGAGAGAGAGAGAGAGAGAGAGAGAGAGAGAGAGAGAGAGAGAGAGAGAGAGAGGGGGGGGGGGGGGGGGGGGGGGGAGAGGAGGACATGCAGCATTGTGTCTTCATTCTCAGTATTCCATCATGCAGCCTCACAGTATAACAGTCCTCTTACCTTGTGTCTGAAGGTCCAGGTTCATTACTGAAGTTTATAGAATTGTCTTTAGACCAGTCACTCTTCATAGACAGACAGCTGGGTACTGGAGACTCTGCTCTCTGTCTGTGGTACTGACCTCTGCTGGAAACATAAATGTCTTGTCACTCTCTTCACTCTTGTCAAAATGTGTATGATTTTGACAATGTTGACAAATGGATGAAAAGCACTGTTTTCTGAAAATGGCTCAGAAAAACCTGCTCATCTTCATTGTACCTGGAGATCCCATACATGTTCTCTCTTTTTTTCAATAATTTATTTAAATTTTTCTTTAACAATATGGAAACAGGACAGACAAACAGGCTCAGACACAGGAAAAGAAAAGAAAGAAAACAATAAATACATATATATTCAACATGCAGTATTACAACGTGGTGCTACTAGCAACATAAGGTGTTGATGTGCTTGTAAGAGATATTATGCGTGGGAATCCCATATATTTTCTGAATGGTCTAGTGGTCTAGATTCTGTTTCTAGAGTTTCATGAGGCTGTGATGATCCTAGAGGTCACAAGAGGTCAATTTATACAGTAAGGTCAAGATTACAAAGATGATGTTTCTGTGGACGCCTTTCTTAAAGTTTACACCTAGAAGCTGAAATACTGTATATATGCTGTAAACACATATTGTTTTCATTTTCTAATAGTTTTTGTTGTTATATCGATCATACATGTAGTTTGACATTTTGTTATTAATTTCATATGATTTTAAAGATTTATTCCAGGAATGTATGTTTTATTGACAGACAGACAGAGAGATAGAGAGAGAGAGAGAGAGAGAGAGAGAGAGAGAGAGAGAGAGAGAGAGAGAGTCATGCAGCATTGTGTCTTAATTCTCAGTTCATGATATTCCATCATGCAGCCTCACAGTATAACAGTCCTCTTACCTTGTGTCTGAAGGTCCAGGTTCATTACTGAAGTTTAGAGGTTGATCTTTAGACCAGTCACTCTTCATAGACAGACAGCTGGGTACTGGAGACTCTGCTCTCTGTCTGTGGTGCTGACCTCTGGAAACACAAATGTTTGATACATATCATTAGCCTGGTAAACTAGCCGGTCACGTGAACTCACATTTCATTTTGTTCTACCAGACCATCTGGCCTCCAGCCCTGGAGGGTGTTTGCAGAAATGACAAAGCGCTCTAGCCAATCAGCGACCTGCTTCATATTTGACATCGTAACTGGCCAATGTCAAATGAGACATGTAGTTTGATTTTTTTGTCTGAGTAGGTCACCACAGTAATGGGGGCTTGTTTACATCCGCAACTTCGCAGGATTCGTGTATACATTTCATATATATAATTTTAAAGATTTATTCGAGGAATGTTCATGCTTTATTGACAGAGATAGTGAGAGAGGGAGACAGGAATGGGAGAGACAGACAGAGACAGAGACAGAGACAGAGAGAGAGAGAGGACATGCAGCATTGTGTCTTCATTCTCAGTTAATGATATTCCATCATGCAGCCTCACAGTATAACAGTCTTCTTACCTTGTGTCTGAAGGTCCAGGTTCATTACTGAAGTTTATAGAAATGTCTTTAGACCAGTCACTCTTCATAGACAGACAGCTGGGTACTGGAGACTCTGCTCTCTGTCTGTGGTACTGACCTCTGCTGGAAACACAAATGTCTTGTCACTCTCTTCACTCTTGTCAAAATGTGTATGATTTTGACAATGTTGACAAATGGATGAAAAGCACTGTTTTCTGAAAATGGCTCAGAAAAACCTGCTCATCTTCATTGTACCTGGAGATCCCATACATGTTCTCTCTTTTTTCAATAATTTATTTAAATTTTTCTTTAACAATATGGAAACAGGACAGACAAACAGGCTCAGACACAGGAAAAGAAAAGAAAGGAAACAATAAATACATATATATTCAACATGCAGTATTACAACGTGGTGCTACTAGCAACATAAGGTGTTTATGTGCTTGTAAGAGATATTATGCGTGGCAATCCCATATATTTTCTGAATGGTCTAGTGGTCTAGATTCTGTTTCTAGAGTTTCATGAGGCTGTGATGATCCTAGAGGTCACAAGAGGTCAATTTATACAGTAAGGTCAATATTACAAAGATGATGATGTTTCTGTGGACAGCTTTCTTAAAGTTTACACCTAGAAGCTGAAATACTGTATATATGCTGTAAACACATATTGTTTTCATTTTCTAATAGTTTTTGTTGTTATATCGATCATACATGTAGTTTGACATTTTGTTATTAATTTCATATGATTTTAAAGATTTATTCCAGGAATGTATGTTTTATTGACAATGAGAGAGAGAGAGAGAGAGAGAGAGAGAGAGAGAGAGAGAGAGAGAGAGAGAGAGAGAGAGAGAGATGGGGGGGGGGTCATGCAGCATTGTGTCTTAATTCTCAGTTAATGATATTGCATCATGCAGCCTCACAGTATAACAGTCCTCTTACCTTGTGTCTGAAGGTCCAGGTTCTTTACTGAAGTTTAGAGGTTGATCTTTAGACCAGTCACTCTTCATAGACAGACAGCTGGGTACTGGAGACTCTGCTCTCTGTCTGTGGTCTTGACCTCTGCAAACACAAATGTTTGATACATAATCATTAGCCTGGTAAACCAGCCGGTCACGTGAACTCACATTTCATTTTGTTCTTCCAGACCGTCTGGCCTCCAGCCCTGGGAGGGTGTTTGCAGAAATGACAAAGCGCTCTAGCCAATCAGCGACCTGCCTCATATTTGATATCATAACTGGCCAATGTCAAATGAGACATGTCAAGTCAAGTCAAGTTTATTTATATAGCCCTAATTCACAAGCATGTCTCAGAGGGCTTCACAGAAAGTATGTCTAGCTAATTCTAGCTGACACAACAGTAACAAGAATATACAGAATAAAGATAACATTTGAACAAATGATAAAATATAGAAATGAAGAGAGAGCAGAGGAGAGAGCAGGAGAAGGGAGAAGAGCAGGGGGAATGTGAGAGAGTGATGGGGTGGGGAGGGAATAGGAGATGTTGGAGGGTATAGGAGGTGGGGAAGGAGCAAGAGGAGAGAGCAGGAGAGCGGAAGGGGGGGGGGTGTGGGGGAGAAGAGAGCAGGGGGAGGGAGGAGGTGGGGAGAGAATGAGAAATATAGACGCACATCTTGCAAACGGACATACAGTATGTCAATTTCTTAGCAGCCAAACTATGCCTAATTTAATTGGCTGCAAGCCTTTAGTAGTGAGTCCTTTTGCCAAATAAGCACATGTTCACATATCGAGCTTATGGGTGCCTTGCTTTAGGGAAGAGTGGGTGCCATGCTTTGAATAGTGGCGAAATACTAAGAGCATGGGTGCCATGCTTTAAATAGTGGCGAAATATTGGAGGGGATAGAGTGGGTGCCATGCTTTGGAGTAGAATGTGTACTATGCTTTAGAGTAGTGGGGGAAGGGGGGAAGAGGAAGAAACACCGGGAAGAGGAGAAAGCAGGAGAGTGGAGGAGGGAGGGAGAGCGGGGGGATGTGAGGGAGGAGAGGGGGGAGGTGGGGAGAAAATAGGAAATGTGGAGGAGGAGGGAACAGAGAAGGAGAGATGGGAGGGTGCAGGGGAGGGAGAGCCAGGATAGAGGTAGGGTCTAGGGTTGGGGGAGGGGAGGGAGTAGGATACGGGCCCGGATTAGGGCGAGGGTGGGGAGAAAATGGGAAATGTGGAGGAGGAGAGAACAGAGAAGGAGAGGCGGGAGGGTGCAGGGGAAGGAGAGCAGGGGGAATGTGAGAGAGGGGAGAGCAGGAAGCGGCAGGGATTCAGGAAAATAGGGGAGAAGAGGAGAAGAAGAAGGAGCAGAGGGGGGGAGGAGGAGGTGGGGGGAAAATGGGAAATGTGGAGGGGGTGGGGGGGAAATGGGAAATGTGGAGGAGGAGAGAACAGAGAAGGAGAGGTGGGAGGGTGCATGGGAAAGAGAGCAGGGGGAATGTGAGAGAGGGGAGAGCAGGAAGTGGCAGGGATTCAGGAAAATAGGGGAGAAGAGGAGAAGGAGCAGAGGGGGGGAGAAGGAGGCAGGGGGAAAACGGGAAACGCGGAGGAGGAGAGAACAGAGAAGGAGAGGCGGGAGGGCGCAGGGGAGGAAGAGCAGGGGGAACGCGAGAGGAGGAGGCGGGGGAGGGAACAGACCTCTCTGCCCCCTCCTCCTCCACATCCCCCCCCGCACCCCCCCCCCCCCCACACGCCCCCCACAGGGAAGCAGGGGGAATGTGAGAGGGAGGAGGTGGGGAGAAAACGGGAAACGCGGAGGAGGAGGGAACAGAGAAGGAGAGACGCAGGGGGAAATGCGGAGGAGGAGGGAACAGAGAGGGAGAGATGGGAGGGTGCAGGGGAGGGAGAGCCAGGGTAGAGGTAGGGTCTAGGGTTGGGGGAGGGGAGGGAGTAGGATACGGGCCCGGATTAGGGCGAGGGTGGGGAGAATATGGGAAATGTGGAGGAGGAGAGAACAGAGAAGGAGAGGTGGGAGGGTGCAGGGGAGGGAGAGCAGGGGGAATGTGAGAGGGAGGAGGTGGGGAGAAAATGGGAAATGTGGAGGAGGAGGGAACAGAGAAGGAGAGATGGGAGGGTGCAGGGGAGGGAGAGTCAGGGTAGAGGTAGGGTCTAGGTTGGGGGAGGGGAGGGAGTAGGATACGGGCCCGGATTAGGGCGAGGGTGGGGAGAATATGGGAAATGTGGAGGAGGAGAGAACAGAGAAGGAGAGGTGGGAGGGTGCAGGGGAGGGAGAGCAGGGGGAATGTGAGAGGGAGGAGGTGGGGAGAAAATGGGAAATGTGGAGGACAGAACAGAGAAGGAGAGGTGGGAGGGTGCAGGGGAGGGAGAGCAGGGGGAATGTGAGAGGGAGGAGGTGGGGAGAAAATGGGAAATGTGGAGGAGGAGGGAACAGAGAAGGAGAGATGGGAGGGTGCAGGGGAGGGAGAGTCAGGGTAGAGGTAGGGTCTAGGGTTGGGGGAGGGGAGGGAGTAGGATACGGGCCCGGATTAGGGCGAGGGTGGGGAGAAAATGGGAAATGTGGAGGAGGAGAGAACAGAGAAGGAGAGGTGGGAGGGTGCAGGGGAAGGAGAGCAGGGGGGAATGTGAGAGAGGGGAGAGCAGGAAGTGGCAGGGATTCGGGAAAATAGGGGAGAAGAGGAAAAGGAGAAGGAGCAGAGGGGGGGAGGAGGAGGCGGGGGGAAGTGGCAGGGATTCGGGAAAATAGGGGAGAAGAGGAAAAGGAGAAGGAGCAGAGGAAGGGAGAAGGAGGCGGGGGGAAAACGGGAAACGCGGAGGAGGAGAGAACAGAGAAGGAGAGGCGGGAGGGTGCAGGGGAGGGAGAGCAGGGGGAACGCGAGAGGAGGAGGCGGGGGAGGGAACAGACCTCTCTGTTGCCTCCTCCCCCACCCCCCCCCCCGCATCCCCCCCCTCCGCCCCCCCCTCCTCCACACCCCTCCCCCCCCGCTCCCTCCCCCCACAGAGATGCAGGGGGAACGTGAGAGGGAGGAGGCGGGGAGAAAATGGGAAATGCGGAGGAGGAGGGAACAGAGAAGGAGAGATGGGAGGGTGCAGGGGAGGGAGAGCCAGGGTAGAGGTAGGGTCTAGGGTTGGGGGAGGGGAGGGAGTAGGATACGGGCCCGGATTAGGGCGAGGGTGGGAAGAAAATGGGAAATGTGGAGGAGGAGAGAACAGAGAACGGAGAGGTGGGAGGGTGCAGGGGAGGGAGAGCAGGGGGAATGTGAGAGGGAGGAGGTGGGGAGAAAATGGGAAATGTGGAGGAGGAGGGAACAGAGAAGGAGAGATGGGAGGGTGCAGGGGAGGGAGAGCCAGGGTAGAGGTAGGGTCTAGGGTTGGGGGAGGGGAGGGAGTAGGATACGGGCCCGGATTAGGGCGAGGGTGGGAGAAAATGGGAAATGTGGAGGAGGAGAGAACAGAGAAGGAGAGGTGGGAGGGTGCAGGGGAAGGAGAGCAGGGGGAATGTGAGAGAGGGGAGAGCAGGAAGTGGCAGGGATTCGGGAAAATAGGGGAGAAGAGGAGAAGGAGAAGGAGCAGAGGGGGGGGAGAAGGAGGCGGGGGAAAAACGGGAAACGCGGAGGAGGAGAGAACAGAGAAGGAGAGGCGGGAGGGTGCAGGGGAGGGAGAGCAGGGGGAACGCGAGAGGTGGAGGCTGGGGAGGGAACAGACCTCTCTGTTCCCTCCTCCCCCACACCCCCCCCCCCCCGCATCCCCCCCCACACACACCCCCGCCCCCCCCCCACAGAGAAGCAGGGGGAACGTGAGAGGAAGGAGGTGGGAGAAAACGGGAAATGCAGAGGAGGAGGGAACAGAGAAGGAGAGACGCAGGGGGAAATGCGGAGGAGGAGGGAGCAGAGAAGGAGAGACGGGAGGGTGCAGGGGAGGGAGAGCCAGGGTAGAGGTAGGGTCTAGGGTTGGGGGGGGGGAGGGAGTAGGATACGGGCCCGGATTAGGGCGAGGGTGGGGGAGAAAATGGGAAATGTGGAGGAGGAGAGAACAGAGAAGGAGAGGTGGGAGGGTGCAGGGGAAGGAGAGCAGGGGGAATGTGAGAGAGGGGAGAGCAGGAAGTGGCAGGGATTCGGGAAAATAGGGGAGAAGAGGACAAGGAGAAGGAGCAGAGGGGGGGAGAAGGAGGTGGGGAGAAAATGGGAAATGTGGAGGAGGAGAGAACAGAGAAGGAGAGGTGGGAGGGTGCAGGGCAGGGGAGGGAGAGCAGGGGGAATGTGAGAGGGAGGAGGTGGCGATAAAATGGGAAATGTGGAGGAGGAGGGAACAGAGATGGGAGGGTGCAGGGGAGGGAGAGCCAGGGTAGAGGTAGGGTCTAGGGTTGGGGGAGGGGAGGGAGTAGGATACGGGCCCGGATTAGGGCGAGGGTGGGGAGAAGATGGGAAATGTGGAGGAGGAGAGAACAGAGAATGAGAGGTGGGAGGGTGCAGGGGAAGGAGAGCAGGGGGAATGTGAGAGAGGGGAGAGCAGGAAGTGGCAGGGATTCGGGAAAATAGGGGAGAAGGAGGAGAGAGCAGGAGAAGGGAGGGGGGGGCGGTGGGAAGTGGGGGAGGAAAGAGCATGTAGTTTGATTTTTTTGTCTGAGTAGGTCACCACAGTAATGGGGGCTTGTTTACATCCGCAACTTCGCAGGATTCGTGTATACATTTCATATATATAATTTTAAAGATTTATTCGAGGAATGTTCATGCTTTATTGACAGAGATAGTGAGAGAGGGAGACAGGAATGGGAGAGACAGAGAGAGAGAGAGAGAGAGAGAGAGAGAGAGAGAGAGAGAGAGGGGGGGGGGGGGAGGAGGACATGCAGCATTGTGTCTTAATGCTCAGTTAATGATATTCCATCATGCAGCCTCACAGTATAACAGTCCTCTTACCTTGTGTCTGAAGGTCCAGGTTCATTACTGAAGTTTAGAGGAATGTCTTTAGACCAGTCACTCTTCATAGACAGACAGCTGGGTACTGGAGACTCTGCTCTCTGTCTGTGGTACTGACCTCTGCTGGAAACATAAATGTCTTGTCACTCTCTTCACTCTTGACAATTGAAAGACAAGGACTATTTTCTGAAAAGCTGCAATATTATTTTCCAAAAAATTTCCTCAGTGTTATATCGATAAATGAAACAT
>NC_139645.1:20954601-20980386 GCF_964638095.1 Poromitra crassiceps
GGGGGGGTCATGCAGCATTGTGTCTGTGGTCCTGACCTCTGGAAACACAAATGTTTGATACATATCATTAGCCTGGTAAACCAGCCGGTCATGTGAACTCACATTTCATTTTGTTCTTCCAGACCGTCTGGCCTCCAGCCCTGGAGGGTGTTTGCAGAAATGACAAAGCGCTCTAGCCAATCAGCGACATGCCTCATAGTTGACATCGTAACTGGCCAATGTCAAATGAGACATGTAGTTTGATTTTTTTGTCTGAATTTTAGGAATCTCATATGATTTTAAAGATTAATTCCAGGAATGTATTCTTTACTGACAGAGAGAGAGAGAGAGAGAGAGGGGATGAGAGAGAGAGAGAGAGAAAGAGGGAGAGAGAGAGAGAGAGGAGAGAGAGGAGAGAGAGAGAAGAGAGAGAGAAGAGAGAGAGAGAGAGAGAGAGGGGAGAGAGAGAGGGGTGGAGAGAGAGAGAGAGAGAGGGGAGTGAGAGAGAGAGAGAGAGAGAGAGAGAGGGGGGGGGGGGGGGAGAGAGGAGGACATGCAGCATTGTGTCTTCATTCTCAGTATTCCATCATGCAGCCTCACAGTATAACAGTCCTCTTACCTTGTGTCTGAAGGTCCAGGTTCATTACTGAAGTGTAGAGGGTGATCTTTAGACCAGTCACTCTTCATAGACAGACAGCTGGGTACTGGAGACTCTGCTCTCTGTCTGTGGTCCTGACCTCTGGAAACACAGATGTTTGATACATATCATTAGCCTGGTAAACTAGCCGGTCACGTGAACTCACATTTCATTTTGTTCTACCAGACCGTCTGGCCTCCAGCCCTGGAGGGTGTTTGCAGAAATGACAAAGCGCTCTAGCCAATCAGCAACCCGCCTCGTAGTTGATATCATAACTGGCCAATGTCAAATGAGACATGTAGTTTGATTTTTTTGTCTGAGTAGGTCACCACAGTAATGGGGGCTTGTTTACATCCGCAACTTCGCAGGATTCGTGTATACATTTCATATAATTTTAAAGATTTATTCGAGGAATGTTCATGCTTTATTGACAGAGATAGTGAGAGAGGGAGACAGGAATGGGAGAGACAGAGAGAGAGAGAGAAAGAGAGAGAGAGAGAGGAGGACATGCAGCATTGTGTCTTCATCCTCAGTTAATGATATATATTCGACATGAGTATTACAACGTGGTGCTACTAGCCACATAAGGTGCTTATGTGCTTGTAAGAGATATTATGCATGGGAATGGATGTCACAATATATCGTCCCACAATATATCGCGATATCAAAACATGACAATTCGTATCGTTGAGATGAAATCTCATATTGTGAGAAAAAGAAGCTGAACATGTTGACACTGATCTGCAGCTGATTGCATGCTGGCTCTCCTTTTCATTGCTTTGTTTGAACAGACGAGGGACGTTACAGACATGAAGGATGAAAATGGTGAAATTACTCAAATTAGCAAGATTTATTCCAGGAATGTATGTTTTATTGACAAAGAGAGAGAGAGAGAGAGAGAGAGAGAGAGAGAGAGAGAGAGAGAGAGAGAGAGAGAGAGAGGAGAGAGAGAGAGAGAGAGAGACAGAGAGAGAGAGGGGGGGAGACAGGAGGACATGCAGCATTGTGTCTTCATCCTCAGTTAATGATATTCCATCATGCAGCCTCACAGTATAACAGTCCTCTTACCTTGTGTCTGAAGGTCCAGGTTCATTACTGAAGTGTAGAGGTTGATCTTTAGACCAGTCACTCTTCATAGACAGACAACTGGGTACTGGAGACTCTGCTCTCTGTCTGTGGTGCTGAACTCTGCTGGAAACACAAATGTTTGATACATATCATTAGCCTGGTAAACCAGCCGGTCACGTGAACTCACATTTCGTTTACAAAACCGTAATGGTGTCATGTTATCAGGTTGTATCAGGTACTGCAGGCTATGGTATGTTGTCATGTAATCAGGTTGTATCAGGTACTGCATGCTATGGTATGTTCTCATGTAATCAGGTTGTATCAGATACTGCAGGCTATAGTATGTTGTCATGTAATCAGGTTGTATCAGGTACTGCAGGCTTACTTTGTGTCTGAGGGTCCATGTTCATGTTCATTACTGGAGTCTGGATGAAGATCTCTCACAGACAGACAGCTGAGTGCTGGAGGCTCTGCCCCGCCCTCCTCTTCCTCCACACACATACTCATCTTCTGGACTTCAGTAACACTGTACACACACACACACACACACACACACACACACACACACACACACACACACACACACACACACACACACACACACACACACACAGTTCAGTCTGACGCTTATTCCCTCTACACTCCATAGGGAGACACCTATTATTGCATTCACCTGGGAAACAAAGGATCTGCTATTAATTAATTGGACAATCTCATAATTGTTGTATTTGTGATATAATGATCTGAATCAAACATTGGAGATCTTGATGTGAGCTTGTATTTAACAGAAGGCCAACATGACTCAGCTGTTTAATTTAATCCATTTTGATGTCTGTCTTGGTCTCAGACTCTGAGAGAAGCTGTCATTAGTTTGTCCACTAATAAATCATTTACATCTCAGACACTTTACTGTAGTTTAACACCTGGACACTTCATTCAACACCCTGCAGCCACTGACCTGATGTCCACACATCACTTTCTATTTTATTAGTTATTTATTCACTTATTTAGACTATTCTTTAAAAGTATTGGTTCAACATTAGTCCTTGTGTTGTCTCCCTCATTAATGACATGTAGTTTTATTTGAGGTTTATAATTGTAACTAAACAGTTGTTGGCTCAGTTTGTTTTTCACCTGCACTAAAATACACCAGAATGCAGGATGTCTTTGTAACTAAAAGGTTCCTGGTGGGCGACTACAGACCCCCTTAAAAAGTGGCCTGACCTGGGCTAAATGTAAAGAGCCAAAGTCTTACCCCCTTCCTGCTTATAGGCACACAAACCAAGGGATTTCAACCACGATTTATGTCCCCATCAAATTCGTAACATGCTTAAAATAAATGTTGGTCACTCCTGATTCTAAATAGGCCTATCCACCTTATTTGTAACTGCCATGATGCCTTACGTGAAATATGGGTGCTTCTTCCGGTGTAATCCTCCCAGCCCCCCCTGTTACGTTGCCGAAACAGACAACAACATAGCCCGTCTGTAAACGACAGCTGCAGGCAAACGGAGTAAATCACGTCCAGCTTGACAAAAATCTCATTGATAAATATCCCGAGTTGTTCAAAGAGCAACAGAAATAGCGGATGTGATAGATAAAATTATTATATTGCCTCAAATAAGTCTACTTATAACTAATAACTATAACTAATACTAATAACTTTTTTTTCCAGTGTCGGAGTTTTAACGAGGAAATGCACAGCTCCAACAATCAGTCACTTCTAGACCGGACCTTGCACCCATAATTATTTTACAGCGGGGCATTAAAAAATAAGGTGCATATGGCTGAATCGCTTGGTTTGACCAAATAAAACAATTTTTATAAGCATTCTACACAAATGTCATGAGGAAAAATGAATGAAAATGAAAAAATCCTTTCCTATGTCTAACCCGGAGGAGGGCGTGACTTTGACGCTCTATATTTCCCAGCATTGATGATTTTGCCAGTGTGGCCTAACCTCGAGTCACCAGGCTCTCTCAGAGGGGAGAGAGCCGGTATGCGTTACAGGCAGGAAGACAGAAGAAGACCCGCCCCCGTCTTCCGGTGGCCTGTGCTGCAGTGTTTTCATTCCCCCACAGAAATGCAACAGTAGGCAGTCGCTACCATTTAGATTTAGAGAAAAAATAAGAAGCATTAACCAAACTAAGTGTTTGTTTTCAGCTAACGCTAGTTACTCGCGTCGCCCATGTTTTCTAAACGCAAGAATTGAGCAGAATATTTTTCCTGGAGCACAGCACGGTCTTCCGCCCAGAGCCGGAAGACTCGGAGCGAGGTTTTTCCATCCAGGCTAGTCTGGTCCCGTCAGCGCCAGCCTGCCTTTAGAACCGAGTTGCCTATAGTTTTTGAGTAATACAAAAGTGACAAACTAAAGAAATAAGTGAACAAGAAGAAGAAGAATTTAAGGGCATACACATTTTGAACAGCCGTGAATACAGTAGGGGCTAAAGTCAACAATAACAAACCATATATTCACGTGACTGACAGACAGCCACATCTCAGTCTCAGACCAAGACGCCAGAATAAAACTGGATCAATAATAATAATAAACTGCGTCATGTCGGCCTTCTTTGAAGTAGGCTACAGGCCCACGTGAGCTTCTCTCTGTGTTATTTACTGATACTGGATCTGTTCATTACTTCCCTTAGTCCCTGTTTTGATCACTTGCGAGTTGCGACTTGACTTGACAAAAACTGAATGACTTGAGACTTGACTTGGACTGAGAAGTTAAAGACTTGACTTGACTGGAGACGTGATGACTTGGATGACTTGTTTGTGTTCATCAGTTTAAATATTAAATATTAACTTGTTCAACGTTTTCAAGTGTCTGTGCAGTGATGTGCACAGACGTTTTGGGGGGCAGGTGCTCAAGCGAAAAAAAAGTGCACCTCTCTCATAATAATATATTCATAAAAAATAACATACAGTCCTGGATTAACACAGTGTGGTGCCCCAGGGTGACCACACTTGTAGTACCCCCCTCCTTCTAATTTACATGTTACAAAAATATAAATTTACTATGGCAATAAACAACACAGATTTACATGAACTTATTGCTAAAGCAGGCTCAACAGATAGTACAGAAAATGTAAGCTACAATGTACTAACAAACACAAATTGGTCATTTTATACAGTGAGGTCCACAAGTCTCAGCTTTCCAGTTAAATTCATGCAATTTCATGGTTTTTGCCAAAAATGGCATGGGATTAGCATAAAGTGGGCATGTCTGGAAAGGGACACTTGTGGGTACCCACAGAACCCATTCTCATTCAGATATCTTGAGGTGAGAGGTCAAGGGACGTCTTTGAAAATGGCTATGCATTTCTTTCCCCTCGCCAAAATTTAGCCTATAACTAAGTTTATTTTCTTTCTTTCTTTCTTTCTTACACTTTCATGGACAGCATGAAGGAAGCAGAGCAAACAGACTTACCCTTGTTGTTCAGTGCAGTGAGTGACCCTCCTTGTCACATACAGTGTTCACTGTGGGAAAGTTGTCAGTCAGCAAGTTAATGAATTGTGAATTGTAAACTAATAAATGAAATGCGTTGACATCAGACGATATGAGGATCTGATTCTTATCTCTGATCACAAAGTCCTATTGTTAGAGAAAGCACGCTGATGGCATGGTGGCTCAGTGGTTAGCAGTGTTGCCTCACAGCAAGAAGGTCCTGGGTTTGAACCCCGGTCCATCACAGGTCCTTTCTGTGTGGAGTTTGCATGTTCTCCCCGTGTTTGTGTGGGTTTTGTCCCACCATCAAAGACATGTATGCTTTAAAGCAGCTACGAGCAAGATTTTCGATTGTTATTAAACGGTCTAAATGTAATATTGATGCATCATCTTACCTATAATAGTAGCTGAGACCAAAGCCATGTGAATCGGAGATTGCTCTCTTGATGAGAGTCTGTGTCTGTCTTCCGGCGGGCCGGATAGACCAGGAAGTTGGTCTCGTCTACTATTAGAGGTAAGATGTGAGGCATCGATATTAAATTTAGACTGTTTAATAACAATCGAAAATCTTGCTCGTAGCTGCTTTAAGTTAAGATTCCTGTCAGTGCACCTGACCAAGGCAACAGCAAAAGAACTGGAGTTGGTCCCCGGGCGCTGCACTGCGGCTGCCAACTGCTCCTAGTTCTAAGAAGGTTCCTAGTAGAGGATTGGTGAAATGCAGAGGATGAATTTCTCCATGGGGATAAATAAAGGATAACTTAACTTAAGCACCAATATACTAATACTAATACTAATAATACTAATTATTATTTTTGCATATAGCCAGCATGAAGGAGTTCATACAGTATCTCATCTCATGTCAGGGTGAAGTAGTAGGCTAGTAGTTTCAGATTCCATTTAGATTCCATATTTGTACTTTTTAATTAAATTTAGATCACATTTCTATGGTGCAATTACTTTTGAGTTACATCTTCACTCAGAATATTTTCATCTCTTAGCATTTCATTTTATTCTCATCTGAACTTCCATGGCAAATTTGTTCCACTTGAAAAACAAACTTCCTCTGGTGTAAAGTTCACAGCCGGTGACATCGTCATCAGGTTCGGTGGAGTCGCTCTTTGGACTTCCTTCTCCGTCTTCATATCACATGCTTTAAGGTTCAAACGTTCACATCTTTATTAGCCCTGAGGAGCAATTTGTTGTACAGCCAGCAGGAACCATATAACCATCAGACAAAGCCTAATACTGTAGGTAACACTTTACAAGTTAGCATGACGGTTGCTAACAATGGATGCATTTGGTCCAGTCTTCTAGTTTCATGATGATATCAGTATCTTCACTATAGCTTTATAAATGAGTCTGCTACAGCCTCTGAAAGATAGTCATGTTGGCCGCTGTACGTGTCTTGCAGAAAGGGCACTTATCAGTCAGAGGTTAAAAGGACAGGGGTTTTGGCACCACCTGCAGGTCTATCTGTGCACATCCCTGTGTGAGTGCAAGCTGGAAATGGCATTGTCATGATTGGATGACTCACTCATGCTCCTCCTTATAGAGAGCCGCAGGAATGAGTCCGGAAAACATGGATGCTAACATTTCCGGGTTCTTCACTGTTTCTGCCTATGGGATTTTTGAATGGGTTTTTGGCGCAATGCTTCAAATGAGGTGTGTGGTTAATGCAGGCTTATTCAAACGCGAACCAGTGTTCAGCAGGATAATCTTCACACATGAGGAGCACTTCTATGAGTTTTGAAGCTTTTACGTGCCATTAAAAGGGCGGCTAGCTAGCAAACGGCTAAATGAGACTACACTGTCGAGTCGACGGGGATATTATACGTCATCACGCCAAAGGACGAACACGGAAATTCTCTTTCCCTCACCTGGTGCAGCCCGGGTTCAGTGACAGTCGGGTCAGTCATGGTTCAGTCACACAGCTATTGCCCACTCGCTCTTTCAAACTAGATGTATTATAACACACATGCTATATCAGTGCACTGCACAGCAGCGCACACACTGACACACGATTATCACAAACTCCTGTCACCTAACCTCGTGTCACCAGGCTGAGGTTAGAGGAGACTCAGGAGACCCCAACACTCAGTCCCGCGCAGTCGCCCCATTAGCCAATAGCATTTTAGAGAAACGTGAAGTACCTATAGACTGACCAATCAGAAGCGGTTAAAAACGAGCAATACTAGCACGTTAGGTTGTCACACGTGTGGAGCTGTTTGACAGTGTTACCAACTATAACTTAATACTTTTTAAGCACTTTTAACCGAGCACTTTTAGCTCCCTGTGGCACTCTGCCTTTTTTAACAGGTCCCATGAATTGTTTTTTAAAATGTCGTTACTATCCTTTTTTATTACTTCCTTGATTTGTATGTATGGAACTCTCTGCATCTATGTCTCCTGTCTTCTTTTCGAGTCTGTAGCAGTCTCAAATGTCGTTTTGCCAATATCGGGCGCAGGCCACAGCTGATGGGGTGGGTTCAGCCAGATCCTGTGGGGGGCTACACTGGGGGGCATCGACACATTCTAGCAGGTGGGACATGTTTTGTACTGATGTGTCCTCTGTCTGATATGTCCAGGCTTTCATCAGTGCTTTGCACCTCCCCTGCTCCACACGTAGTCTGTTAAGGGTCTTCCAGGTTGGCCATGGGAGGTCGTGACCGCTAGCGAGGCATTCGGTGGGTGTAATTCCTCTCTCCATCCATTCATGGGTTGGGTTGTTGTATTGCTTCCATTCGTCTTTCCAGATGTGGGCCCTTGCTGTTTGTTTGGATGTCTGGAGGGGCAGGACTGTCTGCAGGAAGCTGCCTCTTGATGTTAGTCTGGGTGGAGGTGGAGGTGCTGTATGGCCATGCAAGGGGTGCCTGATGTCGAGCTCCTGTGCTCTCCGCTCGTCTTGAGCGATGGTGGAGTGTCTGATGTGGGGGGGGGGGGGGGGGGGGGGCAATGCCAGCCAAGGCATAGAGGCATGGGACAGGTGTTGTCTTGATGCATCCCGTGATAATGCGGCAGGTGTCATTAAGGGCTGTGTCCACCAGTTTGGTGTGGTGGGATCGGCTCCAGCTTGAGCAGGCATACTCGGCTGTGGAGAAGCACAGTGCCATGGCGGTTGCACGGGCTGTTAGTGGGTCAGCACCCCACTTTGAGTTGACCAGTTTGCGCAGGATGTTATTGCGGGTGTTGACCTTGGCTTAGGTGTTCTGTAGGTGGAACTTGAAAGAGAGTGTCCTGTCGAGTGTGACTCCAAGATACACAGGGTCCTACTGCCCAGGTGGGGTATCTCGTCGAAAGGGCCTTTCTGTGTGGAGTTTGCATGTTCTCCCCATACCCCCCAGGGGGTTCCTCCGTACATAACCCCCCACTAAAAACATGCAGAAGATCGTCATCCGACGAGTGACGACAACATCTGAAGTTGGTCCAATGATGGTCCAATGATGGTCCCCGGGCGCTGGAAAGAAATAGCGACCACTGCTCCTGGCCTGCCCCCTGGAGGAAAGGACAAGCCTGGATGGGTCAAATGCAGAGGACTTATTTCACCGGCCACCGTCAGCATGAGTGTGTGTAGTGGCCGCATGCATGTGTTGTAGTGTGTTCGTGTGACAATAAAGACGGGCTGCCGTCTGAAATCGTGTGTGTTTAAAAAAATAGTTTAAAAATCGTGTAGTAGCTTAGCTTACTAGATTTTCCAAGTAGCTTGCCCATCATGGTAATATTAAAAATAGGAATAGGAATTTGTCTTTGTGCAGTAGGCAATGCAGCTAGTGATCACACACAGCAATAGAAGAAGCTATTCTTTGTGCCTATATTTGTTTGGTGGAAAGTTTTTCTTGATCACTGCGATAATAATTTGGCCTGAAGTTGATTCAACGTGGGGGAAAAAGTAGCTTACCTCCAAATCGAAGTTGCTGTCTGTCATGCGATGTTTGACAAAACTGGAAAGCCATTCCAGTTCCACTAGGATGAGTGGCACAGGTTTCAGCCCACCAGGATCCCCACTTTTTTTCTGTTGCGCTTTCTTTGCTTTAACAAAGCGATCCCTGCAATTCTTCCATTTCTTCCTGCACACTGCTTCATCAGCTCCGAGTGTGCTGGCGATTTCTCGCCAGGAATTGGTGGACTTCTGCTGGTCCTTGTGGTCTCTCCGTGTTGTGTCATAGAGATGCGGGTAGAGGCGGACTTGTTCTGACAGTCTTCCCTCAAAAGCGTCCATGTTGACAATGTGCCAAAACCCGACGCGCTGATAGACAAAATCTCCAGGTACGCGCCGCGCCGCGCCGCGCCGCGCCGCGCCGCGCTCAGGCCTCGCCCCCCGACATGCCCCGTCTGATGACGTCAAAATCGCCGCGCGCCCTATGCGCTTGGCTGGGCGCGAAGACTATGCCAAAGGCTTTAGGCCTAGGGTGTTTTTGTGTTGACTGAATTCAGTCACTTACGGTAATGACGTGTGTTTTGGAGGAAGTCGGAAGTCAGTCATGCTCTTTCTCCCCCTGTCAGACAGTTTTATATTTTATTCGGACATGTATTGGAAACTTGTCTTGGCGTCTACGTATTTGGTCAGTCTGCTTGTTTGTCTAGTAGTGCTGGATTGCTGTTTCGTTAGCGTTAGTTTGGTAGCTAACGTTAGTGTGCTTTCTACAATGACGTTGCTATGACTTTCCAATGAAACACTAGTCTCGCTGGTCAGCGTCCCCTCCCTACTCACGGAGGGGAGAGGAGGCTGGCCATGGGCTGGCCAGCGAGACTAATGAAACACAAACAACTGAATGTGTGAGCGGCAGGCTAATGTTACTTGTTTGGTATTGCTGTTTGGCAGAGGGATTAAGAGGAGAGCAATGAACTGATACTGTAACGTACTGGTAGTTGGATGATGATGATGGTGGTGATGAAGGCAATACTAGGCAGTACAATACTAGGCATTTTCAAAAATCAAAACTGCCTGTACCTACCCTCTTGTGTGTACTAATTACTATCTCACTGGTTTAAATAAGCAATTTGATACTTTCCATTTTTGCTGACCAGAAATTCTGTGCAAAAAATAATAATCGCCTGGGTCGATTTCGTGCAATAAAGAAATAACCGCCTGACTCCAATTGCCGCCTGGTCTCCTTTAACTGCCTGGGGTCAGACTCGATTTAGCATAGTAAACGCCGGGGCCCTTATTTGAAGTTTTATGGTAACTATCTATCCGGTGTGCACAACATTGTCAGACTAAACTCCGGCTGACACCCCAAAAACCTACAATCCGCTACAGAAAAATGTATATTGTTTGTTTATTAACTGGCCCCTGGCCTTCTATCATTTCATGAAGGTGGCCCCTGGGCAAAGCAAGTTGAGTATCCCTGCTGTAGTATCTTGGGTGGGGGGGGGAGTGACTTGAGACTTGGGACTTGACTTGCCTTGACTCGACTTGACTTGACTTGATATAACCTGTGACTTGACTTGCAAAAAACAAAATGACTTTGGGACTTGCTTGAAACTTGGACCAAAGTGACTTGGTCCCATGTGTTTGGTAATAACACTCACCATGTTTCAGCCGTCTCCCTCCTGCTGCTCTGCTCTCTCAAAATGGAGATCTGAATGGCGCTGTCTTTTGGTATATATAATTTTTATTGTTTCATTTTCAGACATTAATTCAAAAGTATATCTGCAGACGGGACAAAACCCAAAACAAGCCAGTATCAAACAAACAAGTTACATAAAATATGACATTGTCCAACTGCGAGTGTTCAATCTGAAAGGAAACATTTTCTCCCACCCCGTAAACTTAGTCCCATATCCAGTTCATGACACATACCTGTTTTAAATGATTAAAAAACAAAACAAAACAACAAAAGACTAAGACAAAAACAAGAAAGCAAGTAAACAAATTCAAACTAAAACAGAAAAGAGAGATAAAAAAAGAAAAAAAAAAGAACAGACAAATACAAAACACAAAAAAAACAAAAAACAAAACATTACAACATGGTGCTTTCAACCTGTGTGAACATGTGTGCAACAATATACAAATTACAAGTTACCCATTTCTGACCTCACCTAAATAGTCCAGAAACGGATCCCAGAATGGCGCTGTCTGAATGGAATTAACTGCGACACATTTTAAAATTCCACTTTCAAGTTTGCTCCGCCTGTAAAGAGAGCGAAAGTCACGCCCACTTCCGGGTTAGGCCTGCGGACCAAGAGATTGCATCTGCAATTTATTTTCCCATAGATATTTCGTAATGCTTATAAAAATAATTTTAGGCCTACTTGGTCAAACCAAGCCATTCAGCTCAGGAGAGACAATACGTAGGGACCATGGACCTATTATAAGATGGACTGGGCATCACACTGGTTCAGTGAAGCCGCTGCATGTTAGATCGCCGCTCTGGCGGCTGAATCCAGTATTAGGTCACAAGGCCCGCCTCCCCATGTTAGTGGATGGGAAAATCAAAACCGAAATAATCACAGTATACGTCAGATAATTTTTTTCCAAAGGTGGTTTGTATCATTTTAGATAGTCATTATCATGCTAATGCCTGTGCAAGTGGTCATTTTTCTGATCAGTTTGTTTTTAAGTAGTTATTTGACATATAAAAAGGGATAAAAATGGATGATTGACAGCTGTGGCAGCCAGTCTCAAGCCGTCATTGGCTGGACAGGCTCTTCACAGTATAGATCTATCGCATAGACAAGACACGCGGCTTCATCGTTATAACGCTGCCTGGAGGTCGGGTGGCTCTGGGTGCGCGGGGCCGGGAGATGGGCTCTTAGCCTGGGTAGTGCAGGCCTGGAGGTCGGGGTGGCTCATGGGTTGGCTGTGCTGGCTACCAGACATATCAATGGAGTGCAATAAAAATAACTTTGTTTTGAGAAAGGTGCGCGAGGAATTAACGTTGGTTGGCGACTGAAGTAAGTTCAGAAAATGTGTTTTACGATGTGTGTTACTCCAGCTACGTTATGGGTACACAATGGGTTTAACATGCAGGCTAGCAATGGCGTTAGCCGCTGTTTTTCCATTATTTATCGGCTTAATATTACTATAACTTAACAACCGATAACGATAGCTGGAATAACACAATAATACACATATTTTCAGAACTGACCAGGTTGTCCAACTGACAGGAAATGTGTTTTATAACGTTAACTCCCGTCCCGGGTATAAAATGAGGCCTAGTAGTACACAAGCAGCGTTAGCTCATCGCTAACGGATTAGCATCACATACAAACAGACGTTTTATTGTTTGTAGGCTATTAAAGCAACAAACGTTTTTATATGCATATCTGGGGGAAATGCTTTGACTGTGGGGATGTTCGTTGTTCACAAGCTCCTCTCTTAGTAACGATATACCAGGCAATAGACCAGGCAGCCTGGCTCACGGCTAGGCTAACGTTAGGTTGGCCTGCCTACACACACTACCAGGCGGGTACAACAACGTAGCCTCACGGTTAGATTAAACCAACATTTGCGCCAAAAGAAATGTAATCATAAAGTTAATCAAAATGCCACGGAAACAGGCTAATCAACACAGAGCTGTTCATCCGAGAATTTCCCCCAGTGAGGCTGAGCCAAGCAGCCCTGGCTCGTCTTGCGGGCTGAGAGCAGCCCGGAGGTCTGGCTGATACAACTCTCCGACAACGGAGAACGTTACAGGCTGCAGTACCCACAACACTACCAGCAAACAACGTTGCGTAAAGCGTCAAGGTTAGAATTGTAAAACCAACATTTGCTCCAAAAGGAATTAAATCATAAAGTTAATCAAAATGCCATGAAAACATTAGGCTAGCTTAAACACAGCAATGAGGCAGACCAGTGAGGCTGAGTGAGTGTGGCCTGCCTCCACTTCCGGCCCGCGCTGAGACCTCAGCAGGCAGCAGCCTGGAGGTCTAAAATCTCCGACAACCAAAATCAGATTTTCGTACAGGCGTCATTTTGATAAACTGATCTCATAGTGGGAATCTTCCTGGTTACTTTTGGCGAGACAAACAATATTACAACTTAAAGTGTAATATTTACAGAGCTAGACTGTATATAAATACACAACGCACTGTGCGCATTCTAGAAACAGCAGCTCTACATAAGAAAGTTCAGAGGGGCGTGGAGCTCTCAGAGGTTCTCAATCAATGGAGCTACTGCGCAGACTCTGGTTCACTGATCTGGCCGGATTTTGGCTTCAAAAAACATACAGGGAGGAGATAGGGACACTCTCTCCATTCATATATCTCAGTGGTAGGGACACTCACGCGTCACGGGAGCAAGGGGGGCACCCCGGAACTGGGGGCTCTCGTCGTCATTAAAAGAATGAGCGCAGATGTGAATTATGTAAATAAACAAGACACGTACGTGGTCTGAGCTTCGGTTTTTAGCCCGAATATTAGAAAAGAAAGACCCCACTGATTCATAATAGGTCTAAAGTCATGTTATAGCAGTCGGGCACACTTAGTGACAAGCAAGACAACAGTAAAACGGACAGGTTTTTGGATTGAGTTTGGTGTCAGTGGGCGTAACCCATAAGAGAGAAAGCTCCGATCTCCCAGTAAAAACAGCGGACGTAACTCCAGAGTGTCCCTACATTTCACTCAGGACCATTTTATTTATTTATTAATTAATTAATTAATTAATCCGCTATATTTTTTATGTTTTAGTAATAATAATAATAATAATAATAATAATAATAATAATAATAATGATAATAATGATAATAATAGAAATGAAGGAAAAAATAAACTTCTGTGTTCAACACACACACACACACACACGCACGCACGCACACACACACACACACACACACACACACACACACACACACACACACACATATTGAACCAAGCTGTGCATTATTATTATTATATAACTGAGATATTATCATAAAGTGCTCTGCAGTTTGACAGACAGATGCTGCCCCCTGCGGGCTGAACAACATCAGTGAGAGAGAATCAGCACTACATCATAGTTTAAACCTTTATTCATACAAGGGGAGTCATTTTTCAGGATCTCTCTCTCTCTCTCTCTCTCTCTCTCTCTTTGAATTTTAGGATCTCACTAATTTGTTTTAAGAAGTTTGTTTTTCCTTCAGATGCTGAGCAATATTGAGTAATCAAAGTGACATTAAACCAATGCCCCTGCTAGAATCTTAAAAGATTCCCTTTCTAGAAACTCAGACTTTCAAAAATGATTCGTTCACAAGTACTTTGGCTAAAACATAAACAGTTCTAGAGTTTGACTATTATGTTCGACTGCAATTACTTTCAGTACCCTCATCATTTGACAAGTTCTCATTTAATCAGGTTGGATCAGGTACTGCAGGCTTCAGTGCAGGGGCAATTGTAGGATCAGACCTCTAGGGGGCCCCTAATCAGAATGTGTGTGGTTAACTCCATCACACTAAATCTCTCACCACACTGGATAACACCATTAAAGGAGAATCCAATCTTCTTCCGTTTTACAACCTGGAGCTAATTTACAGCTTTAATTATGATTTTTTACTCAAAACACAAACACAGCAGGCTGAGCTAGTGCACATTTTCTCATTGTCTCTATGATATAATAAGGATATGAGCCACTGTGTGTCAGACAATAAGCTATTTATAGGACGTAAATAGACGCTAAACCACACATGGGCAAAATACGGCTGCTCCCTGTGTGGCCCGCAATGGAATTGCAACAAAACAAAACAAAAAATCTGTCCTAATCTAATCTCTGTCCTCCACTGTACTGTACTGTACTGTACTGTACATTGTCCTCCACTGTACTGTACTGTTCTGTACATTGTCCTCCACTGTACTGTACTGTGATGTACTGTACATTTTCCTCCACTGTACTGTACTGTACTGTACTGTACTGTACATTGTCCTCCACTGTACTGTACTGTACTGTTCTGTACATAGTCCTCCACTGTACTGTACTGTACTGTACTGTACTGTTCTGTACATTGTCCTCCACTGTACTGTACTGTGATGTACTGTACATTTTCCTCCACTGTACTGTACTGTACTGTACTGTTCTGTACATTGTCCTCCACTGTACTGTACTGTACTGTACTGTACATTGTCCTCCACTGTACTGTACATTGTCCTCCACTGTACTGTACTGTACTGTACTGTACATTGTCCTCCACTGTACTGTACTGTCTGACTTGAAAGTCCTCTTTATGGTTTGACATGTTGCATTCTGAGATACTTTTCTGCTGACCAAAGTTGTGGTTTTTCACCATTCTGGGTAAATTCTTGAGACTAGTTAGTTTCAGAAGGGAATTGATGCCAGACCTACTACTGCTGCGTGATGCCTTCATGTACTGCTGGGGAAGCCCGTCAGACATGCACAAAATATTCCAGTTTTATCCGTATTCCAAAGAAGCTTTTTATGGTTAATGAAAATGAATATTCCACCAATATTCCCGTTTACAGGCAGCCATGAAAACTCTGATGACTAATGGAAGACATCCCCATGATGACGAAGGTCGAAGGTCAATTAGATCCTCTCCAGTGTGCCTATCAGGCAGGTAGGGGTGTGGAGGATGCTACCCTAACCTTACTCAATCTTTGAGTTCAACATCTGGAGGCCCCAAAAACACCTGCCTGCATTCAACACCATCCAGCCTGATCTCCTTGCAGAGAAACTTATTTCTCATTTGAATCTGAACCCAAATCTTATTGGCTGGATTGTGGACTTCCTGACAGACAGGTCACAATATGTGAGGGTCAGGGGTGTGTTATCCTCCAAGCTATTCACTTCTACTGGTTCCCCCCGAGGGCTGTGTCCTCTACTCACTGTTCTTTATCTTCTACACTCACTTCTGTAGTAGGATGTATGAGAAGAGGCATATCCTGAAGTTTGCCGACGACTCAGTCATCGTAAGTCTTTTCAATGACAATGAGACTGAGCATGGTCCTATAGTGGACGATTTCATATCTTGGTGTAATGACACCTTCTTGTCAATCAATGTTTCGAAGACTAAAGTTATGATCATTGATTTCCGTAAAACTCAACCTGCTATTTCTCATACCACTATTCAGGATATGGAAGTTGAGATCGTCCCAGAGTATACATACTTGGGAACTCTGGTATTTAACACTCCTCCTATGTTGTATTGGACTAAACTGGCAATGTTGTGATTTTGTGTCGTAGATATTTTCTCTTCATCTCTGAATATTGATATGACCGCTTAACTGCATACTTACACTAAGACAGATTCCTTGTAGGTAATAGTGCATATTAGTGGCAATAAAAGTGATTCTGATTCTGACTAAGTGAACATCAAATAGTAGTCCGTGGGTTCAGGAAACAGGCTGCAATAGCACGGTTCCTCCACTAGATGGTAGAAGAGCTCTACTCTTGTTAGGTTTACACTTGCTGCTGCTCTGCCTCAATTTTTCGATTTTAACAGTAGCCGACATTCCTGTTTCCAAAGTGAATGGATGAAAAAGATAATCAAAGATTTCAGGCAGAGCAAAATAAAGAAATCTAAGATAGAAACAAAAAGTTGTTTATACACAACCACAATTAAAATGCTCTTTTTGGGGATTTGAAGGCTCATGGGATACAGACCAGGTTCAGTGTGATAATGAGTGACTTGTCTGACCTGATGATTAGGTCTCTTGCTGTGATGAGTGACTTGTCTGACATGATGATCAGGTCTCTTGCTGTGATGAGTGACTTGTCTGACATGATGCTCAGGTCTCTTGCTGTGATGAGTGACTTGTCTGACATGATGATCAGGTCTCTTGCTGTGATGAGTGACTTGTCTGACATGATGATCAGGTCTCTTGCTGTGATGATGAGTGACTTGTCTGACATGATGATCAGGTCTCTTGCTGTGATGAGTGACTTGTCTGACATGATCAGGTCTCTTGCTGTGATGAGTGACTTGTCTGACATGATGCTCAGGTCTCTTGCTGTGATGAGTGACTTGTCTGACATGATGATCAGGTCTCTTGCTGTGATGAGTGACTTGTCTGACATGATGATCAGGTCTCTTGCTGTGATGAGTGACTTGTCTGACATGATGATCAGGTCTCTTGCTGTGATGAGTGACTTGTCTGACATGATCAGGTCTCTTGCTGTGATGAGTGACTTGTCTGACATGATGCTCAGGTCTCTTGCTGTGATGAGTGACTTGTCTGACATGATGATCAGGTCTCTTGCTGTGATGAGTGACTTCTCTGACATGATGATCAGGTCTCTTGCTGTGATGAGTGACTTGTCTGACATGATGATCAGGTCTCTTGCTGTGATGAGTGACTTGTCTGACATGATGCTCAGGTCTCTTGCTGTGATGATGAGTGACTTGTCTGACATGATGATCAGGTCTCTTGCTGTGATGATGAGTGACTTGTCTGACATGATGATCAGGTCTCTTGCTGTGATGAGTGACTTGTCTGACATGATGATCAGGTCTCTTGCTGTGATGAGTGACATGTCTGACATGATGATCAGGTCTCTTGCTGTGATGAGTGACATGTCTGACATGATGATCAGGTCTCTTGCTGTGATGAGTGACTTGTCACAAGCTTTTTTCTCGCTTCAAAAGAAAAACAGGACTTGTTTCTAAAATAAAAAACCTATAACTTGAGAGCAGGAGCCTTTTCACCAGGGACTCTATATGATCCCAAAAGAATGAACAGTATGTCATTTCTCTGCTGGCACTGTAAAAAAGGCAAATTTTTTCATATGGTTTGGTCATGTAATTGACTTTATTTTGGAACTCTGTGACTAAGATAATATCACACTGTGTGTCTACATGGCAGCTAGGAAGTACATAGCTTGAAACTGGAAAGCATCCAACCCCTCAGTAATAATAGTCCACCGGTGGAATGAACTCTCAAGTCTCAGGTTGGACAATATTTATTATGAGTAAAGGCAGATCTTCAAAAATATGGCAATCTGATAGAGTTTGATTCAACAACTTTTTACAGCAGTGTCAGTAATTATGACGATGGCAGGATCTGAGTGCACTATAGTTTGTTTTGTGTGTTTATCTTGTTTGTTTTACAATATCTTTTGTATCTTGAGGATGTGATGTGTTTTGATATCAATCAGATTCAGGACACTTGATTGTTTAGGCTCAACCCTCTTTTTATTGATCCCTCCACGCTGTCACATGACAATAATAACTCAATAAAAATATATAAAATACATGATTCATCTCATTAGGAATCAACTGGAAAATAAAAACAAACTAAATACATAGAAATACATTAGGCCTATAATTAGGCCACTTTTATGGAAAGTCATGTTGTTGCACTTGTATTCAAAATAGATAATTTCTTGTGTTTTATTTTTCATAATTCAAGATCCTTAACATGAATTGGTAAATCAGAGTGTCAGCACCTAATTGGCACTGTAAATCAACAGGTTACATTTTCCTTGATTTTCATCAGATCACTCACAACTTATTTAACAACAGAGCAATACACTGGTTTGAAGGCAACAATAATAACACATTAAAGTAAACACTGTTTAAAACTATGCAGACCAAGCAATTTTTCATTTAACGTTTATTCCTGTACAAAACAAGATTGATGTTTAGCTTGGAGGTGTGAGATTGATCAAATTAAAACAAAGATTCAAAGGAGGAATATTTGAACCTGTCAATCACATCATAACTGATGAAAAACAAGAATTAGATTCTGTCTCATTCACTTCATTTTAAAGGTAAAATGTGTGTTCTTGTAAACAACAAACAAGAATATGTCACTAATAAGATCTATTCAGATAGAATCATGATTCACAATAAAACAGCCATATGATATGACACCATGCAGGATTTACATTTTGGATGTTAAATTAGGCTATAAGTTAATAGCCGTTTGGCTCCTTTGAGGTTTCCAACTGCAACAGTTCGGCATTAGCTCGGGAGGTAGAGCAGGTCGGCCAAAGACTCAAGGGTTGGCGGTTCGAATCCCGCTCCCTCCCAGCTGTTGTCGTTGTGTCCTTGGGCAAGACACTTAACCCTCATTGCCTCGTATGAATGGGTATGAATGTCTATGAATGTTGGTGGTGGTCGGAGGGGCCGTAGGCGCGAAATGGCTGCCACGCTTCCGTCAGTCTTCCCCAGGGCAGCTGTGGCTACATCACCCGTAGCTTACCACCACTGGTACGAATGGTGTGAATGAATAATGATTCCTGTGAAGCGCTTTGGGTGTCTAGAAAAGCGCTATATAAATCCAATCATTATTATTATTTATTATTATTAACAGTTTGTATTATTACACGTGGCGCACGCAGGCATATTGCTCAAATCGTGCACAAATAAAACAGTAGACTATCGATCATGTTGGTTGTTATCTGTCTGCTGGTTCACTGCGTCAAAACTAATGATCAATAAACACCAAGACTCCACAACGTTTTCTAGACTGACTGACTTCCAGTCCATACAGCCACGTTCCAATGATAACGCCTACTCATTCATTTCCTCTCAGTATGAAGCACCTGTAAGCGCGTGCTCTCCTCCGCCGCGTGGACAGCTCTGACTCGTTCTGTTGTTGCGCGTGACGACGCGTCATATTTCCTTCTGTGAGGAACCTAAAATTTGGCAGCGATGACGGTGATCGTTACCCACTGAAGAAGAGCGAGGTGACGTTCATGTGAGGAGTTTTGAGACAGAGAGGAGAGCAGAGCAGGAGGGGTGACGCGCAGCATGTGACTGTAGAGAGAGAGAGAGAGAGAGAGAGAGAGCAGAGATTGAGAGTAACCTCGCGTCACCAGGCTCTTCTCGGCGAGAAAGAGCCTGGCTCCCGCCCACAATTGATTTTGTCACCCTACTGGGTCCGGCCTAGAGCCCGCCCTAGACCGGATGGCAGCGTTTCTAGCTCGTCAACTTTCACGTTAACTTGACAATTTGACCCAAGTATCAGAATCCTCTTTCACCGTTTTGACCGGTGTGTCAGGCGGTGGTGGCGGAGATGCCATATTGCATGAACGTTTTGTTTTATGTAACGCTGGCTTTGTTTTGATCAGACTCTAGTTTAGGTAACATCACCGCGTCAAGCTAACGGCAACAAAGACGTTGTTAGGCGCATTGCCATCCGGTGTTAATTCTGGGTCCGGGGTTTACGCCCCCATGACAAAAAGCGGGGTGGAAGGTGCCCAGACTAGATTGAGAGAGGGAGGGAGAGAGAGAGAGCAGGGAGGGAGAGAGAGGGGGAGGGGCAATGCAGCGCGCCTGCATGAACGAGACAGAGAGAGAAAGAAAGAAAGAAAGAAAGAAAGAAAGAAAGAAAGAAAGAAAGAAAGAAAGAAAGAAAGAAAGAAAGAAAGAAGCCAATTTGTGATTCTGGTGAAGAGGTTCAATTGTGACTTAGCAGCTTAGTTGCTGCAGTGCTCACACACACACACACGCACAGACACACACACACTAGGGGTGGGCGATACTGCAAAATTTGGTGTCGATCCGATACCAAGTAATACTGGTCCAGAATTGCCGATATCGATACAGATACCGATACTTTTTATTATTAAATATGGCTTATGAACATTCATGTAGGGGAGAGCAGTGTGTCATTATTTATGAGGTTCATCAATAGGTTTATCAACCACTATAAATTATGACCGATACAGTTTGAAAATGTAACATTAACCAATGCTGAAGATCCTTAATATTAATTTAACTACTATATACCTGGATATTCTTTTCCTCTGTGAAAAGACTGCCCGTGGAGTCTATCTCTGTGTTGAGGGGGGGGGGGGGGGGGGGGGTGGGGATATGTCTGTCTGATATTTCCCTGATGTAAAATAACTCCAAACGATCTGCTCCTGTTCCTTTGAGCCGTGATCAGATCACGGAATGGCATGTGTGTTTTTGTATGCGATTGTGCGCGTCGGATTTCAATCGCACTCTGTGCTCTGCTGCTTGCCTTCCTTTACAAGACCCGCCCTGCATATCGTTCAAGCACTATTATTGGCCCAGGCACGTATACTCGTTGTTTCAGTGCACATGTGATGACACAACAACAGCAAATCCGAGGCGGAGAAGCCCTGCATGAATGCACGCACAAAAGCTGTGTTCAGTATCGATCTTTTGATGTCAGGATCGATCTTCAAAACGAGACTCAGGTATCGGGAGTATCGATATTTTGGGATCGATCTGCCCACCCCTAACACACACACAGACACACACACAGACAGACAGACACACACACACACACACACACACACACACACACACACAGAACACACACACACACAGACAGACAGACAGACAGACAGACAGACAGACAGACAGACACACACACACACACACACGCATACGCACACACACACACACACACACACACACACACACACACACACACACACACACACACACACACACACACACACACACACACACACACACACACAGCACCCTGTTCACACTGACTGACGGATCCTGGCTGTTCAAATCCACATGAGCAGTTTGTGTGTGATCCTGTACAGAGTGAAGCATCATGTCAGCAGCTGTGTTTGGTCACAGTGTGTTTCTGTCTCACTCCTTTATCTGACACAGAGACACTGATGCATCATCAGACAGATAGAACCCAGGGTAAAGTGGTTCAGTGAATGAAGAGTGGAAAGTGTGGAGGTGAATCAGTTTGTCAGAGGAAATGTTGTAGAAGGACAGAGAGCCAGCAGGCCAGTCAAGATACACTGCGACTCTGTTAGAGACAGAGGGGAGAGGTATGATTGTGTGTCTGAAATTGTGCCAGGCAGTGTAACGACCATCAGAGCAGAACAGACACAGGACTTTTCATTCCATGCAAGCGCACAGTCAACACTCCCCTCCTCTCCTGCTGATTCCTCTGTAAGTCACTCCTATCTCAACCTCTCCTTTCCTCTCCACCTCCCAGTAACAGCGACCAGTCAGACCATCTCTACACAGCAGCTGAGCCCTGCTGTCAAATCTCTCTGGGTGATCAGGATATGGCTGCTGCTCTCTCACCCTCGTCACCTTTCTGTTGTCTTCAGAGAGGAGGAGGTGTCTGTGTGCTGTGTTTGGATCCAGTGTGAGATCACAGGCATCTGATGAGACAACAAGACTCGTTACAGCAGCAGCTTCTCATCTAATAAACATGTTTGTTTGTTTGTTTGTTGTTGATTTATTGACAGTTCATTTCTCAGCAGTTTGATGATGTCACATGATGTCAGCCATCTTCCTGATTCACAGGATGTGAATGAATGGACGTCACAGACTGTGCTGTAGATGCACTTTCCTTCTCACTAGTTGAATGTGTTGCTTTGTTTTTATGAATCAAACTAAATAAAATACACACTTACGGTACATTTACTCACACCTAGTATTGACCTTGGCACTCCTTGTTCCACCCTGGAGGAATAAACAGGGAATAAGTCAGACCAGCAGATTCTCTTTGATGATGGAAACATGAACATTTAAGAACCTTCAATATGAAGGATTTCCACTCACATCCTCCATTAAAACACTAGAAAGACCAGTGGTCATTTTTACCTTTTTGAAATGTATATGTGCAATAACTTTGTTGAATTAAAAAATACATTGCTGCTGCTACCTGACTTTTCCTAAAAGAGTCTGTATTGTCATTTAAAATAGTTTTCATATGAATGACACAAAGAGTTGGATTCACAGACCCCGGATGAGGAAATCGAGGCTGCCCGAAGCAGCCCGGAGGAAATTGACGGATTCACATTCATTTATGGACGATATTATGAGGATATGAACCGGCTACGTTGCAGAAAATACATTATTTACAGTGTGTACTATCGTATGCCCCCGTTTTGGCCAGTTCCAGTTCCAGGACTCTACTTGGAGCAGAATATCTTGTATGGTGATCAGAATGAAACCAAAGTTCTCTGGGTGAGTAAAACATCATATTTTAAGATGGAAATAAGGTCCGAGGTGTAAAAAAACTGAATTCTCCTTAGAGGAAATTTGTACAGGAGGAATGTCCGACACATTGTGCCTGTAGCCGAGCCTCCCCAGCACAGCTCCACCCAAGTGACACTGATCACCTGACAGGGGTGGGAATTTTTATCATTTTAGGGGCACAAAGGTCACATGTCAGGACACAAAGGTCACATGTCAGGGCACAAAGGTCATTGCCCCGTTGACATCATGAAGATTGATTTGTTTCTGAAATGTTTGTTAAAATGCTTCAATTACACATCCTTTGCATAGAGCAGCTACATTAAACTGAGACCACTGATGCTTTTAAAGTGTGTAGTTCCCACCCTGACCACCTGGATACTGGACTTAACTCAAGTCAAAACAGAACAACACTGTTACAAGTGAAAGTGAGGACTTTTGGACACTGGACAGCCCAAGTGTGAAGTTCCTGGACCTGAACTATCCTCAAACATGACAGGACATTTATACAGGACACTTTCAGGTCAGGTCAGTAGGCCAATTCCTAAATACAAGGACTGTGTCCAGTTGTCAGTTTAAGACACACACACACACACACACACACACACACACACACACACATGCATACACCACAGACCGCCACACACACACACGCATGCACACACGCATACACCACATACCGCCACACACACACACACGCATGCCCACACACACCACCCCCCCCCCCCCACACGCATGCACACACACACACACACACGCACACACACAACACCCACGCCCCCCACACATGCACGCACGCATGCACACAAACCAACCACCCCCTCACACACGGACGCACACACACATGCACACACACACACTACACCCCCCCCCCCCCCCCAACACACACACACACCACCCACCCCCCACACACGTACGCACACACACACACACACCCCCCCCACACACACACACACGCATGCGCACACACACACACCACCCACCCCCCCACAACGCATGCACACACACCACCACCAACACACACAACACACACACACCCCCCACACACACAACCCCCCCCCCCACACACACACACACACATGCACACACACACGCCACCCACACACACACACACCCACACACACACACACACACGCACGCACGCACACACACACACACACACCCCCCCCCCACACACACACACACAACCCACCCACCCCCCCACACGCATGCACACACACCACCAACACACACACCACCCACCTCCCCCCGACCCCCCCCCCCCCCCCAACACACACACACACACACACCCCCCCCCCCCCCCCACACACACAACACCCACCCCCCCACACATGCACGCATGCACACACACACCACCATCTCCCCCCCCACACAACCCCCCCCCCCCACCCCACACACACACATGCACACACACACCCCCCACTAGGGATGGGTACCGAACTCGGTACTTTTACAGGCACCGACCGAAAGTGGGCGGTACTACCGAGTATCAGTTCACATGACATGAAACGGTACCTCATTTCGGTACTTTTTTTCTATTATAATTTAAAAATGTCGGTACTTGAACGCATCTCAGTGATACAAAGACAGCGAGCGAGATAGAAATTCCGACGCAAACTTGAAGGCAACACACACGAGGGTGGGTTACGTCAGCACGTCACTGCCAAAACAAGCAGAAGAGAAGAAGATGGCCTCTCGCTTGCGGTCCAAAGTGTGGCACTGGCTACACTTCACAAAGATAGACTCAGACAACGCTCGCTGTAACATTTGCGATGCGAAGTGCAAAGCTGGCCAGGGGAACACCTCTAACTTGAGGAAACACTTGGTCAAGCATAAAATCTTTTTAAATGCGGAAGACTGTAAAGTGTTCGATAGCCTGAGGGTGGACGCTGCATCCACCAGCAGCAAAGCACCTACTCTGAAGCAGCTCCTCTGCTTCGTTAGCTGAAACGGACAACGACGACGACGAAACTTCAAGTGTCGCAAGTGAGGCGTCGACTTCTTCAACATCAGGTAACGTCATTTAATTAGCTAACGTTAGCTGGATAGTTGTAGCTTATAGCTTAGCATGTTTAGCAGCGTAACTAGCGTTGCTAACGTTATTATTATCCTCAGTTCGTGTCACCGTGAGACGTGTTATTCAACGTTACACTCTTGCTTTCTTTGCTAGGCCACCGTGTGAGAGTCGCACAGGAGACACCCTTCACCCTGGCGAAGAAAGCAGCTTTACCCCGGCAGAAAGTAAATGAGTGCCAGAGGGCAGTGACTGCCTTCATTGTAAAAGGCATGTTGCCCTTCACAACGGTGGAGTCTCCATGGTTCAGGTAAATTATTTATTTATGTATAAATGGGTGATAATGTGTGTGTGATATTCATAGAGTAAGCTAAGTTACTAACAATAGTTATTTTTATTGTCTATATATAGGGAGATGACAGGGACCCTGAACCCAAAATACTCCCCTCCCTCCAGAGACCTTCTCACAAACACACTTATCCCAGCTTGGTATCGTGTTGAGAAGAAGAATGTGAAGGAGGAACTCAGGGCAGTTGACCATATTGCAGTGACCGCTGATGGATGGAGCAGTGTGGCACAAGACCATTACCTCACGGTCACTACCTTGCTGCGACAAGTAAACTCTTGGTTTGGGAGGGAAGAGGGAGGGAGGGAGGGGTTTTATTTTGTTGGGTGCTGCTGCTAAATAAAAAAAAATCTAAATAAAGAACAATGTTGAAATTGAGAAGTTTGGACTTATTTGTTTTACAACTGTACATTTTTGTTGTTGCAATTTTTTTTTTTTTTTTTTTTTTTTTTTTACTCAAAAAAGTATCGAAAAAGGTACCGTTTTTGGTAC
>NC_139645.1:20980586-21123086 GCF_964638095.1 Poromitra crassiceps
GTACATTTTTGTTGTTTGCAATTTTTTTTTTTTTTTTTTTTTTTTTTACTCAAAAAAGTATCGAAAAAGGTACCGTTTTTGGTACCGTACCGATCGATTCAAATGTGAACGGTACCCAACCCTACCCCCCCACCCCCCCCACCCCACACACACAACCCACCCCACCCCCCGACACGCATGCACACACACCACCAAACACACACCACCCACACACACCCCCCCCCCACACACACACACACACACACAAACAACCCACCCCCCCACACACACACACATGCACACACCCACCAACCCCCTCACACACACACACGCACACACACCACCGACATACACACACCACCCACCCCCCCACACACACACACACCACCCACCCCCCCACACGCATGCACACACACCACCAACACACCCCCCCCCCCCACACACACACACATGCACACACACACCACCCACACACACACACCACCCACCCCCCCACACACGCACGCACACACACACACCCACCCCCCACACATGCAACACACACACACACACACATACACAACCCACCCACCCCCCACACGCATGCACACACACCACCAACACACACACCACCCACCTCCCCCCGACACCCCCCCCCCCCCACACACACACACACAACCCCCCCCCCCCACACACACACACACAAACACCCACCCCCCCACACATGCACGCATGCACACACACACCACCCATCTCCCCCACACACACCCCCCCCCCACCACACACACACACACAACCCCCCCTCACACACACACACCACACACCCCCCACACACGCACGCACACACACACCACCCACCCCCCCACACATGCACCCCCCCCCCCCCCACACACACACACACAACCCACCCACCCCCCGACACGCATGCACACACACCACCAACACACCCCCCCCCCCCCACACACACACACATGCACACACACACCACCCACACACACACACCACCCACCCCCCCACACACGCACGCACACACACACACCCACCCCCCCACACATGCAACACACACACACACACACATACACAACCCACCCACACCCCACACGCATGCACAACACAAACCACCAACACACACACCACCCACCTCCCCCCGACACCCCCCCCCCCCACACACACACACACACAACCCCCCCCCCCACACACACACACACAAAACACCCACCCCCCCACACATGCACGCATGCACACACACACCACCCATCTCCCCCACACACACCCCCCCCCCACCACACACACACACACAACCCCCCCTCACACACACACACCACACACCCCCCACACACGCACGCACACACACACCACCCACCCCCCCACACATGCACCCCCCCCCCCACACACACACACACAACCCACCCACCCCCCGACACGCATGCACACACACCACCCACCCCCCCACACGCATGCACACACACCACCAACACACCCCCCCCCCCCACACACACACACATGCACACACACACCACCCACACACACACACCACCCACCCCCCCACACACGCACGCACACACACACACCCACCCCCCCACACATGCAACACACACACACACACACATACACAACCCACCCACCCCCCCCACACGCATGCACACACACCACCAACACACACACCACCCCCACCTCCCCCGACACCCCCCCCCCCCCCCACACCACACACACAACCCCCCCCCCCCACACACACACACACAAACACCCACCCCCCACACATGCACGCATGCACACACACACCACCCATCTCCCCCACACACACCCCCCCCCCACCACACACACACACACAACCCCCCCTCACACACACACACCACACACCCCCCACACACGCACGCACACACACACCACCCACCCCCCCACACATGCACCCCCCCCCCCACACACACACACACAACCCACCCACCCCCGACACGCATGCACACACACCACCAACACACCCCCCCCCCCCACACACACACACATGCACACACACACCACCCACACACACACACCACCACACCCCCCCACACACGCACGCCACACACACACACCCACCCCCCCACACATGCAACACACACACACACACACATACACAACCCACCCACCCCCCACACGCATGCACACACACCACCAACACACACACCACCCACCCTCCCCCCGACACCCCCCCCCCCCACACACACACACACAACCCCCCCCCCCCCCACACACACACACAAAACACCCACCCCCCCACACATGCACGCATGCACACACACACCACCCATCTCCCCCACACACACCCCCCCCCCCACCACACCACACACACAACCCCCCCTCACACACACACACCACACACCCCCCACACACGCACCGCACACACACACCACCCACCCCCCCAACACATGCACCCCCCCCCCCACACACACACACACAACCCACCCACCCCCCGACACGCATGCACACACACCACCAAAACACACACACACCCACTCCCCCCCCCCCACACACACCACACACACACAAACAACCCACCCCCCCCCACACACACACATGCACACACACAACACCCCACCCCCCCACACATGCACGCACGCACACGCACACACACCACCCACACCCCTCACACACACACACGCACACACACCACCGACATACACACACCACCCACCCCCCCACACACGCACGCGCACCCCCCCCCCCCCCACACACACACACACACACACACACACACACACACACACCTCATTCATTCACATTCACGCCCCTTTTTCAGAGGTATTTCCAGGGGGGACGTCTTATACCAATACGGTAAATATTAAGAGATTAGAAATGATCAACTTGCTCTCTTGTGTGTCTCATGTGCGTGCGTGCGTGCGTGCGTGCGTGTGTGTGTGTGTGTGTGTGTGCGTGCGTGCGTGCGTGCGTGCGTGCGTGTGTATGTGTGTGTGGCATGCCGGGCAGTTCACAAGCAAGCAATATTGCCAAAGCATGTAAGAATAACAATAGGAGGTGAAAAGTATACAGAAAAACCTGGACACAAATAGCACTCCACCAATGACACATATATTTAATTAAAGGGGGGGAAATAAGAATATAGTGAAATATCATAACTATTTCTGTAGATATCATCCTGTACTGTACTGAGAAATGTGATATTGTTACATCAAAGTGACAAGTTCTTTACTTTAGGTTTCAACAACAGAGGCAGTAAGGAGAGGAGATCATGAAATATTCTCTCAGAGGATAGAAACTAATCTTAGTTCAAATTGGCTAAGTGGTGTCTGAGGCTCAGTCATGATTGTGATGTTGGTATCTCAGCTGCTTTGGAAACACAACAGGACACTCCTACAGAGGTCAGTTATCTTCACTGACATTGATGTGCAACAGAATTTAAATGGTGGTCTGTTGAACAGTTGTATCAGTAATACTGACCTGAGAGTTTCCAGTCTGCAGTGTGGACTCTCCATGGCAGCATAGAGCAGTTTCACTCCAGAGTCCTCTAAGTCATTCTTAGTCAGGTCCAGCAGTCTCAGACTGGAGGACTGGGAGCTGAGAACTGAGGCCAGAGCTTCACAGCTTCTCTCTGACAGCTTACAGTCACTCAGCCTTAATGGATATGAAAAGATAAGGACATTTTATTATTTTAGCATTTCAGTCACACAACTCACGCAACAGATGATTGAGAATGAAAATATAGATACAGAGTTCAGTATGGTGTCTAGGCTCTGATCCTGTCACTCCCTGCAGTGTACACCTAGCTAGCCAAAGACAGCAGGGAGTGATGATGGTGAACTTCACGTCAAAGCCACCTTAGACACAGAGCCAGACACCAGCTAGTCATGTCCACCATGTGGCCTCACTGATAGCACAAATACAAGCTAGCATCTTAGGATCAAGCTAGGTAGAATAGAATAGAATAGCCTTTATTGTCATTGCACAGTTCCCCATACAACGAAATTAAGAGTGCTTCAGCTGACAGTGCATTAAAATCAGATGTAAATAATTAAAAAACATTTAAGAAAAACAACAACAACAACAACAACAACATTAAGAACAGATAAGTACACTTGACACCTAGACGGGGGAAAAAAAAAAAAAAAAAAAAAGTAATTGTAACATTATGTGGAACCTCCATGTGTGGACTGGGCACCAGCCTCTGTGTGGCCATTCTCCTAGTAGGCACCATTGTCCATCGAGGGAATATAGTATCTATTGTAGAGCCTGACCCATACTGGATTTTTGGCTAACCCATACCGATATTGGGGAGTAAAAAAATGCAGATATCGATATATCGGCCAATATTCTCCAGAACCATACAGAACAGTAGAACCGCCTATGTTATGTGTGGTGTGCCAGCTTACCTAGGTAGTGGCCTAGGTAGTGACCTAGCTATCTATGACAGCCTACCACTTAAATGCAACACTGCATTTGCATTTGAAGCGTGTGAGTTCAGCAGCTGCAGAGCGCCCTCTGGTGAACATACTGTATATATGCATACAGTATCTTGAATAATGTTATATTAATATTCTACTCTAATACTCTATTCTTCATGTATCTATCCTGAATGCCTGCTATCAGTGAGGTGCCACAGCAGGTGAAAGCCCAGCTTCTCAATAAGAGACTGTCACAATAGCTGTATGATGAGAAATCCAGCAGACCACCTCAACCTCTGATGGAAGGACAGGTTGTCAGGTTGCAGATCCCACAAGGTTACAACCAGACAGGGATGGTGAAGGAGGTTCACGTAGAGCCCAGATGTTACCTCATCCACTAGAAAGCTCTACAGGAGGAATGGCCGACACATTGTGCCTGTAGCCGAGCCCTCCCCAGCACAGCTCCACCCAAGTGACACTGACCACCCGGATACTGGACTTAACTCAAAACAGAACAACACTGTCACAAGTGAAAGGTGAGGACTTTTGGACACTGGACAACCCAAGTGTGAAGCTCCTGGACCTGACTTATCCTCAAACATGACAGGACATTTATACAGGACACTTTCAGGTCATGTCAGTAGGCCAATTCCTAAATACAAGGACTCTGTCCAGTTGTCAGTTTAAGACACACACACACACACACACACACACACACACACACACACACACACACACACACACACACACACACACACACACACACACACACACACACACACACACACACACACACACACACATCTGAGTCATTCACATTCACGCCCCCTTTTTCAGAGGTATTTCCAGGGGGGTGCGTCTTATATTCGGACCAATACGGTAAGTATTAAAAAATATGTTTTATCAACTTCAGCTGTTTATTTTCTGTCTTGCTCTCTTCCTGTGTGTGTGTGTGTGTGTGTGTGTGTGTGTGTGTGTGTGTGTGTGTGTGTGTGTGTGTGTGTGTGTGTGTGTGTGTGGTGTGTGTGCCACCAATGCCACATACATTTAATTAAAGGGGGGAAAATAAGAATATAGTGAAATACCATATACTGTGATATTTCTGTAGATATCATCCTGTACTGTACTGAGAAATGTGATATTGTTACATCAAAGTGACAAGTTCTTTACTTTAGGTTTCAACAACAGAGGCAGTAAGGAGAGGAGATCATGAAATATTCTCTCAGAGGATAGAAACTAATCTTAGTTCAAATTGGCTAAGTGGTGTCTGAGGCTCAGTCATGATTGTGATGTTGGTATCTCAGCTGCTTTGGAAACACAACAGGACACTCCTACAGAGGTCAGTTATCTTCACTGACATTGATGTGCAACAGAATTTAAATGTTGGTCTGTTGAACAGTTGTATCAGTAATACTGACCTGAGAGTTTCCAGTCTGCAGTGTGGACTCTCCATGGCAGCATAGAGCAGTTTCACTCCAGAGTCCTCTAAGTCATTCTTACTCAGGTCCAGCAGTCTCAGACTGGAGGACTGGGAGCTGAGAACTGAGGCCAGAGCTTCACAGCTTCTCTCTGACAGCTTACAGTCACTCAGCCTTAATGGATATGAAAAGATAAGGACATTTTATTCTTTTATCATTTCAGTCACACAACTCACGTAACAGTTGATTGAGAATGAAAATATAGATACAGAGTTCAGTATGGTGTCCAGGCTCTGATCCTGTCACTCCCTGCAGTGTAGACCTAGCTAGCCAAAGACAGCAGGGAGTGATGATGGTGAACTTCACACCAAAGCCACCTTAGACAGAAGATGATACTGAATCCTAAGCCTAAGTCCCTCGGGAAGCTTTTCCAGACAGTCTAAAGGTGCTCTTATACTCCAGCAAGCTCCGTGGGGGTGGGGCCCCACGAGTCACCGTGCAGACCCCGCGCTGGGGCTGATGCCATTATACTCAGAAAGTGATCAGCATGTATTGTACAATGGAGAACAGCCCGTGAAAAGTCGCAATGAAACGCTATTATGTGCAGTACTGAGTGCGCTTTCACTCTCAAACGACCGCACATCAGCACATGAAGGAATCACCAAACTTGTTTTTACTGAAAGCCGTTTTACTTCTCAGCCCTGATTGCCTACTCTGTGCTGCTTTTAATCTCTCTCAATAATGCTCTCAACACAACACATTTACTTGGTGAAATGACTAAAAACGAACAGTTGCAAATATAAGTTTATAGCCTACCACATGGGTCAAGAAATGTGGCGAAAACACAGCTCAGTGTTCAGGGTTCAGTGGCTTGAAAGCGGCCATGTTTGGAGAGAAGCCGTGCGTTGCTCGCGCTGTGAGAAAAAAAATCAGGCACAAGGCGAGCGCCCGACAGAGGTAGCGAATAACCACGGCCAACAAATTTACGTCATTTGACGCGCCCGGCCCTCGCTCCACCCCCGCGCCCTTCACGGCAGGGTGAGCATAATTTAGCCTTAAGAGCCCTAATGGCCTGATGGAGCCCTTGAGTCTAGACAAGGAAAGTCAGACAGATCCAAACATCTCAGCTTGCTCACAACTCATTAAGAACTACTGTATGAGGTCTACAGTGTAATTCAGGACAAAACTACTTTAAATGTGCTCAGTAAAATTGTAACATGAATTAACTGATAACCAGTAGAGGGATGACAAATTGTGGATATCATGACGTTACCTGACTACTGGTTCAAATCATAGTTGCTGTTGCTCTATTCTGAACCAGCTGAAGATGTCAAAGCATGAGGCTTGAGGTCAATTGCTGTGTATGACTTATTTTTTTTTATCAGCATCTGAGATGTGAAACTTGCAGGTTCAACCTTTACAGAGTCAGAGATACTGACCTGTTTTGAGAGCACAGACCTTAGTTTGGAGAAATGTGTCAAATCAACAGACATAAACTGATCTTACTTGAGAGTCTCCAGTCGACAGTGTGGACTCTCAAGTCCAGCAGACAGCAGCTTCACTGCTGAATCTGACATCTTGTTCTCACTCAGGTCCAGCTCTCTCAGATGGGAGGGGTTGGACTTCAGAGCTGAGGCCAGGACTTCACAGTGAGTCTCTGAGAGTCCACAGCCAGAAAGTCTGTGATCACAGATTTAATGTAAGATTAGTTATTATAAGCAGAGATGAGATTAAGCATACCAATCAAAACATACACAGCATACTAATACTACCACCACCAGTAGTATTAGTACTAATGATAATAATGACAATAATTTGCATTATAGAATTTGAAGTTTCAACTAGAACGACCGCAACGCGGACGTATGCCTCCGCCATTAGTTCATTCTTGAGTCCAAATCGCCATTTAGGCAAATTGGAAGAAATTCCGTCAAGGCGCTCCTGTGATGTTGCGTTACAGAGCTTGGAAATTGGGTGTGTGAGAGGTCACAGTGACCTTGAACTTTGACCACCAAAATGTAATCAGTTCATCCTTGAGTCCAAGTCGATGTTTGAGACAAGTTTGATTAAATTCTGTCAAGGCATTCCTGAGATATCGCGTTAACAAGCTTGAAAATGGCGTTCGAGAGCTCACCTTGACCTTTGACCACCAAAATCTAATCAGATCATCCTTGAGTCTAAGGCGATGTTTGAGGCAAATTTGATGAAATTCCGTCAAGGCATTCGTGAGATATCGCGTTAACAAGCTGGAAAATGGCGTTTGAGAGGTCACAGGGACCTTGACCTTTGACCTTTGACCAGCAAAATCTAATCAGTTCATCCTTGAGTCCAAGTCGATGTTTGAGACAAGTTTGATTAAATTCCGTCACGGCATTCCTGAGATATCACGTTAACAAGCTTGAAAATGGCGTTCGAGAGGTCACAGTCAAATGGTAGCAAGTCCAGACCTGCTCTGTTGCCCTTGGTGGTTGAAAGCTGAAGCGTTCCTGAATGGCTGGGGAGGAAAAGAGGGACAGACCGACCGACAGACCGACAAAGCCTCCTGTAGGCCGACCCCCTGGGTCTGGCAATAATGACAGACACAAAGGGCCCTATTCTCCCACAGGCCTTCGGCGCTAAAACGGGCCTTAAACGCAAAAAAACGTGCCTTGCGCCTGTTTCGGGAAAATAGCAATAGGCTTTAGGCTGCCAAATGCGCTTTAGGCCGAATGGGCGTGGCGGAGTCCCTGAATGCGCCAAAGTGGGCGTGTCGGCGCTAAATACCGGCGTACTCGTATCTTCCAGCCATCTTCCGACCTGGCCTACTTTTAGCGCTTTGCGCTTTTGAAAAGCAGGCCTATTCAGTCCTCTGTCACCCTTCTCTGTGTCACTCTCTCCCTCTCTCCTACTGACAGGAGCAGGCATTGGTGTGCGTTTACCAGTTTATTGTGAAATAAATCCTTCCGCGTTGAGTTACTGTCACAAGCCTGTGTGACAACGCTTCCAGCCTGGGTAAAACAACTCCGTCCGTACCGCTTTGAGGCTGCAGGCAGTCTGACAGGCACAATACGACTGTCTCTCTCTGACTGCCTGTGAATGCCCCAGCATGCAATTGGGTACTAAATTTCGCTACTAAATAGCAACCAAATGAGGCGAAATAGATATAAAAGGTCGATCTAAAATAATGTGTAATGGTAACACAGCCTGCAATTGTAGAACATTTCAATATTGGACCAAATAAATCATCGAAATTAAAACACCACCCTAAGTGAAACATATATGTCCTCCTGGGCCTATATATATCCTTTGTCGATTTAACGTCATTTAGATAAGTGTCAGCGGAACGCGCTTCAGAACGCGCATGTGCTATACTGTGATGTCCGGCCCAACTTCACATTTAGTTTTACAATAAAAACACATTTATGCAATGACTTTACATAATGTAGGGTATATTTATGTGCATCATTCTACCTGCAGCAGGGGAGAGAAAACGATATCGTTCTGAACAAACTTTCACCAATATAAAATTAATCTCATCATATAGGGATAGGCTATATTTTTGTAGCTGATGCCTTTAGAACATTATTTTCACTTTGATCTTGCTATAGTGTAGCGTATTTACATGCTTGCAGTATTGAAACTGTAGTTAGATTGGTTTGAGAAGCATAATAATATGGAATAATAGCCTATATATGGAGATAGACAGACCGGATGAAGGGAGGGGGGGGCGGCGGAGCCCTTGGCTTTGTCTGGTTTTACCGGATTTGTCCAGGAATTGGAGCTTAAAAGGCAAGCGTGTGTCTCTTCCCTGCAATTCTCCAATGAGCGGACAATGCATAATTTTACGCTTAAAAGGCGTGGTTATAATGGTTGAGGCTGAGTTTAGCGCCGATACCAAGATATCAAGTGCGCCTTTCCACGCCCACTGCTTTGCGCTGCGGCTGGCGCTCGGCCTAGAAACTGCGCCGCTGCAACGATAGAGCCCAAAATATTTGTGAAGGTTTTGAGCTATAACATTAAATTCAGACTCTCCTGGATGTATTTCCCACTTTGTTGGCTCGTTCATGTGAGCTCTACTCTCATTCCAATATTTCCAACATGATTTGAAGACGTGAATCTTTCATAGACATTTGCACCAATAAAGAGGTTAAAGAATGAAACACAAGTAACGGCTGATCTGTTGACTGGTCTGACTGGTAACTGTGATGAAACACCACCTTTAGGTGTGCTATAATAAGCATATACTGTCGTGAACTATTGCTTAATTGAATTATCCCTCAACCCCCCCTCGTGTGTGTGTGTGTGTGTGTGTGTGTGTGTGTGTGTGTGTGTGTGTGTGTGTGTGTGTGTGTGTGTGTGTGTGTGTGTGTGTGTGTGTGTGTGACAGCAGTGGCTGCCTGGTGGGCAGAGTTATGTGAACACAGTGAATAAATGCTACTATTGTACATTTAAACATGTTTCTGATGTCCACAATGAGCCTCGTTATTAAAATCTTTAATCAACCTGTTTGCTGTTGCTTGTCCTTTGATCTGTGTCTCATCTCATCTCTTTTCTTTTTCTCTCTCTCGTTCTCCACATGTCACCTGACCTGCTCACCAGAACTTTACTCTGTGCTCAGCTCCATAAGAGTAATGTTATGTATGTGATTAAAGATAAGATACTAATAATGTTAATGTGAACATGATGCAGTGATATTGTCGCACCGAGAACCTCTGCCCACCAGGCAGCCACTGCTGTCACACACACACACACACACACACACACACACACACACACACACACACACACACACAGTCCGACTGCCACCCCGCATCGCGCATCCGGCGATCTCAACGGGTGACGATAGGATGACAAATTTAGGTCAAGATTGTCCAACACTACAGTAACAGTAATGCCTTACTTTTACTCTGTTACAAGAAAAAGTAACATGATTACAGTAGCACATTACTTTGTAATGTGTTACGCCCAACACTGTATACCACTGCTATGTAGAACAGCACTTTTATACTGCGTTATGTTGAAGCAACTACATACTGTATCTTTATTGTAGTTCTTATGGCATCAGGTGTGAATATAACTACACTGTAGATAATGTTAATATTCACTCCCGTACTAACCGAGCCTTCCTGCAGTTCCTCACAGCTGGGATCAGTCTGATTCGTCCCTCGATTGATGTGTTGTACGCCTTCAGGTCCAACACATCCAGAACCTCCTCTGACATCATCAGCATGTAGGCCAGAGCTGAGCAGTGGATCTCAGAGAGTTTACTCTCTGATCTGTTCTCTGACTTCAGGAACTTTTGGATCTCCTGATGTATTGAGTGGTCGTTCATCTCCATCAAACAGTGGAAGATGTTGATGCTTCTGTCAGGAGATATATCGGAATAGCTAATCTTCTTCAGCTGGCTGATGGCTGTCTGGATGCTGTCTGGACTGCTCTCTGTCTCACCCAGCAGGCCTCCTAAGAGACTCTGGTTGGACTCCAGTGAGAGCCCATGAAGGAAGCGGACAAAAAGGTCCAGGTGGCCATTTTTACTCTTCAGGGCTTTGACCAAGGCTTTCTTCAGGAAGACATCCAGGGAGTATTTTCCCAGGAATTTGTCCAGTACATTTATCTTATCGCTGTTTGTGTAACAGTGGAACATGTAGACTGCAGCAAGAAACTCCTGAATGCTCAGATGAACAAAGCAGTAGACCGTCTTCTGGAAGAGCACACACTCTCTTTTGAAGATCTCTGTGCACACACCTGAGAACACGGAGGCCTCTCTGACATCAAGACCACACTCCTCCAGCTCTTCTTGGTAGAACAGGAGGTTGCCTGTCTCCAGATGATCAAACGCCAGCTTCCCCAGCTTGAGAAGAACTTCCCTTTCAGTCTCCATCAGCTGCTGTTGACTCATCTCATGGCTCTCATCATACTTCTGCTTCTTCCTCTCTGTCTGAACCAGCAGGAAGTGTGAGTACATCTCAGTCAGGGTCTTGGGCAGCTCTCCTCTCTGGTCTGTAGTCAACATGTGCTCCAGAACTGTGGCAGTGATCCAACAGAAGACTGGGATGTGGCACATGATGTGGAGGGTCCTGGATGCCTTTATGTGTGAGATGATTCTGCTGGGCAGCTCCTCATCAGTGGATCTCCTCCTGAAGTACTCCTCCTTCTGGAGATCAGTGAACCCTCGTACTTCTGTCACCCTGTCAACACATGTAGGATGGATCTGATTGGCTGCTGCAGGTCTGGAAGTTATCCAGAGGAGAGCCAAGGGAAGCAGATTCCCCTTGATGAGGTTTGTCAACAGCACATCTACTGATGATACCTGTGTGACATCAGACACCACCTCATTGTTGTGGAAATCCAATGGAAGTCTGCTTTCATCCAGGCCATCAAAGATGAACACAACTTTACAGACAGAGAGCTTCTCTGCTGTGACCCTCTGTAAGGTTGGATGGAAAACATGGAGCAGCATGAGAAGACTGTACCGCTCATCTCTGATCAAGTTCAGCTCCCGGAACGAAAGCGGAATCACAAGAGTGACGTCTAGATTTTCCCGGGCCTCTGCCCAGTCCAGAGTGAACTTCTGCACTGAGAAGGTTTTTCCAATGCCGGCCACGCCCTGCGTCAGAACTACTCTGATGTGTGTCTCTTGGTCAGGTAAGGGTTTAAAGATGTCATGGCACTTGATCTGAGTGTCATGGAGAGTCTCCATCTTGGATGCTCTCTCCAGCTGCCACACCTCATGTTGGGTATTAACCTCTTCACTCTGTCCCACTGTGATGTAGAGTGCAGTGTAGATCCTATTGAGGGGAGTTCCAATTCCTGCTTCAGCTGTTCCTTCTGTTCCTTCTGTCACAAATTCACATCTCATTATCATAATGATCTTATGCTCATCTAAAACCTCCTGCCAAACACTGTCCACTGGAAGAGAAGAAAGAGTAAACAAGTGTTTAACAAAACATGCTGTTGTTTGCTGGTTTTAGAAATGGTGAGAACAGTAGACAATCTTACATTGTGCAATGCTGGTTTGACTGTGTGTCTGCAGTCCAGATCTTGTTTTGGACCTTTTTCTACACTGGGGACATGTGGAGTCTCCTGATGAACCGGACTGGGCCCAGTATGAGGTGATGCACTGTCTGCAGAACCTGTGTCCACAGCTGGTAGAGACTGGATCCCTCAGGACCCAATGACACAATGCACAGCAGGACAGCTGCTGCTTCAGATCACCTGGACTCCTCTTCCTCGCTCTGTGGGGATGAACACAATTCATGATAACTGATGACTGCTATCATCATGTAGTTTCCACTAAAAACCTTGTGTTTAAATTGTAAATTAAAGGACACGATTCGTCAAACTATCTAGATCAGGGGTGTCAAACTCATTTTAGTTCACGGGCCACATACAACCCAATAGGGCTCAAATGGGCTTAAATCACTGCATCATAACCTATCCATATTATTCCTAGATATTGTTTCTCAGTGTTGTTATTGTGAACACACTGAGAGGGGAGGGGAGGGGCTGAATGAATGCAGGAGAAAAGCACTGTATGCAGATTAAGGCGGCGTTCACACAGGACGTGTGTGAACGCTTTGAAATCATGTTGAGAGCGCTTCCATTGCACACAAAACACAGTGCACGGAGTGGTTTGTTGTGCTGTGTTTTGTTTACCCCTGCAGTCGCACACAATGGCACCACAACTAGTTTATTTCAGACTAAGGTCTTTACAGGCGAGGAGACATCTGGCCTGCTGCTCCTCCTCCACATGTGCTGACAGACACACATATACTGTAGCCTACATCATCAGTGTGCCCTGCAGCCTGGATGTCATCTGCTGAAACACTCCGTACCGCATGGGCAACGTGAATAAGTGTTACGCCAACTTCGCCAGCCTGGGGAATGCATTAGACTATAACTACATTTTAATCTTGTCGGTTACTTCAGTTAATGATCGAATAATGAGCATTCGTTGACAGTCAGGGGGAAATATAATTTTCACGATCCATAATTTATAGTTCAAATATTCATACACACTCCACCAGAGGGGCAAGTGGTGGACAGATGACTTTAACCTGACCAAAGTCCAACTACATGAAGAAGGCTGTCATTTACAGGGCTATCGTGTGATGGAACAGTCGTCCAGGTGATGTTCGTTTGACCACCAAAATCTAATCAGTTCATCCTTGAGTCCAAATGGAAGTTTTAGCCAAATGTGACGAAATTCAGTCAAGGCGTTCTTGAGATGTCACGCTAACGAGCTTGAAAATGGCGTGTGAGGTCACAGTGACCTTGACCTTTGACCACCAAAATGTAATCAGTTCATCCTTGAGTCCAAGTGGACGTTTGAGCCAAATGTAACGAAATTGTCAAGGCGTTCCTGAGATATCGTGTTAACGAGCTAGGAAATGGCATTTGTGAGGTCACAGTGACCTTGAACTTTGACCTTTGCCCACCAAAATCGAATCAGTTCAGCCTCCAGCTCGGAGGCATAATGATAAAACCCTACACTATAACGATGCCAAATTAAAATTCTAATCATACATGAGAGAAACTAATTCAAAGACAACCAGCTGGAACACTCTCCACCACTAAACTGCATGTTAAGATGTCCACTGCAGATCAGTAAATCTTTATAGTGAAATCAGTTCAGCACACAGATGTGTGAATAGTATAAATTCCAAAACGCAACTTCTCAGGTCTTTTGCTGCAAAACTAGTTTTGCTTCAGGAATACAATCCTCTGTGTAATGTAACAGTAAAGGAAAGTAAATCCTCAGTTGATATTGCATCAGGTAGGCTTACAGTATAACAGTCCTCTTACCTTGTGTCTGAAGGTCCAGGTTCTTTACTGAAGTTTAGAGGAGGACCCATAGACCAGTCACTCTTCATAGACAGACAGCTGGGTACTGGAGACTCTGCTCTGCTGAGATTTGTGCGATTTTGACAATGTTGACAATTGAAAGACAAGGACAAGGACTATTTTCTGAAAAGCTGCAATATTGTACATATTCTGTAAACCCATATTGTTTTCATTTTACAATATTTTTCCTCATTGTTATATCAATGAATGATACATGTAGTTTAAAGGGTTTTTTCTATATTTTTATACATTTCATATATATAATTTTAAATATGTATTCGAGGAATGTTCATGCTTTATTGACAGAGATAGTGAGAGAGGGAGACAGGAATGGGAGAGACAGAGAGAGACAGAGAGACAGAGACAGAGAGAGAGAGAGAGAGAGGGGGGGGGGGAGAGAGAGAGAGGAGGACATGCAGCATTGTGTCTTCATCCTCAGTTCATGATATTCCATCAGGCAGCCTCACAGTCTAACAGTCCTCTTACCTTGTGTCTGAAGGTCCAGGTTCTTTACTGAAGTTTGGAGCAGATCCCATAGACCAGTCACTCTTCATAGACAGACAGCTGGGTACTGGAGACTCTGCTCTGCTGAGATTTGTGCCATTTTGACAATGTTGACAATTGAAAGACAAGGACTACTTTCTGAAAAGCTGCACTATTGTACATATGCTGTAAAGCCATATTGTTTTCATTTTCCAATATTTTTCCTCATTGTTATATCGATAAGTGATACATGATGTAGTTTGAGGGTTTTTTAATATAATTTTATACATTTCATAATATAATTTTAAAGATGTATTCTAGGAATGTTCATGCTTTATTGACAGAGATAGTGAGAGAGGGAGACAGGAATGGGAGAGACAGAGAGAGAGAGAGAGAGAGAGAGAGAGAGAGAGAGAGGCGAGAGAGAGAGGAGGGAGAGACAGAGACAAAGAGAGAGAGAGAGAGAGAGAGAGAGAGAGGAGGACATGCAGCATTTTGTCTTCATCCTCAGTTAATGATATTGCATAAGGTAGGCTTACAGTATAACAGTCCTCTCACCTTGTGTCTGATGGTCCAGGTTCTTTACTGAAGTTTGGAGGAGGACCCATAGACCGGTCACTCTTCATAGACAGACAGCTGGGTACTGCAGACTCTGCTCTCTGACTGTGGTGCTGCCCTCTGCTGGAAACACAAATGTTTGATACATATATAATATATCATTAATTATAATAATAATAATAATAATTATTATAATATATCAATATATCATTAGTTCTAGTAAAGACAGAGAACATTCTTTCTGCACCTCTGCAAAGCAGACATGAAGAGAAATGTACAAAGCAATGAGTGAGGGTTAATTCTAGGGCTGGGCGATAAAACGATCCTCGATAATTTTCACGAAAAAAACGACCACGATAACGATGATAAATTTATGAGCTGTAATTTCGATAAAATATTTTCAGTGTTGCGTTCAAAACCCCTCAGAAACATGACCGCAGCTTAGCACAGCAATGCTTATTGTGAATAACGTGTCGTTTTTGGGGGGTATTTGAAGGCAACACTGAGTGGAACCAATGGCATCAATGGAAAACAAACCATGTGATGCACGCGTTTGCGGAAGAATCCCTTTCTCTGCTCAGAGCCTCGCAGTCGGCTGGCTGGCTCTTACTAACCAGTTAGAGCCTGGCCCGGCAAAACAAGAGTAACATGAACAGATGGAATTAAAATATGTCAGGCCGTGGATTTGTACACAGGAGATAAAGCTGCAGCAGACAGTAGTTCTGGTTATGGGTAGCGGTAGCTGGCTGTCATGAATGGTATCAAATTAGCATCTACATCGCGTTAGCTAACGCTAACTTTAGCTTACGCGCTAACGTTAATATCTTCATACTGGACAATCTTGCTAACATTATGCTATCTGTTACACCATCTATAGCAGCTATCCGAATAGCATTACACATCTATGGTTTAAACAGTCTTTGCTTCCTTTATCAAAGCAACAGCAGCTAACTATAGCTGCATATCAACACCTAGCCTTGGACCAAGACAATTATAATAAGCTGAAAATGCAAATGGATCAAGTTACATTAAAAAGCCATAAGTGAATAGTATGGACAAACAGATGACTAAATAAAGGGTTATCATTTAATGACAACAATAGCCAATGAGCTGCATTGAGCCTCTCTCATGAGAATACTTTGAATAGAATTCAACTTAATTGTAACCGGTCAGAGATTAATAGAGTCGTATCGAATACATTCTATATCGCTCTGCATTGAATTTTAATTGTGCCCCTAAAATTCTTCATGTGCTTTTTATGTGCAATTAGCATTATTGATAAATTTATATTGTGATAAATATCGACATCGATCGATATAAGAAAACATATCGTGATAAAAAAAATTGCCATATGGCCCAGGCCTAGTTGATGGAGAATTTCGGTCCTCCACGGTCCTCATTTCCAGCTTAAAATATGATGTTTTCTACCCACAAATACTTTTGGGTTCATTCGGATCCCCACAGAAGATTTGTCGCACCGAGTACACTCCTCAAACACTCAAACAGGCTAGAACGAGAGCCTGCGGGGCATGCTGCACACGCTCTGTAAATGACACTTTTTCGGTCACATCGCGGTTCATTCTGGTTGTAAATATAATTATTTAGCTAATAGCTAGAAGCTAAGCTAACAACAACAAAAGAGTCGGCTCCGATCTGCCCCGGATGCGGTTAGGGCCAATCCCAATTCCTATCTTAACCCTCAATCTTAACCCTCAGTCTCAAAAATGCGCACTCCCGCGAAGTGCTGGTGCTGTCCCGATTCTCAGTGTGTTGAGTTAAGGGTGAAGTTTAAGGGCTGTATGGCCCTTACTTTTGAGATTTTCCAGGACCACCCTTGGCAGTGAGTGCGATCCCAGAATCCCTTGCGTGTGATCAGCTAGATCCATTCAGATGGAAGATGGCGGCGAAAGGAGGAAAAAAGCAGCCGTACAAAGTTAAGTATTTCCTTGTTAATAGAGATGTAAAAATTACGATAACCATTGTATTAGCTTAGTTTAATGTCATTTTATGGATTTCCGTTTTGGAATCCTAACAACAATTGTTGTTGCTAACTATCGATAGTCAGTAACCGTGCTGGTGCGGTCAAGCCATATTATTATTATATTATATTATAACATTGTTAACGTTGTTACGAAATGCCATAATTCTCGGTGGTAATGTCGTTGTTGAGTTGTTTTTATCAAGATACAGCCTACGTGTAATGTTTGCACGGACATTTTCGTAAGATGACCGGGCTAGTGTTATCTCCCAGGCTACGCACCACAAAACAAGTGGGGGCTAGAATGACCGTGCTTTCCGACGTGAGGGCTGGCTTGACTGCAGTGTTTATCTAATGATAGATCGTTAGATAAAAAGCATGGGAGATAACTGCAAACTATTATCACATGAACACGGTAGTCAGTAGTTACAACATCCAGCAGTGCCGATAACATGTTTCGGTTTAACTGGTGACCGTGTTAACTCGGCTACGTTGCAATGTTAGCAATGTTATAATATAATATAATAATAATAATATGGCTTGACCGCACCAGCACGGCTACTGACTATCGATAGTTAGCAACAACAAATGTGTTAGGCTCCAAAACGGAAATCCATAAAATGACATTTAAACTAAGATAATACAATGGTTATCGTAATTTCTACATCTATATTATCAAGGAAATATTTGTAGGGATGCTTTTTTCCTCTTCTTTTGAATTGACAGACTGGACGGGAGCTTTGGCATATTGCTGCCCCCCACAGTCTGAAGACGTATCTGCCTTTAAGGGCTGTCCCATTTTAAAGTCGCAAGAGAGAGCTGTCGCTCGCTGGTGATGAACAAACTCTAAATATCACAGCATGTGTTTGAAGCAGGCTGCAAAAACAATCCTCCTGGTTCTAATCATACATTTTGCATGAGACCAGTGTTGCTAACTTAGCGCTTTCTGCTCTATATTTAGCTACTTTAATTCCAAAATGCTTCTAGCGCCTTTATTTCCAAAATGCTCCTAGCGCCAAATCTGGCTACTTGTTCAGACCAGGGGAAGCAATGTACATGTTGGATTGAATGGATTTTGCCCTTTGCTGAGTTTTCTCTCTCTCTCCTCATCTCTGCCTGTCTGACACACACACACACACACACACACACACACACACACACACACACACACACACACACACACACACACACACACACACACACACACACACACACACACACACACACACACACACACACACACACACACACACACACACACACAGCGCTTCAGTACAGCCCCTTTCCTCCACTGAGAGAGCAGCAGGATAGGGTTTAGTAAACCCAGTACTTGTTTACAGGGTTTACTTGTTTACTTTACAACCGTACAGTCAATAATTACAACAGCTACGCCGAGGTGTGTTTTTTAAGCATAATTTGATTATGCAAATTAGCATGTGACGTTATTTAGCGCCATCTAGTGCCTTTGCTTGGAAAAGAGTTGGCAACACTGCACGAGACCGTGACTTTCTAAAGCAGTGCTGCCAATTAGGTGGCTTTTCAGACCCTCCTGGTGACGCAAGGAAGCCTGCGCCAATTAAAGCTGCATTCAGCGATGTTTTAGTGTTAAAATATGTCTAAAACAGCTATATATTCCACTATTGATGGTATCTGGTGTCTGACATTATCACCGCAGAGCATCTCATTCTCTAGAATCAGCTGTGAAAGATGTTGGCGTCCATAGCTCTGACCTAACCAAATCTAACTGACATCACTTGTGAACACAAAACAAAGAACACTTCTGATATAATATGATATGAGTGTTTTAGTATCACTCAACAAATAAAGGCTTTGATAGAAGTAAAAGCGTATGGCTGCTTAGTCTGCAGATAAAACACAATGACAAAAGACATAGTAATTTACACTCTTATTCAGGGATGCATAATGCACTGTTGTGCAAGTTCACACTTCACAAGAGCTCAAAGTTCAGCTCATTGGACCAACTTCAGATGTTGTCGTCACTGGTCGGATGACGATCTTCTGCATGTTTTTAGTGGGGGGTTATGTACGGAGGAACCCCCTAGGGGGTACGGGGAGAACATGCAAACTCCATGCAAACATGCAAACATGCAAACTCCAGTGCCTACTGCCCACCTGAAGATATGGGGGGTCACAAGATATGGGGGGTCACAACTCCAGCTCTAGCTTTTAACACACAATAGCTTTTCAACACATCTTTCAAAAGATGATTTAAAGATGATTGTAAAAGTCAGGGGCTTTAGCCAAAGCTTCACGGTGCAATAGAGCTGACATTTGTTTTGTATCACATGTATTTTTATTTGATTTTAAACATGGCATATCTTCTTACAAAAATGAATTGGTTGTATCACTTGTAACATCATTCCCTCCCTCCCCTCCTATGAACTCTGAGCCACCGTGATATATAAAAACAGTAATGGTAGTTTGCAAACCACGAAAACATAAATATTGAACATAAATGATACATTATTTGTATATTTATCCACATACATTCACATGCTTAATTGCTTACATATATGTCTGGATATCATTTGAGTCTACAAATAAGTGGAGAGGAAAAAAAACAGTGTGCAGTCTCACTTAGTAAATGTCAATGTGACAAAGTCAGGTTATCAGGATTTAATTTCAAGAACGCAATAAACAAATCCCATATTTGATGAAAAATATGACTTTTGTGTTTGATTATGTATGTAAGCCTTTCCATCGCTAAGCACGAAGAAAGCAGCTGATCCACAGCTTCAAAGGGACCACAAACATGTTTCCAGTGTCTGGCAATAAGATGTTTTACATGTAATAAACATAGGTTAACCAACTTACTTTCATGAGTTCTTAGGCCAATATATGTGGTTTACATATGTTTACTGTTTTCAATAATGAAGACTACTTCTCTAGTTAATGTCTGATTAACCATCCCATTCACTGTCTGGGATATAGGGTTACATTTATTGCAGGAGATATTATGTTCTTATAAGCCATTTATATTTGGGGCCAGTTCTATTGAAGTGAATGAGGCAAGACACAGCCCTCCTGAGTCCTGGCATAACATTTTGTAATTTTATAAATGTGATATATAACGCACACACACACACACACGCACGCACGCACGCACGCACGCACACACACACACACACACACACACACACACACACACACACACACACAGACAGACAGACAGATGAATGGATAGATAGATAGATAGATAGATAGATAGATAGATAGATAGATAGATAGATAGATAGATAGTTTTTATTATCAAGATCGACTTTTATTATTGAAAGTAAAAAATATTTTATTTTTTGTCTCTTTAAGAGCGAAACTTAATTAACGCTGCGCGTTAATTAAACTGTGACGTTTATTTGAACATCACAGCAGCAGCAGGTAACAGGTAAACATGTCAAAGTGTGCACTTATTGACATTTGGAGGTAGCAGGCAAACTCTTCTTCTTCTTTTTAAACAAAGTGCAAGTATGAGCCTCCCTGCATTCCACAAACTAACGTTGCACGTCCGCATTTGTAATAAGATCGATGTGCGAGCATAGCCGTGGCAAGTACTTTTAATTGGTGACACGTCTTATCCTTCTTCTGCTAGAACCGCCCAACTCTTCCTTTGATTGGGTTAGGTTAGTGTCCTCTAGTAAGAGAGTTGCGTCAGCGGAGGACCAAAATGTGAGACTCATTAGCCAATGAACAGCCAGGAATGGGTCTCGCGCTACTTTTGCATGCTAAAATAAAGCTGATAATGTACAATTTGATTCAAGGGATGAAAACACCTTTCAAAGTACAACACAAACTGTCTATTTTGCTGCAACTCGACAGTGCTGCTTTTTTTACTCAAGAGTTCCACTTTCTACTTCCTGGAAAAAAACTGGTCCATTGGAGTGAATGGAGATGTCGGAACTCTTCTATTATACGGCTCTGGGTTAGGTTTAGGCATGAGGAGTGACGATTGGTTAGTTTAGGTTAGTAAGCCAATCAAAGGCAGAATAGGGCGGGTCATGCTGTTGGGAGTTTTCTGAAACGGGAGTGGAGGGGATTGACTGAATGGACTGGAGGTATAACGCAGTGAAAGCTCTGGAGAGATTGAAGTCGGCAAAACGGTTAATTGCAGTTAATTAATTTTAACCGGTTACGTTATTAACGGCAGTTAACCGACTTTTGGTTAACTGTTTACATCCCTAACCAGAATATATTACAAATCTGTGCACATGGTTTACTAATCAAGGGGCACGGTTTAGGTGGAAAAGTAAAGCCGTGCCCACTGAGCTACCATATTGTTTTTGTAGCAGGCGACCCATAGGGGGCTCCACAGTTCTCCTTATTGCACTATGTTTATAAAGTAATAATGCTGCTGTGTGTGCAATATTCACTCCTTCAGCACATCAATGTGTCAATTGCTTTCGTCATTGTTCCTGTCATCTTGTCAATGTACAGGTTTGATAGAGAACTAGTGAAATAACTGGTGCCCTCATACATGAGTTTGCATCCCTGACATGAGGAAAATCCTCTGGTGTAGAGTAGAGAGAGAGAGAGAGAGAGAGAGAGAGAGAGAGAGAGAGAGAGAGAGAGAGAGAGAGAGAGAGAGAGAGAGGACATGCAGCATTGTGTCTTCATCCTCAGTTAATGATATTGCATCAGGTAGGCTTACAGTATAACAGTCCTCTTACCTTGTGTCTGAAGGCCCAGGTTCATTACTGAAGTCTGGAGGATCATTTTTAGACCAGTCACTCTTCATAGACAGACAGCTGGGTACTGGAGACTCTGCTCTCTGCCTGTGGTGCTGACCTCTGGAAACACAAATGTTTGATACATATATAATATATCATTAATTATAATAATAATAATAATAATAATAATAATAATAATAATAATAATAATAATAATAATAATAATAATAATAATATATCAATATTTAGTTCTAGTAAAGACAGAGAACATTGTTTCTGCACCTCTGCAAAGCAGACATGAAGAGAAATGTACAAAGCAATGAGTGAGGGTTAGTTCCAATGCTTCAATTCACTGCAGTGTTGCCCCTATATACATTCTGGAGCTCTGGAAATATGGCCGCTGCTGCTGCTGCTGCTGCTGTGTGTTTTGGGGGGGTCGGGGTAGAGGAGAAGAGGTGACAATTCAGAATAAAAGACACGCTCGTGCTGTCGCTCGCTGGTGATGAACAAACTCTAAATATCACAGCATGTGTTTGAAGCAGGCTGCAAAAGGAGAAGTACTCAGGGAGAAGATACAGGGTTCCGAAAGCACGCACAAATCGCTTGAGGAACAGTTTCTTCCCGCAGGCCACGAGACTCCTTAACATACACAAATAGTGTAGTAGCCGCACTGTACCGTACTGTAGCTGCTACCATTACGTATGTCTAACGTTTAATTGTATGTTTAATAAGGAATATGCTATTTGCACCTGTATGTCAAATACGCCGAATTTAAAATGCAGAGTTTAATTGTATGTTTAATAAGGAATATGTTATTTGCACCTGTATGTCAAATACGCAGAATTTAAAATGTTTAAGCACGTCTAAAGTATGCACACGACATGTGCACCTATGTGCAGTGAATATGCCACTGTCTCTGACTTGTCTTATCACTATACTGCCTTATTGCTTGTTGTGTCTCTTGTTGTTTTTGCACTCATATGCCCTGTTATATTTGTACTATGTTGTAAACGGAGTCCACAGCACAAGAATTTCACACGTGATACTTGTACCATGGAGTGACAATAAAAATTTTGAATCTTGAATCTTGAAAAACAATCCTACATTTTGCACGAGACCAGTGTTGCTAACTTAACGCTTTCTGCTCTATATTTAGCTACTTACCAGACCCCCCTAGGCTAGCGCCTTTATTTCCAAAATGCACCTAGCGCCAAATCTGGCTACTTGTTCTGACCAGGTGAAGCAGTGTTGAATTGAACGGATTTTGCATTTAAATTGGTGTGGCTGCTGCTGGGTTTTCTCTCTCTCTCTCTCCTCATCTCTGCCTGTCTGACACACACAGCGCTTCAGTGGAGCCGCTCTCGCTTTTTCACCATACATGAGTTTGCATCCCTGACATGAGGAAAATCCTCTGGTGTAAAGTAGAGAGAGAGAGAGAGAGAGAGAGAGAGAGAGAGAGAGAGAGAGAGAGAGAGAGAGAGAGAGAGAGAGAGAGAGAGAGAGAGTGGGACGTACTGAGCTGCAGGAATCACAGTGTTTATGCGAGACAGACTTTTAATTGCATTTTTCAATGTAGACGACATCAGAGATTTATTTCAGAAAGCAATTCTCCACCCCATGAAAAAACCTTCAACGCATTATTTATGTGACAACATGGAGTGGCCATGTGCCAAAAAGTGAGCGCCTGTTTTTACACATCGCCCAAAAGCCGGCCAGTCAAATAGCGGTCGCAGTGACGTTAAACGGTGGAAAAGGCGATTTTACAAGTGGCATTCAAGTCATATCTGACTAGTTTTCAATTCAGTTCTCCCCACAAAAGTGATCTCTCGTATATACAGTATAGCCATGGGATCAGCAGCCTTTTTGATATAAAGTGTCACTTTTAAATGTGCTTGTCAATCAGAGTTCCACACCAACATTAATGACTCACAAATCAAAATGTGAATGTCCAACAGATCTGTAATGTTATTCCATCCAAAATCAGGACTTTGAAATAAAAGCATTCTAGAAGATACACAGCACGGTCTCTCTCTGTCTTCCCCGCTGCCATTTTTTATCTGCTGTCTGCAACCAATCAGAGGCAGAGTAGAGTGGGTCACTACCGTAAATATCCTACATAACGTGCCGCGCAACTGCAAATGTCTGAAATGGTAATTTGGCACTTCAACATCAAAAATCAATAAAAAATAAATTTCACACTTGCTACTGTGCGCTGCCGTGCCACTGGTTACCCCTTTGTGTGCCAGAGGTGGCACCTGTGCCATAGGTTGCTGACCCCTGATATAGCCTAATGCAACACTATAATGTTCTTGTTGCATTTTATTCTGGCCATAGGGTTAGAAAACGATGTGCCAAATGCGCCTGTTTGCACATCATGCAAAAAAAACTTCAAATAGTGATCACGTTAACATTTAAACGCTTGAAAATGTGATTTTACAAGTGGGATTCAATCATATCCAACCCGCTTTCAATGTAATTCTCCCCGCAAAAGTAATGTCTCGAATATATAGAATCAGTGGCGAACCGTGCCTATCAGAACCTTCTATGCGGTAACCGGTTCGCCACTATATACAATATAACAGAAGCAATCCATCCTCAACACACCTAACATCATCAACACCCCCACACGCTCGCTCAGTCAGTCCATGCTTTGGACATGAGCCTGATACCTTCTAAACAAGAGGCGCTCTGCGAGCGACACGGACACGGTACTTTGGGCTTGGATCTGTAAGATCTGTGTTCACGCTCACAACGGACAATTGTGTCTATACATACAGCCCATCCAAGTGATGTGTGGATCTGTTCAGGAGTTCACTGCAGGTTTAGAAAGGGCATGCAACATTTTGTCATCAGACAGGGTACAGTATAACAGTGCTCTCACCTTGTGTCTGAAGGTCCAGGTTCTTTACTGAAGTATGGAGGATCACCTTTAGACCAGTCACTCTTCATAGACACACAGCTGGGAACTGGAGACTCTGCTCTCTGTCTGTGGTACTGAACTCTGGAAACACAAATGTTTCATACATATCATCTTTAGTTCTAGTGAAGACAGAAAACTATCCTGCAATGTTGCACATCGTCCGTTTTTCGGCACATCTGGAGTTTTTGATGACATGGCCTTTTGATGAGTGTCCAGGATGCCAGATCTCCTCATTTGTTATATACAAACAATACGTGTAGTAGTTTGATATTTAATAATTTAATAAATGTAATAATTTTCATAATTATATATGTATATGAAGTTCTAACGGAAGTTCAGTCAGGAAGACTATGATCTGCACTTTGCTCTTCCTCAGTTCACTCCTTATTTCTCCACCCCTTCAAATCTGCTCACATGCTCAAAATAGCCTGTCAACTTCCGGGCTTCAATTGACCTATCGCTAAGCCACGCCCCGAACGCAGACGAGCCAATCACAGCACGTGCAGCTCTACAATACACTCGGACATTCTCAGCTTAGAGCTCCATAGAGAAGCACTAGAAAACGCGAGTTTCCTCTGGTTTTATGCAAACTCCACACAGAAAGGCCCTTTCGACGACCCCACCCGGGCGGTGGCCACTCAAGGACATGTGGACGGGCACGCATTCCTTCAGCGTTCACAGCATCCCAGGTGAGAATCGAACCCAGGACCTTCTAGCTGTGAGGCGACAGCTCTACCACTGAGCCACCATGCCCCCAAATGGGGGTTATGGGGTTTTATACATTTATAAGTTGAAAAAATGGTTAAACGATGTGCATGGGGGTAAATGCAACATAACAAGGTATCCTGGGAGGCCAGGCAATTGATAATATTAAACTAGTAAACATAGATCCACTCACATCCACAATGCTACTGTTTTGGAGTTAAATCTGCAATCGTGGTGACAGCGAGATGAGTTTTCTCCCTCATTTGGCTTCCATGATCCAAAAGGTATCATAAAATCATCTTGGTATTCAGAAAGTCGGCAAAATAAAATGTTGAATTACGCGAGTTTCCAGTCATTACGTTATGCCAACCCGTTCTCACTCCGAGCGCGTAGCATATTGACGCTTTGTCCCGTCCCTTGTGCGTCGCTTGTTACTAACATGGTACCCTTGAGCGACACATGAAACGACTTGGGCTTTCCGACTAAACTCAATGCAAACCCATGGAAGTAATCTTTGACGCTTATGGCAACTGCTCCCCCATTAGCCTAACTGCTCTCCCATTAGCCTAACTGCTCCCCCGTTAGTCAAGTGCTCCCCCATTAGGGTCTGGAGGAGCTAACCTCTCCCAGACCCTAACGCTGAACCTAACCTCTCCCACCCCCCATGCCTAAACCTAACCTCCCCCAGACCCTAACCCTAACCTCTCCCACCCCCATGCCTAAACCTAACCTCCCCCAGACCCTAAAGCTTGGTTCACACCGACGACCCAAGCCTTGCCTATGCCTTGCCTTTACCCACGCTTTTTAATAGGCGTCCGTTTTAGTCAACGAGGCTGTGTACACCGGCCGCCTGAGCGTGAACCCTGCGTGTACCCACGCCTTGCCTGTGCCTTGCCGATTTTATCGAATAGGCGTGAGTTCTATTTTGAAGCCGACAAGGCGCGTGCAGGCAGGCTTTTCTGTCAAGCCATGAAAGAAAAACGCGACAATATCCGTGAGAAATGGCAAATTCAACTGAATTTCAAAATAAAATGAAGTTACAACTAGGGATGCATCGTTTATAAATTTTGATGTACGATTATAGTCTGAGAAAAAACCACGATTATCACGGTTTCACGATTATTGTTATGGACGTATAAAAATCACATGAGCATTCTTTAAATAGAGGTTTTATTGTATTTCCCCCACAATCTTAACAGTTGCTGCCTTCGGATTAAAAAAAGAAGAAAGAAAGGGCAGATGTACTCAGATGTGGCTCTGACCTAATCAAATCTAACTGACATCACTATTGTGAACATAAAACAAACAACATTTCTGATATATGATTGTTTTAGTAAAGTGTATCACTCAATAGTCAATACAAAAAATATTTTATTATTATTTTATAGAAGCGAAAGTCTATAGCTGCTTAGTCTGCAGAAAAAACACAAAAGGCATAGTAACTTATTGGCATCTTACTGGCAACTAAATGGGCCGTCTGAATTTTGCATTGGGGTCAGTTCTATTGAAGTGATGATGGGGCAGGCATGGAAAGCCTCACTATAAGCCATCATGTGTCGTTTCACTTTTTACTGGAAAATGCTCCCTCTAGATTAAAGAAAGGACACTCTGTGGTGTTGACTGGTGTTTGTTATGTAAATGTGCGCATTTGTTTTCGTTGTCTCAGTCAGATCATGACTGCCAAGCAGCTAGCTACGTTAGCTTCACGTTATTAGGCCTACATGTAACGTTAGCGGGTTGCTTTTGGAGTTGACACAAACCCTTGATGTTTCTTTTTGTGTAAAGCATGAGGTTCTCTATGGTTTACGCCAGCTCTGGGAGCATGAAGTGCTTTAAATGCGGGGATGTTTGGTCACAACGAGCTCGAGGACCGCTGCCTGTTGAACTATGTACGCTAGGCCATGGCCAGCTAGCTAACATTAGCCACAACAGCTAACGTTAACGTCATTGACTGTATGTTAACGGTAAACAAATCCGCTGCCTCCTCCCCATGTTTGGTTTAACGTAACACCAGCTCAGACTTTCCCCTAATCTCAGAAACCTTGCGGGACATGTATTGCAACATTTATTTTGGTGCTGGCGTCCATGGCTAGGCTACCGACTGACTACTACTGGGAGACATGGCAGCTGCCTGTGTTTGGTGCCTCCGCTAAATAGTCCGTGCGGGAAACGAAGCGAGAGAGACAGGTTCTTCACGGGAGTTTTAAACTGACGAACTGTTGTGAAACAAAACACTCGGTGTAGCGGAGCCTCTGCGGTTATATAACCGTGACGTTTTAAATCGTGGTTAATAGTCAAACCGGTTAACCCCTGCATCCCTAGTTACAACAGTGTTGAGCAGAGAGAGAGAAAGAGAGAGAGAGATTGACGGGTGGCTATCACGTGGGGCTTTCTCCCCGTCGGCAAACAAATCTTCATGAGAGAGAATAGCGACCGAAGAAGCAAGATGGACAATGTTGTTGTGCCAGCACATATTCTTGCAAGATTACCTCTCTAAAATGTCCGACTATAGTCAGACCTGGTTATACATATCCAGCATCAACAGAACATTAAATATATCTGATTTATTTTACCTAGAGGCTACCCATGACAATTCTGGACAACACGTGAAAAAATACAGTCGGGAGAGAGGAGAGGCGCTTGTGACTCGGCTCCAGGTTCGGCGTGCAAAAGGCGTGCGGTGTGATCGCAAAAGCGTGTAACAGGTTCACGCCCAGCTCGGCGTAGGCGTGGGTTGAGGCAAGGCAAGGCATAGATTGTCTGTGTGAACGAAGCGTAAACCTAACCTCTCCCACCCCCCACGCCTAAACCTAACCTCCCCCCAGACGCTAATGGGCGAGCAGTTGACTAATGGGCGAGCAGTTAGGCTGATGGGGGAGCAGTTGCCATAAGCGTCAAAGATGACTTCTATGGGTTTGCATTGAGTTTAGTCGGAAAGCCCAAGTCGTTTCATGGGTCGCTCAAGGGTACCATGTTAGTAACAAGTGGCGCATAAGGGACGGGACAAAGCGTCAATATGCTACGTGCTCAGAGTGAGAACGTGTTGGTTATGCGCGTGGAGTTGGTGAAGAGGTAGAGAGGAGAGGCTGGCCAGCGAGACTAGTGAAGAGGAGGCACATTGATTGATGTGATTATAACCAGTCAAACCCTAAAACGAGGGAATTAATCCCGTTCTCCAAATCAATGTGAGGTAGTCTAAAGAGAAAAGATCCAGGAGGTAAACATGATGTTAAAAGCTGTAAGCTATGCCTCTGCTGATCTGCTACACCACCACCCATGCGTGCATGCCGTTGTCTCGCTATGAAAAACATCTACATTATTTAAGGTTTCTTGATTATACAGAGGTACATGAAATAGATTACCAGGCGTCACTCTTCAATTCGGCATATAGGCTATATATCCACGGAGAGGCTACTCTAAAGGCCCACACGCACGGGGAGCAAATATTGACGTGCGTCAAGATCTTCCCCTATAGCGCACTGCAAGCGTCAGATCTGAAATGTATAGCCTACACCACAGAATGACAGAACATCACTATTTGGTGGAAATGGCCACTAATTTATATGTAATCAGGCACAATTGACCGATTAAAAAAAGTTGTTATAGTTTTGAGCCCGGTCATAAGCCTCTCCTAACATTAACTGCGGATTATAACCGTAGAATCAGGTCAGTTACCCTGCTAGACATGACTCAATAAACTGCTTAATCACTTTCTAAACATGGGGAGAAGCTCCGGCGCGGTTTGGAGCACAGTGCTGCTGCCTGCTACTGCAGAGGAAAGGTAGGCTACAAAATAGGCTACAATTCTCTCCTCTCGTCTCGATCAAATTATATGTTTTGAATGCATTTATTCCTAGTATAATTCTTCTCAGAGATCGACTTTGCAGTGGGAAATATCGCCTATTTTGTTCGTCACGTCAATCTGGGCAAGCTTGGGATAGAGGCTGTTGCATCATCCTACCTGTTTCCCATGCAGAGGGGGAGAGAGAAAAGGCAGTGCTGTGGCGGGAAATGACGCAATTCTGTCCAAATTTATTCTAATCTAATCTCATCATGACATCCAGGGATAGGCTATGTTTTTCTAGCCGATGTGTTTAGAACATTATTCTCACATTGTAGTCTTGCCAGTGTAGCGTATTTAGCCTGCTGTATTTAAACTGCCGTGGGATTTGAGGAGCACTTATCGAGACAGAGACGAGACAGGGATGGAAGTGGGCAGAGAGGGAGGGGGGAGCAGAGCACTTTGGTCGCTGCTGGAACCTTGTTTGACGCTCCAAAATGGAAACAGGTTGGGAGTACGAGCGTCAAGACAGTTTGACGAGCGTCAGAACGCTCTTGGTGCGTGTTCGGCCGTTTAAAACAATGGGTGGGCTTCCAAACGATCTGACGCTCCCTGTGCGTGTGGGCAGGGCCGATTTTACCAACGGGCTTACCCGGGCTGAAGCCCGGGTAAGCCCGGGACATCAAGGGGCCCAAAAAAAAAAAAAAAAAAACCCTTGATGGGGTTTTTTTGGGCCCCCTGTCCAGGGTCTTCGCAAAAAATGTTTTTTTTACTGACGCCATTAATTTTTTTTTGCAGAGTAATAACATCCACTGTGAGAGGGTGTCCACGCGCTATGCCGACCACTCGCAATGCCGACCTTAGGTTTAGGCGTGGGGGGTGGGAGAGGTTAGGTTTCGCGTTAGGGTCTGGGGGACGTTAGGTTTAGGCGTGGGGGTGGGAGAGGTTAGGTTTTGGGTTAGGGTCTGGGGGAGGTTAGGTTTAGGCATGGGGGCTGGGAGAGGGGAGGTCGGAACAGCGAGAGGTCGGAACAACGACATGGAACCCTGTGAGAGGGCTCCCGAATTTATCATGCTTAGGGCCTAGGGCTTAGAAAAGGAGAAGATACTGAATAATGACATCACAACAGTATAATCCTAATGTTGATTTAAAATGAGATATTCCTTTAAATACGGCTAAAAAAAGGCGGCCGAAGCCCCCCCTTCCGCTTGAGGGGGGGGGCCCTGCAGAGATGAATAGCCCAGGGGCCCATGAAGTGTAAAATCGGCCCTGCGTGTGGGCCTTAAGTGTATGTCAATTCTGGATGTGAGTCATCTGTTATCCCCACCTGCTGTCTTCCTCCGTTAAAACGTTTGATTAAAGATTCGCTAAAGGCACGCACGCACGCATCGCATTTCTTTTTATCGATAGCTTTAAATGTTGTAGGCTACTATACCATGGCATAGTGAAGTACGTTCTGATGGCTTCTAGATGATATCTAACCTTGCTTGCAAGATGGATAACCTCGCAAGATCAAAAGAGATTCTCTCGACGTAATCCATCTTGTCATGCACAGGCAGTTAAGATGATTGGCCGAACCATGCCAGCCCGACGAATCAGCGGCAGCCTTAGGCGGGCTCAGGCTCGTCTGGGCAAGTAGTGGGTACATGGTCTTTGTAGCTCTTTTCACTCGTCAACATGGCTGCCGCCGCGGAAGTGACAGGCAGTCTGAATGAAATTGAATGTAACGTTCTAAATTCTATGTATTAAATTCTAAAAAACATTTGGGAAGGCTAAGCCACACAACTAGTTCGTTATAATCTAACTTCATGCTTCGAAGGTGACTTTATGACGGTGAGGACTCAATCAATGAATACCACGGAGATCAGGCACAGGCACCTTCGGCGATCTGATTGGTTGAAGTTAACACCCACCAGCGGTGATAGACAGATGGGTCATCCAATCACCTGTCAAGTAACTTGGAAAAAGTCCCCGCCTCCGTCAGCGGGTCTGGTTACTGCATTCCCAGATCGACTTGTTTAGTGAAACGTATGTGGAGCTAAACCGTCCATCTGGCAGCGTCAGGTTAGATGATATCAGGGCTCAAAAGGTTGTGAAGAGCATCTTGGGATGTAACTTTGACAGTGACGGCTGCCATTAATTTACTCTAGTCAGCCTGCCTTGTGTTTGTCTGAGTGAGGACGGGGGGGGTGGGGCTTAGCGGAGAGGCATCACCATCACCACCACCAGTATCTTGGTAAAATGGCACTTTACTGGCCATTCGTGCACTTTATTCTACTACCTCATTTTACCGGTCGCTGCGTGTCTGCACTTTACTGATCGCTGTGCACTTTACGGATCGCTGTGCACTTTACGGATCGCTGTGCACTTTACGGATCGCTGTGCACTTTACCGATCGCTGTGCACTTTACCGATCGCTGTGCACTTTACCGATCGCTGTGCACTTTACCGATTGCTGTGCACTTTAATGCTACCTTGCACATTATCGGTCACTGTGTGCCACAAACAAGGTCCTTGATGTTTATTTAGCCTTTTATTTATTTTAACTATAGGCATGTAACATTTAACATGCTACTTGTGTTGTTTCTTGTCAATGTTCTTATTTGTATGTCTATATGCTGCAACTCAATTTGCCCTTTGGGACACTAATAAACTTGAACTTGAACTTGAACTTGATCTAGACTCTACAGGGGGGTCTATCTGGCTGCTGCTCATGGCTGATGCAGCTCTATCTCAATATCTCCCTGTGGTGTCTAAGCACCAAAGACTTTTAGCAATACCTCATTCTCATCATATTTTCTGTAATTCATCATTCATTCACTATTGTAATAAACATTATTTTATTCATTCTCTGGTCTCTAGTCTCTCCTGATTGAAATATTTTCATGCTGTCATCTTTCATGTCATCTGTTTTTAATGCATTTTCCTTTTGAATTTTAGAAGTATTCCCTCTAATTTGTTTTGAGAAGTTTGTTTTCCCTTCAGATGCTGAGCAATTCTGGATAATCAGAGTGACATTGAACCAACGCCCCTGCTGGAATCATGAAAGTTTCCCTTCCTCATATTTTCAAAAATGATTTGTTCAAAGTACTTTGGATAACACACAGAAACAGATCTATAGTTTGCATCATTGTTTCGACTGCAATTACTTTGAACATCCTCATAAGTTGACATGTTCTCATGTAATCAGGTTGTATCAGGTACTGCAGGCTATGGTATGTAATCAGGTTGTATCAGGTACTGCAGGCTATGGTATGTTGTCATGTAATCAGGTTGTATCAGGTACTGCAGGCTATGGTATGTTGTCATGTAATCAGGTTGTATCAGGTACTGCAGGCTATGGTATGTTGTCATGTAATCAGGTTGTATCAGGTACTGCAGGCAGAAAGAATGCGTGCCCGTCCGCATGTCCTCGAGTGCCCACCGCCCGCTTGGGGTCGGCAAAAGGGCTTTTCTGTGTGGAGTTTGCATGTTCTCCCCGTGCCTCCCGGGGGTTTCCTTCATATAGGAACCCCCTTCACAAAAACATGCAATATCCTGGTTGCTAATGTGGTTCCTCCTCTGGTCGTTAAGGGCGCCTGTTCAGAGGGAGGGGAACTGGTTGGAATAGCGTGAACCTCCCACGTCCTATGTCCTACCGGTGAAGCTTCCTCTGTCAGGTGAAAAGAAGCGGCTGGCTGACTGCCCAGGAAGCATGGAGCCAGTCTCGGCTCTCCCCAGATCGGCAGAGGATGGAGTAGCAACCAGGATTGAGAAATCAAGTGAGCACTAATGGGGGATAAAAATGGGATAAAAAAAAAATCTGGGGAAAAAAAAAAAAAGGTACTGCAGGCTATGGTATGTTGTCATGTAATCAGGTTGTATCAGGTACTGCAGGCTATGGTATGTTGTCATGTAATCAGGTTGTATCAGGTACTGCAGGCTATGGTATGTTGTCATGTAATCAGGTTGTATCAGGTACTGCAGGCTATATGGTAATGTTGTCATGTAATCAGGTTGTATCAGGTACTGCAGGCTATGGTATGTTGTCATGTAATCAGGTTGTATCAGGTACTGCAGGCTATGGTATGTTGTCATGTAATCAGGTTGTATCAGGTACTGCAGGCTATATGGTAATGTTGTCATGTAATCAGGTTCTATCAGGTACTGCAGGCTATGGTATGTTGTCATGTACTCAGGTTGTATCAGGTACTGCAGGCTATGGTATGCTGTCATGTAATCAGGTTGTATCAGGTACTGCAGGCTATGGTACGTTGTCATGTAATCAGGTTGTATCAGGTACTGCAGGCTATGGTACGTTGTCATGTAATCAGGTTGTATCAGGTACTGCAGGCTATGGTATGTTGTCATGTAATCAGGTTGTATCAGGTACTGCAGGCTATGGTACGTTGTCATGTAATCAGGTTGTATCAGGTACTGCAGGCTATGGTATGTTGTCATGTAATCAGGTTGTATCAGGTACTGCAGGCTATAGTATGTTGTCATGTAATCAGGTTGTATCAGGTACTGCAGGCTATGGTATGTTGTCATGTAATCAGGTTGTATCAGGTACTGCAGGCTATGGTATGTTGTCATGTAATCAGGTTGTATCAGGTACTGCAGGCTATGGTATGTTGTCATCTAATCAGGTTGTATCAGGTACTGCAGGCTTACAGTGTAAGCAGTCTTACTTTGTGTCTGAGGGTCCATGTTCATGTTCATTACTGGAGTCTGGATGAAGATCTCTCACAGACAGACAGCTGAGTGCTGGAGGCTCTGCCCCGCCCTCCTCTTCCTCCACACACACACTCATCTTCTGGACTTCAGTAACACTGTATACACGCACGCACGCACGCACGCACGCACGCACACACACACACACACACACACACACACACACACACACACACACACACACACACACACACACACACACACACACACACACACACACACACACACTTGGTCTGAGACTCTGAGAGAAGCTGTCATTAGTTTGTCCACTAATAAATCATTTACATCTCAGACACTTTACTGTAGTTTAACACCTGTACACTTCATTCAACACCTTGCAGACACTGACCTGATGGCCACACATCATTTTCTATTTTATAAGTACATTAGTTATGTATTCACTGATTTAGACTATTCTTTATAAGTATTTATTAACATTAGTCCTCCTGTAGTCTCCCTCCTTAATGACATGTAGTTTTATTTGAGGTTTATAATTGAGGTTTATAATTGTAACTAAACAGTTGTTGGCTCAGTTTGTTTTTCACCTGCACTAAAATACACCAGAATGCAGGATGTCTTTGTAACTAAAAGGTTCCTGGTGGGCAACTACAAACCCCCTTAAAAAGTGACCTGACCTGGGCTAAATGTAAAGAGCCAAAGTCTTACCCCCTTCCTGCTTATAGGCAGACAAACCAAGGGATTTCAACCACGATTTATGTCCCCATCAAAGAAATGTTGGTCTCGCCCCCGTCTTCCGGTGGCCTGTGCTGCAGTGTTTTCATTCCCCCACAGAAATGCAACAGTAGGCAGTCGCTAATAGCTATGAGTTAGAGAAAACAATAAGAAACATGACTAAACAAAGTGTTTGCTTTGATTCAAACCACTAGGCTACCCGGAATAAAACTGGATAATAATAATAATAATAAACTGCGTCATGTCGGCCTTCTTTGAAGTAGGCTACAGTCCCACCTCAGCTGTTCTGTGTTATTTCAGGTGAAGAGAAGTTAGATCTCGGTCAGAGACTTTGACATTATATGTTGTAATAACACTCACCATGTTTCAACCGTCTCCCTCCTGCTGCTCTGCTCTCTCAAAATGGAGATCTGAACGCGCTGTCTGAATGGAATTAAAACTGCGACACATTTTCATACTTTCACTTCTTCTTCTTCTTCTTCTTCCTCTTCTGTTTGGTTTTACGGCGGTTGGCATCCAAAATTACCGCCATCTATTGAACTAAACCTAAACTGAGATTAATAGACTACTTGCACAACTCCACTACTTCCTGAAATGAGTAGGGCAGTTTGGTTTCCTGTCCTACACTATTGGATGAACTGATTAATGTCAGGTGTGCCTTACTGCTGCAGTCACAACAACAGTGATCAGGCACACCTGACATTAATCAGTTCATCCAATTGTGTAGGACAGGAAACCAAACTGCCCTACTCATTTCAGGAAGTAGTGGAGTTGTGCAAGTATCTATTGAACTAAAATAAACAAAATAATCACCATATCCACCCCAAAGTACTCAGATTCATAATTCCTTTCCAGATGCAGACGCCTGAGTTTGCACAAACGCATCTCTCAGTATTTTATCTATCTCTGCTCCAGATACATCAACCACATCCAGAAATCTCTTTGCAGTGTCAACCACCATTTCAGTCCTCTCCGTCTTCCCAGTCATACTAGCAGCACAGTTTAACACCATGGCGATGAATGCCAGGAATCGCTTCTTGTCCATACAGATAACATTACTGTGACTTGCTCTTTCCTTTTCCGGCTCCCTTTGTACAATCACCCTGTCCTCGTTTCTTTCTCCTTTCCACCTTTTAACTCATTTACCGCCAAAGACGTCTTTGACGTGTTATCAGAAATAGCCCTCCCCGCCAATGACGTGTTTGACGTGTTTTTGTTTTTATTAGTGCAGCGCGTAGTTCAAACACTTCCCCAGCCTGTGACATAGTAGCAGGTCCCTAGCATCTAAGACAACACGTGAACAAACACATACCGCAGCTGTTGTTTTGAAACAAGCAGGAGGAAAATCAGGAGGAAAATCAGAAAACGGATAAACGCTTCCTTGTGCAGACAGGAGAAACGCCATTGAAACGCCCCTCGGCGCGCTGCTCGAGCTGGTCGCCTTCCTCTGTGCCAGCCGGGAGAAAACGGGAGAAAGTAATCCAGAGAGATGTGTTTGATCATCGGAGGAATGAGGAAATGATCGATCAGAGGGCGGTGAGGACGTGTTGAATAGCCGAGGGGAAAACGGGAACGATCAAATAGCAGGGAGGATAGGACAGGGAGACATGGACAAGGACGGGTGGACCAGAACAAAACAAAATAAACACACGAACAGCTAACAAGGCAGAAGCGGCAGTCACAGCAGCCCGCTGTCCGTTCTCAAGAGCTATTCAGTTGGTTCATGAAATCGCTGGGCTGCGTGCCCTCCAGTGTTGCTCCTGGCCAATCCCGGCGCCACAGGGCGTGGTTATTGCTTATCCTATGTGGGGTTAGAAATCACGCAACGAAGATAAAAGGGGGATTGTGTGTGTGTGTGTGTGTGTGTGTGTGTGTCTGTCTGTCGGTGTGTCTGTCTGCACACTCACTCACACTGAGTAAACTGTATTGTTGAATGTAAAAAAAAAAGCACTTCATGTGTATATATATATATATATATATATATATATATATATATATATATATATATTTTTTTTTTTTTTAATTTGTGTCATAACGAATAATATTTACATGTCTGATGTCAATACAGTTCAAAATAAAAGAATTGAGAGCGAGTTCTGCCTGAGAATGTGTGCTTTACAAAAATTGCCTTTTCTCCTGTTTATCTTCTCATGGAGACCTTTTGGGTGAAAACAGGGTGTATATAAATGGCTATAAGTAGAGTACAGAACATGCTAAAAGCCACTTTTTTTTCCCTGGTGAACCCAGAGATGTACATCTTCATTTTGAGGTATTGCAAATCACTTTGGTGCTAATAGATCATTTACTGTGGGTCTTGAAAGATGACCAACAATTATGAAAATCTTTGGCCTGTGCTAAATATTGGCAGTCCTAAACTGGCCATGAATGAGTTAACAGCCTCAGCATATGACGTCCCCCGTTCTTCTCTGATTTTGTTGACCTCCCTTTCCTTCTTTCTTTGTGGACAATCCACAGACCCCGCATCATGATTCCCCTCACAATGCAAACACCTGAGCTGTTCCTTCTCCACACTGCAACTTTCAATACCACTTCCATAAAGTGCTACTCCACAATCCTCCTTCCCACATCTCCTACATATTCTCTCCCTAGTACACACTGATGCCACATGTCCATACTCATGACAGCAATAGCACCTGATAGGCGCTCTCTCAAAGGGCCTCACCCTGTAACAAACATACTCACTAAACACTACCGATGGCAATTCCCCTTCAAAGGTTAAACACACACAATTACTCTCCTCTTTCATTCTCCTTGCTTCATACACATCTTCCACCTCCAAAAAAGTATTAGCATCCACTGACAACGGCACTTGACTTACAACACCTTTCCTTCTCTTTTCTACTCCCAACGGGAAACACTTCACACGTTAATTCTGTTCAAGCGCATCAACCTTAACAATCTCCAACACTTTTCTCCTCTGACTTTCAGACATACACTCAATCACCACCATACCACTTTTAGTAATCTTAACTGATCTCACAACTCCAACTTTCTTTCCAATGAACCTTCCTACAACATGTGGATCCTTAAAGATCCCGTCTGCCCATGTCACAGACACCATTCCCACAAGAAAATACTCCTTTCTCCTCATAGACTCATCGCTTAATTCCTTCTGTTTTATTTCCTTTATCTTTCCCTCCAACCCTTCACTTTCAGCTTCTTCCACCGCCATTTCCTCGCTCTCGTTGTCGCTACCACTAACTCTCTCTCCTCCATTCGACTCTTCCTCCTCACTAACAGGGGCATATCGAAGAGGCTCACCACTATCATTCTGAAAACAGGCTTCCATGCCTTTCCCTCCGCCTTTGTTTCCCAACTTGTGCTTTTTGTGCTTCTTGCCCATTACTGTCCGCTCTTTTTCACAAAACAAGATTCTGTTGACTTCAAACCGCTCAACTCGACGCCCCCGCCCAGCTGTCCCTCTTCTTCTTCGCTCCATACTTTCACTTTCAAGTTTGCACCGCCTGTAAAGAGAGCCAAAGTCACGGCCACTTCCGGGTTAGGCCTGCGCACCAAGAGATTTCATCCGCAATTCATTTTCCCATAGATATGTCGTAAAATGCTTATAAACATAGTTTTACTTGGTCAAACCAAGCGATTCAGCTCAGGAGAGACAATAGAACAGTTCACTCAGACCAAAGCTAAAAAAGTAAAAATAAATAATAAATAATCTGCTATATTCTTACGTTTTGGTCCGACTGCAATGTTATGGTCTCTCCTGTTTCTAAATACAGCTGAATCGTTTACTTTGACTAAGTAAAACTATGTTTTTACAAGCATTTAACGAAATGTCTATGGGAAAATAAATGGCGGATGAAATCTCTTGGTGCACATGCCTAACCCAAAAGTGGGCGTAACTTTGGCTGTCTATGGAGAAGCATTGTGGCATTTGAGTGGGGGAGCTGTAACTTAATTTTAATTCAAGCAGCAGCGGGACACAAGGAGATACTGTGGTGAAAATAACAAGTTAAAGCTAAGCTAACTCTCTATGGTCAGAAAAACGTGACAAGGTGCCCAAATGAAAATGAATGGAAATGATTGAGCTCGATGTGGTTTACATTTAGCTGAAACTTATGAATAAATAAATAGTCTTCTTATCCTACTTAGCCTACTACAACAACCAAGAGGAAAACACTGGGATGGAACCAGAAATAGACTATTGGAATTAAATAATAATGTGGTAAATTACCCCAAAAGAATCAAGTTACTACAGTTTAATGTGGCTTAATTACCTAAAAGTAGGCTAATGGAATGAAATTAAATGTAATCCAATATGTAGCCATTTGGTCATACGAGGTGACAAAGGACTGCAGCACTAAATGATAATAATAATAGTAATAATAATAAAGAAGTAAAAAGAAACACTTCTGTGTTCAACACACACACACACACACACACACACACACACACACACACACACACACACACACACACACACACACACACACACACACACACACACACACACACACACACACACACACACACACACACACACACACACACACACACTTATATTGAACCAAGCTGTGCATTATTATTATACAAATGAGAAATGATCATAAGGTGCTCTGCAGTTTGACAGACGGATGCTGCCCCCTGGTGGCTAAACGGCCTCAGTGAGAGAGAATCAGCACTGAGTTTGAGTTTGAGTTTATTTGATTCTCGGCCACAGTATTCACTGAATGAAAGCAGAATGTACACACAGAACTGTTCAGATCTAGCTAAAAACAAGGAAATAGATGTTAAAAAAAAAAGATTTCATATCACAGATCTAGCTAAAAACAAGAAAATAGATTATAAAAATAGATTACATATCACAGGTCACATTTTCAGGACATTGAAACATATAATACATCAAACACAGACATAAGAGTCTCTTAAGACTGAGTGTTAAAGAGTCTGACAGCAGTGGGCAGGGTTGCTGTTCTCAGGCGGTTTGTCCTGGCCGAGAAGGTCGTGAGCTGTCTGCCACTCCGCAGTGTCCTGCCAGTGCAGCTGGCTCTGTCCTGTGGGAGCAGGTCGTGCAGTGTCCTGCCAGTGCAGCTGGCTCTGTCCTGTGGGAGCAGGTCGTGCAGTGTCCTGCCAGTGGAGCTGGCTCTGTCCTGTGGGAGCAGGTCGTGCAGTGTCCTGCCAGTGGAGCTGGCTCTGTCCTGTGGGAGCAGGTCGTGCAGTGTCCTGCCAGTGCAGCTGGCTCTGTCCTGTGGGAGCAGGTCGTGCAGTGTCCTGCCAGTGCAGCTGGCTCTGTCCTGTGGGAGCAGGTCGTGCAGTGTCCTGCCAGTGCAGCTGGCTCTGTGCTGTGGGAGCAGGTCGTGCAGTGTCCTGCCAGTGCAGCTGGCTCTGTCCTGTGGGAGCAGGTCGTGCAGTGTCCTGCCAGTGCAGCTGGCTCTGTGCTGTGGGAGCAGGTCATGCAGTGTCCTGCCAGTGCAGCTGGCTCTGTCCTGTGGGAGCAGGTCGTGCAGTGTCCTGCCAGTGCAGCTGGCTCTGTCCTTTGGGAGCAGGTCGTGCAGTGTCCTGTCAGTGCAGCTGGCTCTGTCCTGTGGGAGCAGGTCATGCAGTGTCCTGCCAGTACAGCTGGCTCTGTCCTGTGGGAGCAGGTCGTGCAGTGTCCTGCCAGTGCAGCTGGCTCTGTCCTGTGGGAGCAGGTCGTGCAGTGTCCTGTCAGTGCAGCTGGCTCTGTCCTGTGGGAGCAGGTCGTGCAGTGTCCTGCCAGTGCAGCTGGCTCTGTCCTGTGGGAGCAGGTCGTGCAGTGTCCTGCCAGTGCAGCTGGCTCTGTCCTGTGGGAGCAGGTCGTGCAGTGTCCTGCCAGTGCAGCTGGCGTGCAGTGTCGTGCAGCTGGTCGTGCAGTGTCCTGCCAGTGCAGCTGGCTCTGTCCTGTGAGAGCAGGTCGTACAGTGTCCTGCCAGTGCAGCTGGCTCTGTCCTGTGGGAGCAGGTTGTGCAGTGTCCTGCCAGTGCAGCTGGCTCTGTCCTGTGGGAGCAGGTTGTGCAGTGTCCTGCCAGTGGAGCTGGCTCTGTCCTGTGGGAGCAGGTCGTGCAGTGTCCTGCCAGTGGAGCTGGCTCTGTCCTGTGGGAGCAGGTCGTGCAGTGTCCTGCCAGTGCAGCTGGCTCTGTCCTGTGGGAGCAGGTCGTGCAGTGTCCTGCCAGTGCAGCTGGCTCTGTCCTGTGGGAGCAGGTCGTGCAGTGTCCTGCCAGTGCAGCTGGCTCTGTGCTGTGGGAGCAGGTCGTGCAGTGTCCTGCCAGTGCAGCTGGCTCTGTCCTGTGGGAGCAGGTCGTGCAGTGTCCTGCCAGTGCAGCTGGCTCTGTCCTGTGGGAGCAGGTCGTGCAGTGTCCTGCCAGTGCAGCTGGCTCTGTGCTGTGGGAGCAGGTCATGCAGTGTCCTGCCAGTGCAGCTGGCTCTGTCCTGTGGGAGCAGGTCGTGCAGTGTCCTGCCAGTGCAGCTGGCTCTGTCCTTTGGGAGCAGGTCGTGCAGTGTCCTGCCAGTGCAGCTGGCTCTGTCCTGTGGGAGCAGGTCGTGCAGTGTCCTGCCAGTGCAGCTGGCTCTGTCCTGTGGGAGCAGGTCGTGCAGTGTCCTGCCAGTGCAGCTGGCGTGCAGTGTCGTGCAGCTGGTCGTGCAGTGTCCTGCCAGTGCAGCTGGCTCTGTCCTGTGAGAGCAGGTCGTGCAGTGTCCTGCCAGTGCAGCTGGCTCTGTCCTGTGAGAGCAGGTCGTACAGTGTCCTGCCAGTGCAGCTGGCTCTGTCCTGTGGGAGCAGGTTGTGCAGTGTCCTGCCAGTGCAGCTGGCTCTGTCCTGTGAGAGCAGGTCGTGCAGTGTCCTGCCAGTGCAGCTGGCTCTGTCCTGTGGGAGCAGGTCGTGCAGTGTTCTGCCAGTGCAGCTGGCTCTGTCCTGTGGGAGCAGGTGGTGCAGTGTCCTGCCAGTGCAGCTGGCTCTGTCCTGTGGGAGCAGGTCGTGCAGTGTCCTGCCAGTGCAGCTGGCTCTGTCCTGTGGGAGCAGGTCGTGCAGTGTCCTGCCAGTGCAGCTGGCTCTGTCCTGTGGGAGCAGGTCGTGCAGTGTCCTGCCAGTGCAGCTGGCTCTGTCCTGTGGGAGCAGGTCATGCAGTGTCCTGCCAGTGCAGCTGGCTCTGTCCTGTGGGAGCAGGTCATGCAGTGTCCTGCCAGTGCAGCTGGCTCTGTCCTGTGGGAGCAGGTCCTGCAGTGGGTGATGTGTGTTCATCATGTCCTTGACCAGTGTTATTGCTGCCTCTTCTCTCCTGCTTTGTAGGGATGGGAGTTGAGGCTGGATCAGGTTGCCCCTGGAGATGATTCTGATGGCTCTCCTTTGCACTCTCTCCAGTTGTGCTGTTTGTTTTTTGTTGCATCCCACTATAGGAGGACTCCTCCATATTCCAGACAAGGCCTGACCAGGGTGGTATAGATGGTCAGCAGATCTTCACAGGGTAGGCCTTGCCTGGCTAGTACAGTCAGGAAGTGGAACTTTTTCGAAGCTTTCTTCACTGACTGTTCCACTTGAGTGTTGCCGCTGAGGTCATCACTACATCAGTTTAAACCTTTATTCATACAAGGGGAGTCTTTTTTCAGGAGCTCCTCTCTCTCTCTCTCTCTCTCTCTCTCTCTCTCTCTCTCTCTCTCTCTCTCTCTCTCTCGCTTTTTGAATTTGAGGATCTCACACATTTGTTTTGAGAAGTTCGTTTTTCCTTCAGATGCTGAGCAATACTGAATAATCAAAGTGACATTAAACCAATGCCCCTGCTAGAATCTTAAAATATTCCCTTTCTAGAAACTCAGACTTTCAAAAACAATTCGTAAAGTACTTTGGCTAAAACACAGAAACAGTTCTTTAGTTTGCCTATTATGTTCGACTGCAATTACTTTCAGTACCCTCATCATTTGACAAGTTCTCATTTAATCAGGTTGTATCAGGTACTGCAGGCTTACAGTGCAGGGGCAATTGTAGGATCAGACCTCAGGGGTGCCCAAATTCTTTCCCATGAAGGGCCAAAACTCAATCTGGGTGGAGGGCCGAGGGCCAGAAATAAACGTTGTGGAATTACATTAAAATGTATTGTGTTTTATAGAAAATTAACATTCTAAATCTAAAATAACATTTCAATATAATAATCTACTTTTTATCTGTTTGGTAATTGTAATAATTTGCAATTGGTTATATATATTTAAAAAAACATCTGCATTTGTGGGGAGCTTAAACATTTAATCAGAAATTGACTTAATTCATAACTTGAAAAATCCTCAAGGTACTTTGAAAATGTTCAGAGGGAGGGGAACTGGTTGGAATAGCGTGAACCTCCCACGTGCTATGTCCTATACCGGTGAAGCTTCCCTGTCAGGTGAAAAGAAGCGGCTGGCTAACTGCCCATGTCTCGGAGGAAGCATGGAGCCAGTTTCGGCTCTCCCCAGATCGGCAGAGGGTGGAGTAGCAACCAGGATAAATAAATTAAAATTAGCACAAATGGGGGATAAAAATGGGTTAAAAAATCAGGAAAAAAATATTAAGAAAAGGAAGACAATCTACTGTAGGAGTGTTCAACTAGCCCATCAATATAGCACTCAAAACGTATCATGACACCAGAGTCTGATAATGACTTGCTAAAAATACATAATCTGCAATAAGTGCCCGCTATTAATTTTCCCGCATATATTAATTAATCGTTTGCGCATATTAAATAGTTGAACGACCTTCAAACTTATGGCCAGATGCATCGATTTCTTCAAGTGCCAAGTTCTGCAAAGAAAACAGGTCTCTTTTTTTTAGACTTCATTTGGTTATTTAACGTTTACTCCTATGAAGCTTAAGCTCAATCCATCAATTAGAACTAGACAGAATACAGAAAGCTAGGTGTTTTTACCTTCAAAATAAAAGCAATCATTTATTACTGGGTAGATAAAAACAGAAGAGTTGAATCACTATGGGTTAAACTCGAAGGCAGCAGATATTCCTCCAATTCCTGTGTATTTCGGACCACACACACATACATTGCAACGTGCATCAATTAGGCTATTACTTTATTTCATTGTCATTATTGTGAAGGTTCTAGCCAACATTTTCAGTTTTATATTCTGGCTGACTTGACGCTGCTCAGAGTTGGTGATGACCATGTGCAGCTCCAGTCTGCACATGAATCACTATCACAAAGTTTGCTGTTTGTATGCAGAGGCCATTGTCGTCTAAATGTGTCCTAAACGCTCTGAGTCTCAGTCTGATTTTAAAGCTATAGTACAGTACGTAACTTTTGTCTCCCCCTTCTGGCAGTGAGAGTAGCTATCTGTGTATCGCACATAGACCGTCTAAAAAAAATATGGACAGAGTCACCGTGATGTCACCCATTGGTTTTTGGACTCCCATTTTGAAGCCTAGTGTGGTCGTCGCCATCTTGGGGTTCTTAGGCAGCTCGCGTGAGACGGCACGAGACCAGGGGTTTCCCAGAGCCACAGCTCCGCCTCCTGTTGGTCCGTGATCGGCAAGCTGCGCGAACCCTGGACAGATCTGTCAATCACGCCAAACACTTTGTCTTTTCTATCTTCTCATTTACTCTCATTTACTCAGTTGTTATGAAAGGTGAAATTAGCTATAGAGATCAATACATTGTTAACATGGGAGTGAACGGGGAACAACTCCCTTTTGGAGCCAGCCTCAAGTGGCCATTCAAGGAACTACAGCTTTCAGTATCACTTCTGACTGACTGACTGTGTTACACACCACTGACTGTGTTACACACCACTGACTGTGTTACACACCACTGCCCAATTCTACCCACTTTTGGCAGATGGGAGGGTGCTAATGTCAAAGCCCTAACTAATTACTTAATGAGTTTTCAGTCATTATTACTTCAGTAGTTATATTACTTTTCCCAGTAAACAGCTGGACCACAGCTGATGTTTCTGACACACACACACACACACACACACACACACACACACACACACACACACTAACCCTACTTTCCATTAGCTAAAGAGTTGTAAGATGCTGAACCTCTATACCAGACCCCACACTGCCCGCCAGGCATTGTGTGTGTGTGTGTGTGTGTGTGTGTGTGTGTGTGTGTGTGTGTGTGTGTGTGTGTAAGGGAGAGAGAGAGTGTGTTGACATCACAAAGTTAAAGAGAGGCAGTGTCACTAAACCTTGAGTCCAAGTCAAATCCCAAGTCCTCAATGTTCAGCTAAGTGAGTCTGAGTCATCCTGTTAGAGCAAACACCACTCTACATCTGCCACACACACACACACACACACACACACACACACACACACACACACACACACACACACACACACACACACACACACACACACACACACACACACACACACACACACGTCATGTGGTATGGTGTCATCACATGTTGTTTCATATATCAGCCTTGCAGAGTTGTGTGGAGTGATCAGCTGTCTGTCAGTAGAGTTGTGTGGAGTGATCAGCTGTCTGTCAGTAGAGTTGTGTGGAGTGATCAGCTGTCTGTCAGTAGAGTTGTGTGGAGTGATCAGCTGTCTGTCAGTAGAGTTGTGTGAAGTGATCAGCTGTCTGTCAGTAGAGTTTTGTGGAGTGATCAGCTGTCTGTCAGTAGAGTTGTGTGGAGTGATCAGCTGTCGGTCAGTAGAGTTGTGTGGAGTGATCAGCTGTCTGTCAGCAGAGTTGTGTGGAGTGATCAGCTGTCTGTCAGTAGAGTTGTGTGAAGTGACCAGCTGTCTGTCAGTAGAGTTGTGTGAAGTGATCAGCTGTCTGTCAGTAGAGTTGTGTGGAGTGACCAGCTGTCTGAGTTGTGTGGAGTGATCAGCTCAGCTGTCTGTCAGTAGAGTTGTGTGGAGTGATCATCTGTCTGTCTGTAGAGTTGTGTGGAGTGATCAGCTGTCTCTCAGTAGAGTTGTGTGGAGTGATCATCTGTCTGTCTGTAGAGTTGTGTGGAGTGATCAGCTGTCTGTAGAGTTGTGTGGAGTGATCAGCTGTCTGTCAGTAGAGTTGTGTGGAGTGATCAGCTGTCTGTCAGTAGAGTTGTGTGGAGTGATCAGCTGTCTGTAGAGTTGTGTGGAGTGATCAGCTGTCTGTCAGTAGAGTTGTGTGGAGTGATCAGCTGTCTGTCAGCAGAGTTGTGTGGAGTGATCAGCTGTCTGTCAGTAGAGTTGTGTGGAGTGATCAGCTGTCTGTCAGTAGAGTTGTGTGGAGTGATCAGCTGTCTGTCAGTAGAGTTGTGTGGAGTGATCAGCTGTCTGTCAGTAGAGTTGTGTGGAGTGATCAGCTGTCTGTCAGTAGAGTTGTGTGGAGTAATCAGCTGTCTGTCAGTAGAGTTGTGTGAAGTGATCAGCTGTCTGTCAGTAGAGTTGTGTGGAGTAATCAGCTGTCTGTCAGTAGAGTTGTGTGAAGTGATCAGCTGTCTGTCAGTAGAGTTGTGTGAAGTGATCAGCTGTCTGTCAGTAGAGTTGTGTGGAGTGATCAGCTGTCTGTCAGTAGAGTTGTGTGGAGTGATCAGCTGTCTGTCAGTAGAGTTGTGTGGAGTGATCATCTGTCTGTCAGCAGAGTTGTGTGGAGTAATCAGCTGTCTGTCAGTAGAGTAGTGTGGAGTGATCAGCTGTCTGTCAGTAGAGTTGTGTGGAGTGATCAGCTGTCTGTCAGTAGAGTTGTGTGGAGTGATCAGCTGTCTGTCAGCAGAGTTGTGTGGAGTGATCAGCTGTCTGTCAGTAGAGTTGTGTGGAGTGATCAGCTGTCTGTCAGTAGAGTTGTGTGGAGTGATCAGCTGTCTGTCAGTAGAGTTGTGTGGAGTGATCAGCTGTCTGTCAGTAGAGTTGTGTGGAGTGATCAGCTGTCTGTCAGCAGAGTTGTGTGGAGTGATCAGCTGTCTGTCAGTAGAGTTGTGTGGAGTGATCAGCTGTCTGTCAGTAGAGTTGTGTGGAGTGATCAGCTGTCTGTCAGTAGAGTTGTGTGGAGTGATCATCGGTCTGTCAGCAGTCTTGTTGTCGCTTCCTGTCTCACGCTGCAGAGATCTCCAGCATCATGGCGGAGAGTGCAGACGTGGAGCAGCTCCTGGAGGCCTTCAGGCGCTTCGCGGTCCACGGCGACACCAAGGCCACGGGGAAGGAGATGAACGGCAAGAACTGGGCCAAGCTGTGCAAAGACTGCAAGATCACCGACGGCAAGAACATCACCGGCACCGACGTGGACATCGTCTTCACTAAAGTCAAGTGAGTCAGTCCTCTGTGTGGACATGCTGACATGCACGGAGCAACATGATGTCTCCGTCTGACACCGAGGCTCAGAGGCGTGCAGAGTAGCTCGCTAGCTGGTATCGAACCACTGTGCAGTGATAAGTGTGGCAAAATACTTCTACTGTACATAAACTGTATTTGTACCAGACCCATGTGAAATTCTTACGACTGTTAGACAGTCTTTATACATTCCATAAACAGCAGCATAACATGCTTCATTCAAATAAAAAATATAACAGATATGGAATCAGATGTGCCAAATAACATAGTCATCATTAGTGCACTCAAACATGACGCATCACATCCCAAACAGAACAGTTCCATGTTCAGAACCAATAACGGATCATCTGCGTGTTGGTTGCACTCACAGTCTCTCTGAGACTGAGTCAGCTGATAGGATAGCTGTGTCTTAGTTACGTCACACGTAATGTGCAATTTGATTTAATTTAATTCCAGTGTGCAATAACTGCAATTTGACACGTACTGTACATAGATTGTAACTGTAACTACTTATTGGATGCTATTCTACAATTCTTACTTTTACTATCCCATTGACCCTATTTTTTTATTTTATTTTATTGTATTTTATTGTATTGACTGTTTTTACGTTTAGGGAGATACTGTGTGATACTGTGTTATGCTATGTTGTGTTATGTGGATATTTCATGCCTGAGTGCGAGCAACTGCAACTTGTCCCAATTTCCCCCCTGGATCATTAAAGTCTTTCTGATTCTGATTCTGATTCTGATACATGTATTTGCCTGCAGCACTGTTATTTGAGGCTTTGAACCCACAATTGGCTTCAGAAAGCTTTGTTTGGCCATCAGTAAGTTCAACTGTACTATGAGTTTTGTTCGGGTCCTTCGATTTGGCCAAATGTTCGCCTGAGCTAAATATGCCCATACTTTTTCTTCTTTAACAGTGAAAGGAACACTACTAGTTTTTAACCCATTTTAAACAACAAATATAGATAAACAGTCAGAGAAGAATGATGAGATCCAAACCCACAGAACGGATGAGTGGAATAAAAAAGTAGGACAGAGAAAGGCACTTTTTCCAAGAGAGTCTCAAAGAAGGAATACATTGTAAAAAGTACATTTTGGACTCACTTTCCCACAGCTATGGAACATGAATGTTTTGAGTTGTAGCTGTTTTTGGTCTTGATCGGCATCTCTATACAGTATATTTATATATAGTATAAAATATATAGAGAGTATACAGTATACACTATACAGTCTATACAGTATATTTATATATAGTATAAAATATATAGAGCGTATACAGTATACACTATACAGTCTATACAGTATATGTATATATAGTATAAAATATATATAGAGTATACAGTATACACAGTCTATACAGTATATATATATATAGTATAAAATATATAGAGAGTATACAGTATACACTATACAGTCTATACAGTATATGTATATATAGTATAAAATATATAGAGAGTATACAGTATACACTATACAGTCTATACAGTATATGTATATATAGTATAAAATATATAGAGAGTATACAGTATACACTATACAGTCTATACAGTATATATATAGTATAAAATATATAGAGAGTATACAGTATACACTATACAGTGTATTTATATATAGTATAAGATATATGAGTATACAGTATATACAGTCTATACAGTAGCTACCTCCTTCTCCTTTAGTTTGTGATTCACATTTAGGCTTGTGAGGCTTTTGCACTTGTCCACTCCAAAATGGTCTTGCTTTATCCCTTTTTAACCACCGGGGGCTCCAGACTCTTTTCAGAGGAGTAACACCTCTTCAAACTGCTTATCGAATGGATCTGTCTGTTTGCTGCTGACCAGTAGCCAGCAGCTGTAATCTGAACTCTGTCATTGTTTCTGTCTGAAGAGCGAAGACGTCCAGAGTCATCACCTACGAGGAGTTCCAGAAGGCTCTGGAGGATCTGGCTCCAAAGAGGTTCAAAGGTCAAAGTAAGGAGGAGGCAGTGCAGTCCATCTTCAAACTCATGGAAGGCAAAGAGCCCACCAACGTCGGAGTAACGGTGAGACAACAACTCTTCCCCCAAAACATTTTGTAAGTTAGCCGACCAGAGAAACAGGTCCTACAGCGAGGCGATGGGTTTGTCCTCAGTGTTGAGTTTAAACAGCAGAAATCTGGAGTTTGGAGTTTCGCTGACTGCGGCTCTTCTTCATCCAAACTGCCTAACCGCCTGACATTGTTTTGATGACATCATCGCCTAACCGCCTGACTCAGTCCAGCCTGACTCGTTCTGATGACATCATCGCCATAATAAGAACTGCTCTCATGTGTGCGCAGAGCGAAGCTGCGTTCAGGAACAGGACGTCAGCATCCAAATATTTACAAAGTTCTGCAGATTTCAATGAACAGATTATGACGGGCTGACAGGTCCCGCTTATGAAATATGAGGCAGAAACAATCAAACTTTCCCTCCAGGGCAAATCTAGACTTGCTTTCCTCAACTGAAGCCTGAACGAGGAACAGCAAAGACCTGAGACTCACTTCACTATCTGCAGCCAGAGGGACTGTGACCAGTGTTGGGCAAGATACTGAAAACTAGTAATTAGTTACAGTAGTTACTTCTCTTAAAAAGTAAATTAATTACTTTACAAATTATTGCATAATCTTATATGCAGCAGTTTCCGCGCGGCGCACAATTGCTCAACTGCGCATCCGCGAAACTCATGCCAGTTGAGCGAGCGAGTAGTAATTAGCGAACGAGAAGTAATTAGTTACTAGGGAAAGAAACTTTGGCCTTACTTTATTTTATTGATTTATTGATTGATTGATTGATTGATTGATTGATTGATTTATTCATGTATTTATTCATTTATTTATTTACACACATAACTTTAGAGTTGCTGTGGCACAGTGTGGGGACAAGACATACTGTCAAATTGTATATATTATTATCGTAGCCATTATCACTATGATGAAGTAGTCAAACAATAAAACACATCAGCACAGATGAGTTCAAAGAGGAGGGAGAGAGAGAGCAGGGCTTAACTCTCCTACACTGGCCTGTGGGGCAATATAAGGAATGTATCATGTTGTTAATCTGGGCGATAAATGCCTTTTGAAATAATAATTAATATCTGCAGCCTCTCTAGGCTTCTTCTAATCATGAATGTAGCCACAGAGTGTGAGGGGGAATACAGCTTGTTGTGATAGAGTCACAGAGTGTGAGGGGGAATACAGCTTGTTGTGGAGTCACAGAGTGTGAGGGTGAATACAGCTTGTTGTGATGGAGTCACAGAGTGTGAGGGGGAATACAGCTTGTTGTGGAGCTGGAGGCTGAGAGCCAGAGAGGAGAGAGGAGAAACATCTGGACTGACTTCAGTCTGGAGACGCAGAACCAGAGATAATAAGAATACGTGGGCGGCTGTAGCTCAGGAGGTAGAGCGGGTTCGTCCACTAATCGCTTTGGATAAAAGAGGTCGGTGGTTCGATTCCCGGCTCCTCCAGTCTGCATGTCGAAGTGTCCTTGGGCAAGACACTGAACCCCAAATTGCTCCCGTCGGTGTGCCAGCACCCTGCGTGGTAACCTGCCGCCATCGGTGTGTGAATGGGTGAATGTACCTACTGACTGTAAAGCGCTTTGGATAAAAGCGCTATATAAATGCAGGCCATTACGTGTCAAAAGTCGGTTTTATTGGTTGGAGATTTGATGTCTCCTGGTGCAGCGTGATGTCACCATTAAAGATATAGCTAGTCTGTTTTAAAGGATGTTAAAGTAATGTTAATTATGATATAGAAAGACAAGAAAATTATAACAAGGTGAAAACATCATTTCATTGTGACTTTATTCTCCACTTTGGGACAGCCAATAGGATCATCTTAATGTGCTCTAATAGCCTATTATATGAATTTGACTTTTTTCACAGCTGAAACTATAATACAGAATGGCATTCAGATGAATGACTATCCAGTTAATTTGGGCCAAAAGTTAAATATTTTCCGGGGGGAAACAGTAGGTAGGCTCCTTCGGGTGACTATGGATCAGTCGCTGTCCATTTGTTAGTCACACTGCCTGATCTCATGCCGTCTTGTGCGAGCTGTGTGAAAACCAAGATGGCGATGGCCACACTCCCATACTGTAGGCTTCGAAACGGGAGTTGAAAATCCTATGGGTGACATCATGGTGTCTCTGTCCATATTTGTTATATGGTCTGTTGTGGAGCTGAACGGACTTCCTCTGTGGTTTTGTCTGTGGTGGAGCTGAACTGACTTCCTCTGTGGTTTTGTCTGTGGTGGAGCTGAACTGACTTCCTCTGTGGTTTTGTCTGTGGTGGAGCTGAACGGACTTCCTCTGTGGTTTTGTCTGTGGAGGTGAACCGACTTCCTCTGTTGTTTTGCCTGTGGTGGAGGTGAACTGACTTCCTCTGTGGTTTTGTCTGTGGTGGAGGTGAACTGACTTCTTCTGTGGTTTCGTCTGTGGTGGTTGAGCTGAACTGACTTCCTCTGTGGTTTTGTCTGTGGTGGTGGAGCTGAACTGACTTCCTCTGTGGTTTTGTCTGTGGTGGTTGAGCTGAACTGACTTCCTCTGTGGTTTTGTCTGTGGTGGAGCTGAACTGACTTCCTCTGTGGTTTTGTCTGTGGTGGTGGAGCTGAACTGACTTCCTCTGTGGTTTTGTCTGTGGTGGTTGAGCTGAACTGACTTCCTCTGTGGTTGTGTCTGTGGTGGTGGAGCTGAACTGACTTCCTCTGTGGTTTTGTCTCTGGTGGAGCTGAACCGACTTCCTCTGTGGTTTTGTCTGTGGTGGTTGAGCTGAACTGACTTCCTCTGTGGTTTTGTCTGTGGTGGTTGAGCTGAACTGACTTCCTCTGTGGTTTTATCTGTGGTGGAGCTGAACTGACTTCCTCTGTGGTTTTGTCTGTGGTGGTTGAGCTGAACTGACTTCCTCTGTGGTTTTGTCTGTGGTGGAGCTGAACTGACTATCTCTGTGGTTTTGTCTGTGGTGGTGGAGCTGAACTGACTTCCTCTGTGGTTTTGTCTGTGGTGGTTGAGCTGAACTGACTTCCTCTGTGGTTTTGTCTGTGGTGGTTGAGCTGAACAGACTTCCTCTGTGGTTTTGTCTGTGGTGGAGCTGAACTGACTTCCTCTGTGGTTTTGTCTGTGGTGGTGGAGCTGAACTGACTTCCTCTGTGGTTTTGTCTGTGGTGGTTGAGCTGAACTGACTTCCTCTGTGGTTTTGTCTGTGGTGGAGCTGAACTGACTTCCTCTGTGGTTTTGTCTGTGGTGGAGCTGAACTGACTTCCTCTGTGGTTTTGTCTGTGGTGGAGCTGAACTGACTTCCTCTGTGGTTTTGTCTGTGGTGGAGCTGAACTGACTTCCTCTGTGGTTTTGTCTGTGGTGGTGGAGCTGAACTGACTTCCTCTGTGGTTTTGTCTGTGGTGCAGCTGAACCAACTTCCTCTGTGGTTTTGTCTGTGGTGGAGCTGAACTGACTTCCTCTGTGGTTTTGTCTGTGGTGGAGCTGAACTGACTTCCTCTGTGGTTTTGTCTGTGGTGGAGCTGAACTGACTTCCTCTGTGGTTTTGTCTGTGGTGGAGCTGAACTGACTTCCTCTGTGGTTTTGTCTGTGGTGGAGCTGAACTGACTTCCTCTGTGGTTTTGTCTGTGGTGGTGGAGCTGAACTGACTTCCTCTGTGGTTTTGTCTGTGGTGCAGCTGAACCAACTTCCTCTGTGGTTTTGTCTGTGGTGGAGCTGAACTGACTTCCTCTGTGGTTTTGTCTGTGGTGGTGGAGCTGAACTGACTTCCTCTGTGGTTTTGTCTGTGGTGCAGCTGAACCAACTTCCTCTGTGGTTTTTCGACAGAAAGTGGCAAAGACGGCGATGGTGGACCGGCTGACCGACACGTCTAAATACACGGGCTCCCATAAGGAGCGCTTCGACCAGAGTGGGCGGGGCCGTGGCCGCGGCGGCCGCGAGGAGATCGTGGAGAACACGGGCTACGTCGGCGCCTTCAAGAACGCCGGGGACGTACGATGACAAGACCAAGACCAAGTAGGCTGACATTTGTTTAAAGACAAAACACATGGAGGAAATACAAAAGTAGCATAATACCAACCAGAAGTCATTTTACATTTTTGTTATTTAAGCCTAACCGAACCATTAGCCCAACCAAGTTGTTTTAGGTGCCTATACACAACCATAACACACGTTGTTAATGTGTTTTTTTAAATGTCATGTTAATTTAATGTTTTATAATTTGTGAGCATTGTACACAAAATGTACAGATTACATTTTTGTAACTGCCAACACAAACTGCTGTGACACCACATGCGAGGTACAGCACTTAGGTCTGGACCAAACCTTGAACTTTGACCCCTAACCCTAAGCTATGTGTGTGTGTGTGTGTGTGTGTGTGTGTGTGTGTGTGTGTGTGTGTGTGTGTGTGTGTGTGTGTGTGTGTGTGTGTGTGTGCGCATGTGCGTGTGCGTGTGTTTCCAGCTGACTCCCGGCTCGTCCTGAGCTGAAGCTGGACTGAACCTCAGACAGGCGCTCCGCTCCTGTCCGGGCCGGTCCAGGTTGCACTGCGGCCCTCTGGACTCGAGTTTATATGATCGGGTTTATGTGATGTCATCCGGCTTATGTGGTGTCATCAGGTTGATGTGATGTCATCAGGTTGATGTGAGGTCATCCGGTTTATGTGATGCCATCAAGTTTATGTGATCTCATCAGGTGTATATGATGCCATCAGATTTATATGATGTCATCAGGTTTAAATATGTTGTCATCAGGTGTATATGATGCCATCAGGTTTATGTGATGTCATCAGCTTTATGTGATGTCATCAAGTTTATGTGATCTCATCAGGTGTATATGATGCCATCAGATTTATATGATGTCATCAGGTTTAAATATGTTGTCATCAGGTTTATGTGATGGTTTATGTGATGTCATCAGCTTTATGTGATGTCATCATGCAGGACTGCAGGCGGACATGGAAGACATGCTGCAGCTTTGTAAACCATGTTCGTGTTGGTTTCTGTTGAATATAATTCATCTCTTCTTAAGGTCTGAGGCTGCTGTTGAGACTCAGCCAGGTCTCCACAATCAAATGTTGCCACGGTACCTTTCTGCAAACCACGGATACGATACGATCATCTCAACGTTTGTGAACCAAAAATATATACGAATAAAATATGTTGCATATCAACATTTCAACAAGTCCAACGACCACAGGAGCGTTTCCAACGTACATTTAAAAATATTAGTTAATTTGGAAACATCCCCGATTTTCCAACGTTAATTTGAAAACGTGACACAAATAAAACAACTTGGGTTAAGGTTAGGGTTTAGTTTATAGCTAAATAAGACTAATGTTAAATGTGACTAATAGTTGAAGGGTAGGCATAGGAAATGTTGGCTGTTGAAGGCAAACGTCTACTATGCCCATGGACCGCCGCCAGGCCCGGTTCTACGGGGGTGCAAAAGCATGCATTGCACCCTTATTTTAATTGTCTGCATGCTCAGTTGAAAAGTAAAAAAAAAAAAAAAAAATTTTTTTTTAAATAAATGCTACAGCTGCACACTTACTGTTTAAACTTGAATTATAGTTGTTGTTTTTCTTTGTTCTTTGATGTGATTTTATGGCTTTTTGGCACCTATATGTAACCTTTTAAGGTTGAGATAATTGTATTAACATTATATGGTCCAAATATTTCAGTAAAGCACTTGAAACACTTGAAATATTCTTGCTTGGGTGGTATCATTCTACTTGAAATGATGGTCAAATGCATTATTTTTAGTAAAATAACATGTCAAATTTTTCGGGCGGCCGGCCTTCGGCCGGCCACCCGAATGGGCCCGGCCTTCGGCCGGGCATCTGCACCCTTTCCGATCTGGGATGCACCCCTAGTCATCTTGTTCTGGAACCGGCCCTGACCGCCGCGACCACGTCACCCAGCTTCCACTGTGCTGTTTCAATAGCAGACTGTCATTATTTACATGACCACTAGAGGGTTAGGCAAATACACGGATCTACAATTGATGTAACATATTTTTTCGTTCACAAACGTTGAGATGCAAAGTATGTGTGGATTGCAGAAACCTAACATGGCCAACATTTTATTCTGGTGACCAGGCTGTGAGACTTTTATTTCCAGCTGAAACTTCTGTTTTCTGAGCTTTGATTGTTTGTTTGTGTGTTTGTTTGTTTGTGTTTGATCAGCAGCAGCTGTGTTGTTGTGAGAGACTTTGTTAAATAAAGAGTAAGACAGACTCTGGCTGCTGTGCTGCTTCTCTTGTTTTTACACTTTCTAAATGCACATTATACAGTGAAATCAGCTGTGTGTGTGTGTGTGTGTGTGTGTGTGTGTGTGTGTGTGTGTGTGTGTGTGTGTGTGTGTGCGTGCGCGTGTGCGTGCGTGCGTGCGTGCGTGCGTGCGTGTGTGTGTGTGTGTGTGTGTGTGTGTGTGTGTGTGTGTGTGTGTGTGCGTGCGGTGTGTGTGTGTGTGTGTGTGTGTGTGTGTGTGTGTGTGTGTGTGTGTGTGTGTGTGTGTGTGTGTGTGTGTGCAGTGTGTGTGTGTGTGTGTGTGTGTGTGTGTGTGTGTGTGCATGTGTGTGCGTGCGTGTGCATATGTGTGAGACCTGTAACACATCCTCCTCCCCGTGTTTCTGCGGCCAGAAACAGGAAGCTGATGCGGGTCCCTTGTTGTCATGGCAACCAGTATACACAAAACAACACTTCAGCACCTGGCTCTGACAGCTCTGCCTCCCTCCCTCCCTCCCTCCCCCTCTCTCTCTCTCTCTCTCTCCCTCCCTCTCCTCTCCCTCCCTCTCTCTCCCCCATCTCTCCCCTCTCTCTCTCTCTCTCTCTCTCTCCCCTCCCTCTCTCTCTCTCCCTCTCTCTCTCTCCCTCTCTCTCTCCCTCTCTCTCTCTCTCTCGCTCTCTCTCTCTCTCTCTCTCTCTCCCTCTCTCTCTCTCTCTCTCTCTCTTCAGTGTTTGAAGTAAACAGTCTTGTTCATGGCAACGTCTGTTTGTCTGCCTGGCTTCTAATCAGAAGCAGATCAGAGCCTCGCCCAGCAGCCGGACACACACACACACACACGCACGCACGCACGCACGCACGCACGCACGCACGCACGCACGCACGCACACACACACACACACACACACACACACACACACACACACACACACACACACACACACACACACACACACACACACACACACACACACACACACACACACACACTACACACTGCACACTGGCAGATTGATTTATTGATTGGTGCCACACCTACTACTGCTGCGTGATGCCTTCAAGTACTGCTGGGGAAGCCCGTCAGACACGCACAAAACATTCATACTACATGAAGCCTGTACCTTGTTGAAAAGGTATGGTGATATTTGCACATAGGCTACTGCATCCAAAAACCTGTTGATATTGTTTTACTCTGGCACCTCTTTCATAAGTTATCAATATCCAAGTCTTTCATAATGGTAGTAGCTGTGTTTCTCCCTCCCACCAGAGATGTGGGGTTTTCTCATGGCCCGTTTGTGTTACGACTTTTTACTCCATTATATTAGTCTTGAACTACAAAGTTTGGACTGTAAAGTCCTATTTTTTAGTATATTTTAGTATTGGACTAAACTGACAATGTTGTGATTTTGTGTCGTAGATATTTTCTCTTCATCTCTGAATATTGATATGAGCGCTTAACTGCATACTTACACTAAGACAGATTCCTTGTAGGTAATAGTGGATATTAGTGGCAATAAAAGTGTTTCTGATTCTGACTAAGTGAACATCAAATAGTAGTCAGTGGGTTCAGGAAACAGGCTGCAATAGCAGGGTTCTTCCACTAGATGGTAGAAGAGCTCTACTCTTGTTAGGTTTACACTTGCTGCTGCTCTGCCTCAATTTTTCGATTTTAACAGTAGCCTACATTCCTGTTTCCAAAGTGAATGGATGAAAAATATAATCAAAGATTTCAGGCAGAGCAAAATAAAGAAATCTAAGATAGAAACAAAAAGTTGTTTATACACAACCACAATTAAAATGCTCTTTTTGGGGATTTGAAGGCTCATGGGATACAGACCAGGGGCCTGTACTATGAATGTTGTATAAGAAGATCCAGGATCTGTCCCTTGATCTGGTTTGTCTAAACCAGATCAGCTCGATTGTAGTTAACTTGTACTACGAACGTCGATTGCCACTCGTTAACTCGAACCAGGTTTTTCTAATCAAGCTCTCAGCTCGTGCACATAAAAATGCCCGTGCACTGGAGCTCGTGCCCGCAAAAGAGGCGTGGTTTTTAACAACTGCCAATCACAGTGCAATATGGACTGCTCCAACTCCTACAGCCCCAGACACGCCTATTTCCTCGTTCATTGAAACCGCAAATAAAAATCTGCGTTGGATATTATTACTGTTCCCGAATGACTGTCTAAAGTGACCACTTTTATCCACACCAGTAATTTCTTTGAAGAGCGGTTTCGTAGGCTATCTACAGCTCTCTATCTACAGTCTTTTGTGGTGCAATGTGTAATCTATCTCAGTCCAAAATCCGTATGTAGCTATAGACCATTTAGGCTCAATGAATAATAATGATCCGTGTCTGTACTTTGTTCAGTATATTGTATTTCAATTTGTAACCGTCAAATAAAATAAAATAAAATAAAATAAAATCAATGTGTTTAGTCGCACTGATTGAATAATTCCTATAGGCTAATCAATAAAAAAAAGAATGATAATAAAATAAAATAAATGCTTCTGAACTGAATCGACACGGTACGTGCGGGAATAGATTTAATTTATCAAAAATAGCCTATTTTGTGGTCACATATTGTCAGCAGAGTCGCATATCTCCATATTTCATATAATGATGCTGGAAATATGAAGTTCAATCGCATCATACAGGCCAAAAGCAACAGAGTTGCAGCTGCAAAATGCAGGAGTAGCCTAGATATGAATCATCTTAATATGGGATCGCCTGTGTGCAGGTGATCCCATATTAAATTGCTTAGATGTAGCCTAGTAGGCTATTCCAGCATGTAGGCTATGACCATTTCAATTCCAACCCAACGTCAGTCTCAGCTCCGTTGCGCACACGGCACCGTGCGCTTTGGAGACGTTTATGTAACCTTTTTATGCCGGTTTAGTGATATTTCTCCACTCACTATTCAGCTGCAATCGATCAGCGGGATCAAACAACGTATCTAGGCTACTTGAGAGCACAAAAATGAATATATAAAAACATATTCCAAAGTGGTAAGTAGGGCTTAATTAAAATAGCCAACAAGTGCAAGGCTTTAGTCCTTGATTAACATTAACATTGATTAACATTACTCATTCAACATTACAATTCGTGCTCCTTCCTAGATGGGAAACTCATCCAGAAAGGGGTTGGCCATTTTTCCAAACTGCTGATTCGATTGGTTCATGGGCAGTGTATTTAAGGTCTAATCTTATCCTTGCAACTTAACCTGCTGCGGACCAGGTTAAGTGTGAAGCATAAGTTGCTATGGAAATATATGTCGGTAAGAAGTTAACTTGCTTTGTAGTACGGCTAAACCAGGTTTAAACCCAAACGTATCAGGATCAACCTAAATCTTGCTTTGTAGTACAGGCCTCAGGTTCAGTGTGATGATGAGTGACTTGTCTGACATGATGATCAGGTCTCTTGCTGTGATGATGAGTGACTTGTCTGACATGATGATCAGGTCTCTTGCTGTGATGAGTGACTTGTCTGACATGATGATCAGGTCTCTTGCTGTGATGAGTGACTTGTCTGACATGATGACCAGGTCTCTTGCTGTGATGAGTGACTTGTCTGACATGATGATCAGGTCTCTTGCTGTGATGAGTGACTTGTCTGACATGATGATCAGGTCTCTTGCTGTGATGAGTGACTTGTCTGACATGATGATCAGGCCTCTTGCTGTGATGATGAGTGACTTGTCTGACATGATGATCAGGCCTCTTGCTGTGATGATGAGTGACTTGTCTGACATGATGCTCAGGTCTCTTGCTGTGATGAGTGACTTGTCTGACATGATGATCAGGTCTCTTGCTGTGATGAGTGACTTGTCTGACATGATGATCAGGTCTCTTGCTGTGATGAGTGACTTGTCTGACATGATGATCAGGTCTCTTGCTGTGATCAGTGACTTGTCACAAGCTTTTTTTCTCACTTCAAAAGAAAAACAGGACTTGTTTCTCAAATAAAAACCTATAACTTGAGAGGCGGAGCCTTTTCACCAGGGACTCTATATGATACCCAAAAGAATGAACAGTATGTCATTTATCTGCTGGCACTGTAAAAAAGGCAATTTTTTTCATATGGTTTGGTCATGTAATTTATTTTATTTTGGAACTCTGTGACTAAGATAATATCACACTGTGTGTCTACATGGCAGCTAGGAAGTGCATAGATTGAAACTGGAAAGCATCCAACCCCTCAGTAATAATAGTCCACCGGTGGAATGAACTCTCAAGTCTCAGGTTGAACAATATTTATTATGAGTAAAGGCAGATCCTCAAAAATATGGCAATCTGATAGTTTGATTCAACAACTTTTTACAGCAGTGTCAGTAATTATGACGACGGCAGGATCTGAGTGCGCTATAGTTTGTGTTGTTTTGTTTATCTTGTATGTTTTACAGTATCTTTTGTATCTTGAGGATGTGATGTGTTTTGATATCAATCAGATTCAGGACACCTGATTGTTTGGAGTAAAGGCTCAACCCTCTTTTTATTGATCCCTCCACGCGGTCACATGACAACAATAACTCAATAAAAAATATATAAAAGACATGATTCATCTCATTAGGAATCAACTGGAAAATAAAAACATAAACTAAATACATAGAAATACATTAGGCCTATAATTAGGCCACTTTTATGGGAAGTCATGTTGTTGCACTTGTATTCAAAATCGATCATTTCTTGTGTTTTATTTTTCATAATTCAAGATCCTTAACATTAATTGATAAATCAGAGTGTCAGCGCCTAATTGGCAATGTAAATCAACAGGTTACATTTTCCTTGATTTTCATCAGATCACTCACAACTTATTTAACAACAGAGCAATACACTGGTTTAAAGGCAACAATAATAACATATTAAAGTAAACACTGTTTAAAACTATGCAGACCAAGCAATTTTTCATTTTACCTTTATTCCTGTACAAAACAAGATTGATGTTTAGCTTGGAGGGGTGAGATTGATCAAATAAAAACTAAGATTCAAAGGGGGGAATATGTGAACCTGTCAATCACATCATAACTGATGAAAAACAAGAATTAGATTCTGTCTCTTTCACTTCATTTTAAAGGTAAAATGTGTGTTCTTGTAAACAACAAACAAGAATATGTCACTAAGAAGATCTATTCAGATAGAATAATGATTCACAATAAAACAGCCATATGGCACCATGCAGGATTTACATTTTGGATGTTAAATTAGGCTATAAGTTAATAGTCGTTTGCTCTCCTTTGAGGTTTCCAACTGCGACAGTTTGTATTATTACACGTGGCGCACGCAGGCATATTGCTCAAATCGTGCACAAATCAAACAGTAGACTATCGATCATGTTGGTTGTTATCTGTCTGCTGGTTCACTGCGTCAAAACTAATGATCAATAAACACCAAGACTCCACAACGTTTTCTAGACTGACTGACTTCCAGTCCATACAGCCACGTTTCAATGATAACGTCTACTCATTCATTTCCTCTCAGTATGAAGCACCTGCAAGCGCGTGCTCTCCTCCTCCACGTGGACAGCTCTGACTCGTTCTGTTGTTGCGCGTGACGACGCGTCATATTTCCTTCTGTGAGGAACCTAAATGGCAGCGATGACGGTGATCGTTACCCACTGAAGAAGAGCGAGGTGACGTTCATGTGAGGAGTTTTGAGACAGAGAGGAGAGCAGAGCAGGAGGGGTGACGCTCAGCACCGCGACTGCATAGAGAGAGAGAGAGAGAGGGAGAGAGAAAGTGAGATGAGAGCGAGAGAGAGGGGGGAGAGAGAGCAGAGAGAGAGAGAGAGAGAGAGAGGGAGAGAGAGAGAGAGCGAGCGAGACAGAGAGATAGAGCAGAGAGAGAGACAGAGAGAGGGCGGCAATGCGGCGCGCGCCTGCAATAGATAGAGAGAGAGAGAGAGAGAGAGAGGGGGGGGGGAGAGAGAGAGGGAGGGAGAGAGAGAGAGAGAGAGGGAGGGGAGACCCACTGCACGTGACTGCATAGAGGGAGAGAGAGAGAAAGAAGGCAATTTGTGATTCTGGTGAAGAGGTTAAATTGTTAAATTGTGACTTGGCAGCTCAGTTGCTCACACACACACACACACACACACACACACACACGCACACACACACACACACACACACACACACACACACACACACACACACACACACACACACACACAGCATGTTCACACTGACTGACGGATCCTGGCTGTTCAAATCCACATGAGCAGTTTGTGTGTGATCCTGTACAGAGTGAAGCATCATGTCAGCAGCTGTGTTTGGTCACAGTGTGTTTCTGTCTCACTCCTCTATCTGACACAGAGACACTGAGGCACCAACAGACCACAGATGGAACCCAGGGTAAAGTGGTTCAGTGAATGAAGAATGGAAAGTGTGGAGGTGAATCAGTTTGTCAGAGGAAACGTTGTAGAAGGACAGAGAGCCAGCAGGCCAGTCAAGATACACTGCGACTCTGTTAGAGAGAAAGGAGCGGGGGGGAGGTATGACTGTGTCTCTGGTATTGTGCCAGGCTCTGTAACTATCATCAGAGCACCTCAGACTCCAGGACTTTTCATTACATCCAAGCCCACAGTCATCACCCCGTCCTCTCCTGCTGATTCCTCTGTAAGTCACTCCTATATAAACCCCTCCTTTCCTCTCAACCTCCCAGTAACAGCGACCAGTCAAACCATCTCTACACAGCAGCTGAGGCTTGTAGTCAAATCTCTCTGGGTGATCAGGATATGGCTGCTGCTCTCTCACCCTCGTCACCTTTCTGTTGTCTTCAGACAGGAGGAGGTCTCTGTGTGCTGTGTTTGGGTCCAGTGTGAGATCACAGGCATCTGATGAAACAACAAGACTCGTTACAGCAGCAGCTTCTCATCTAATAAACATGTTTGTTTGTTTGTTTGTTGATTTATTGACAGTTCATTTCTCAGCAGTTTGATGATGTCACATGATGTCAGCCATCTTCCTGATTCACAGGATGTGAATGAATGGACGTGCTGTGCTGTAGATGCACTTTCCTTCTCACTAGTTGAATGTGTTGCTTTGTTTTTATGAATCAAACTAAATAAAATACACACTTACATTTACTGACACCTAGTATTGACCTTGGCACTCCATTGTCCACCCTGGAGGAATAAACAGGGAAGAAGTCAGACCAGCAGATTCTCTTTGATGATGGAAACATGAACATTTAAGAACCTTCAATATGAAGGATTTCCACTCACATCCTCCATTAAAACACTAGAAAGACCAGTGGTCATTTTGACCTTTTTGAAATGTATATGTGTAATAACTTTGTTGAATTAAAAAATACATTGCTGCTGCTACCTGACTTTTCCTAAAAGAGTCTGTATTGTCATTTAAAATAGTTTTCATATGAATGACACAAAGAGTTGGATTCACAGACCCCGGATGAGGAAACCGAGGCTGCCTGAAGCAGCCCGGAGAAAAATTGACGGATTCACATTTATTTATGGACGATATTATGAGGATATGAACCGCTACGTTGCAGAAAATACATTATTTACAGTGTGTACTACGTCTACGTATGCCCCGTTTTCACCCGTTTTGGCCAGTTCCAGTTCCAGGACTCTACTTGGAGCAGAATATCTTCTATGGTGATCAGAATGAAACCAAAGTTCTCTGGGTGAGTAAAACATCATATTTTAAGATGGAAATAAGGTAAAAAAAAACTGAATTCTCCTTTAAGGAAAGTTCTACAGAAGGAATGTCCGACACATTGTGCCTGTAGCCGAGCCCTCCCCAGCACAGCTCCACCCAAGTGACACTGACCACCTGGATACTGGACTTAACTTAACTCAAAACAGAACAACACTGTCACAAGTGAAAGTGAGGACTTTTGGACACTGGACAGCTCAAGTATGAAGTTCCTGGACCTGACTTATCCTCAAACATAACAGGACATTTATACAGGACACTTTCAGGTCAGTAGGCCGATTCCTAAATACAAGGACTGTGTCCAGTTGTCAGTTTAAGACACACACACACACACACACACACACACACACACACACACACACATACACACACACACGCATACACCACCCACCGCCCCACACACACACACGCATGCACACACACACACACACACCACCACCCCCCCACACGCATGCACACACACCACCCACACATACACCACCCACCTCCCCCCACACACACTCCACCCCCCCACACACACACACAAAACACAACCCACCCCCCCACACACATGCACACACACAACACCCACCCCCCCACACATGCACGCACACACACCACCCACCCCACATGCACACACACACATACACCACCCACCCCCACACACACACACGCACATACACCTCCCCCCACACACACACCACCCACCCCCACACACACACCACACCCCCCCCCCCACACACACACACACAGAAACCACCCGGCCCCCCCACACACACACACCCCACCCACCCCCTCACACACGCACGCACACGACCCACACACACACATGCACGCACGCACGCATGCACACACACACACACACACACACCACACCCCCCCCCACACATGCTCACACACACACTACACCCCCCCCCCCCCAACACACACACACACACACACACACACACACCACCCACCCCCCACACACGCAGGCACCCCCCCCCCCCCCACACACACACACACACACATACCACCCACCCCCCACACACGCAGGCACACACACACCACCCCCCCCCCCCCCACACATACACACACCACCCACCCCCCCCACACACACACACACACCCCCCCAACACGCATGCACACACACCACCCACACATACACCACCCACCTCTCCCGACACCCCACACACACACACACACAACACAACCCACCCCCCCCACACACACACACCCCACCACACGCATGCACACACACACCACCCACCTCCCCCCACACACATGCACACACACCACCCACACACACACCAACCCCCCCCCCCCCCCCACACACACCCACACAACCCACCCCCCCCACACACACACACATGCACCCACACAACACCCACCCCCCCACACATGTACGCATGCACGCACACACACCACCCACCCCACACGCACGCACGCATGCACACACACACACACACACACACACACACACACACAGCATACACCACCCACAGCCCCACACACACACACACCACACCTCCCCCCACACCCCCACACACAAGCCCCACACATGCACACACACAACACCCACCCCCCCACGCATGCACGCACACACACCACCCACCCCACATGCACGCACGCACACACACACACCACCCACCCACCCCCTCACACACACACACACACGCACGCACGCACGCACGCACACACACCCCCCCCCCCCCCCCCCACACACACACACACAAACCACCCACCCCTCCCACACATGCACACCTCATTCATTCACATTCACGCCCCTTTTTCAGAGGTATTTCCAGGGGGGGATGTCTTATACCAATACGGTAAATATTAAGAGATTAGATAGATAGTTATATGCAGCTTATGGTACTGATGTACGCGGATGAGACAATTATTATGTCCACAACAAAAGAAGGGTTACAGAAAGCAATAGACCATATGTGTGAATTTTGTCAGAAATGGAAATTAAAGGTTAATAGTGATCAAACTAAAGTCACAGTTTTTGGTTCTCGAAAAATTGACAGTGATAAATTTAAGTTTAATTGTGATGGGGAGAACCTAGAAATTGTTAATTGTTTCAAGTACCTTGGTGTCATTATGAACTATAATGGACCATTTAAGATCGCCATTGAGGAGCTGCATAAGCCCTTTTTTCTAAATGCAGAAAATATGACTTACCAGTAGATATCACACTGGACCTTTTTGATAAGTTGGTTTTACCAGTTATGTTGTATTCGTGTGAAGCTTGGGGGTTTGAAAAAATTGGTATATTGGAAAAGCTACACCTCAGATTTCTCAAGTACATTTTGAAAGTTAAAATGACAGCGTGTAACAATATGGTCTATGGGGAGCTGGGGAGATACCCACTCTGTGTCACTGTCAAGAAAAGAATGATCAGTTACTGGGCAAGGTTGATTGAAGACAAGGAGAACAAACTTAGCCGTATTATGTACAACTGCCTGCTTGATTTGCACAACTCTGGCCACTGGCGCCGGAACAAGGGGGACATGGGGACATTTTGTCCCCCTTAAAATTTGGTCCCCCTAAAAAAAATTTTTTTTTTTTTTTTCTTTTTTTAATCTGAGGGGGCAACTGCCCCTGACGCTTAGAGCCCACTTTACACTGTTTACACAGCCTGTGATGCTTGTTAAAGCCATGATCGTTGTGGGATTATTACACCTGAGACAGACAGACCCAGGGATCAAATTACAGAGAGCCCACTTTACACTGTTTACACAGCCTGTGACACTTGTTAAAGCCGTGATCATTGTGGGATTATTACACCTGAGAGACAGACAGACCTGGACTCTGTTTGCACTCACTGTCATTGGCTGCTGCTATAATCGTATACGGTTATTGTTATTTTATTTTTGTGTTGAGATGACAAGTTTTGCACTATGTTTCGAAGTGATAATAATAATAATAAGTTCAGTGTTTCTGCCTGTGTTGCTGTCTGTTGTAGTGTAATTGTAAAATGACCTAAAGGGAGAGCAGGTCACCAAGTGAGTGAGAAAAGGAGAAAATACTGAATAATTACATCACTACAGTATGTAATTGCCGGCTCCCTGACGGGAGCCGGCAAAAAAACATTGAAAAAATAATTTTTTTGAAAAAAAAAAAAAAAAAAAAAAAAAAAAAAATGTTGACAAAAAAAATAAAAATGTCCCCCTAATTGCAAACTCGTTCCGGCGCCACTGACTCTGGCATCAATGCCTCACCGTGGGTGGTGTGGGTCAAACAGATTTTGGATGACTGTGGCTTGTCTTACCTCTGGCTTACACAGCAGTGCAACAACATTGACTGGTTGTCGCTAACTGTTGAGCAAAGTCTTAAGGATCAGTTTATGCAGAAATGGCAAAGTGAGCTCAGAAGCATGACATCATGTGACTTGTACGTAGAATTCAAAAAAGAACTTAAACTGGAAAATTATCTGCTGTATGTAAACCAAAGGCATAGACATGCAATCTGTAACTTCAGGGTTAATAACACCAGAATCCCCAAGGTTGTTGGTAGATATAAAGGACTGCATAGAAGTATGAGGATCTGTAACCTCTGTAGTGACAACTGTGTGGGAGACGAATATCATATTTTGTTTGAATGCAAGAATGTAATTATTTTGAATTTCAGAGAGTTATATTTACCCAGATATTATTTAACTCGTCCATCTATGTTTAAACTGATCTTACTACTACAATCAGACAGACAAAAAGTTATGTGTAAATTAGGTGCTTTTTTGAAGAATGTCCTGCCTCTGTTTAAATGACATATGCACTAGCCATGCCGTGTGCCATTGTATATTGTTTTTGTATGTTTTGTTTGTGCTCCATACCATGTGATCATGGTCAATGAGTCACATTAAATAAATAAATGAAAAAATGAAATGAAAAGAAATTATCAACTTGCTCTCTTGTGTGTCTTGTGTGTGTGTGTGTGTGTGTGTGTGTGTGTGTGTGTGTGTGTGTGTGTGTGTGTGTGTGTGTGTGTGTGTGTGTGTGTGTGTGTGTGTGTGTGTGTGTGTGTGTGTGTGTGTGTGGCATGTCGGGCAGTTCACAAGCAAGCAATATTGCCAAAGCATGTAACAATAACAATAGAAAGTGAAAAGTTCGCAAAAACCTGGACACAAATAGCACTCCACCAATGCCACATACATTTAATTAAAGGGGGGAAAATAAGAATATAGTGAAATACCATAACTATTTCTGTAGATATCATCCTGTACTGTACTGAGAAATGTGATATTGTTACATCAAAGTGACAAGTTCTTTACTTTAGGTTTCAATAACAGAGGCAGTAAGGAGAGGAGATCATGAAATATTCTCTCAGAGGATAGAAACTAATCTTAGTTCAAATTGGCTAAGTGGTGTCTGAGGCTCAGTCATGATTGTGATGTTGGTATCTCAGCTGCTTTTGAAACACAACAGGTCACTCCTACAGAGGTCAGTTATCTTCACTGACATTGATGTGCAACATAATTTAAATGTTGGTCTGTTGAACAGTTGTATCAGTAATACTGACCTGATAGTTTCCAGTCTGCAGTGTGGACTCTCCATGGCAGCATAGAGCAGTTTCACTCCAGAGTCCTCTAAGTCATTCTTACTCAGGTCCATCTCTCTCAGACTGGAGGACTGGGAGCTGAGAACTGAGGCCAGAGCTTCACAGCTTCTCTCTGACAGCTTACAGCCACTCAGCCTTAATGGATATGAAAAGATAAGGACATTTTATTCTTTTATCATTTCAGTCACACAACTCACGTAACAGATGATTGAGAATGAAAATATAGATACAGGCCCATATTCTCCCACAGGCCTTCGGCGCTAAAACGGGCCTTAAACGCAAAAAAACATGCCTTGCACCTGTCTCGGGAAGATATCAACATGGCTTTACCCTGGCAAATGCGCTTTAGGCGGAATGGGCGTGGCGCACTCCCTGAATGGGCGAGAATGGGCGTGTCGGCCTTAAATACCGGCCTAATGATATCTTCCCACCTGGCGTAAATTTAGCGCTTATAGCGCTTTTGAAAACCAGGCCTATTCAGTGCGCCAGTTGCGCGGAGCGCCCCCCTCTGGCTCTCCTCTGTCACCCTTCTCTGTGTCACTCTCTCCCTCTCTCCTCAGTCTGACAGGCACAATATGACTGTCTCTCTCTGACTCCCTCGCTCAGACAGACACAACACACGTCCCATAGAAAAAATAAGTTGTAAGTTCACTGCCTGTGAAAGGTCCAAGCATGCAATGGGCTACTCCATTTCGCTACTAAATAGCAACCAAATGAGCCGAAATAGATATAAAGGTCGATCTAAATAATGTGTAATGGTAACACAACCTGCAATTGTAGAACATTTCAATATTGGACCAAATAAAACATGAAATGAAAACACCACCCTATGTGAAACATATATGTCCTCCTGGGCCTATATATATCCCTTGTCGATTTAACGTGATTTAGATAAGTGACAGCGGAACGCGCTTCTACTGTCATGTGCTATACTGTGATGTCCGCGTATTTACATGCTTGCAGTATTTAAACTGCAGTTAGATTGGTTTGAGAAGCATAATAATATGGAATAATAGCCTATAAATGGAGACAGACGGGATGAAGGGTTGGGCAGAGCGTTTGGCTTTGTCTGGTTTTACCGGATTTCTCCTGGAATTGGATCTTAAAAGGCAAGCGTGTGACTCTTTACTGCACTCCTCCAATGAGCTGATGGTGCATAATTTTACACTTAAAAGGCGTGGTTATAATGGTTGAGGCTGCGTGTAGCGCTGATACCAAGATAGCGAGTGCGCTGGTCCACACCCACTAACTGCGCTAGGCCAGGCCTTAAATGCAGTTTCTATGCCGATTGCAATGATAGGGCCCACAGAGTTCAGTATGGTGTCTAGGCTCTGATCCTGTCACTCCCTGCAGTGTACACCTAGCTAGCCAAAGACAGCAGGGAGTGATGATGGGAAACTTCACCCCAAAGCCACCTTAGACGGAAGATGATACTGAATCCTAAGCCTAAGCCCCTCAGGAAGCTTTTCCAGACAGTCTAAGAGCCCTGATGGCCTGATGGAGCCCTTGAGTCTAGACAAGGAAAGTCAGACAGATCCAAACATCTCAGCTTGTTCACAACTCATTGGGAACTACTGTATGAGGTCCACAGTGTAATTCAGGACAAACCTACTTTAAATGTGCTCAGTAAAATTGTAACATGAATTAACTGATAACCAGTGGAGGGATGACACATTGTGGACATCATGACGTTACCTGACTACTGGTTCAAATCATAGTTGCTGTTGCTCTATTCTGAACCAGCTGGAGATGTCAAAGCATGAGGCTTGAGGTCAATTGCTGTATATGACTTATTTTTTTATCAGCATCTGAGATGTGAAACTTGCAGGTTCAACCTTTACAGAGTCAGAGATACTGACTTGTTTTGAGAGCACAGACCTTAGTTTGGAGAAATGTGTCAAATCAACAGACATAAACTGATCTTACTTGAGAGTCTCCAGTTGACAGTGTGGACACTCAAGTCCAGCAAAGAGCAGCTTCAATGCTGAATCTGACATCTTGTTCTTACTCAGGTCCAGCTTTATCAGATGGGAGGGGTTGGACTTCAGAGCTGAGGCCAGGACTTCACAGTGAGTCTCTGAGAGTCCACAGCCAGAAAGTCTGTGATCACAGATTTAATGTAAGATTAGTTATTATAAGCAGAGCTGAGATTAAGCATACCAATCAAAACATACACAGCATACTAATACTAATACTACCACCACCACCAGTAGTAGTAGTAGTAGTAATGATAATAATGACAATAATTTGCATTATAGAAGTTGAAGTTTCAAAAAGTGTTGATTGCTGAACGTCTAATATCAGCAGAAACAAACCAGGATAGAATACATTAAATACATACAATTACAAGACAGACATTCTGTAAATTGTAAAAAAAAAAAAAAACATAGCCTAAGCTTCACAGGCAGGTCATTTCAAATTCAACACAGGATTAACATGACACTCCTGTAGCTTTAAACAACAACCACCACCACCATCATGTAATACTAACTGTAATGTAGACACTGTCCACTAGAAAATACTGCTGTCTGTTGTGATAAAAATGAAAATTGTAATTGTAATGTTTGGAATAAACAGGCAAATTAAATTACACATTCTTGTTACTCTTCTTAAAAGTAATGGACCACTTTAGTTATTATTCCAGTGAAAAGTAATTAGTTACCCTACTCATTACATTGTTTTTGTGTTGCAGCCTAACAGCCGATACACACCAGCACAGCTAAAGTCGCAGTCTCATTGTATATTAGACGTGTCTGTCATCACCTTCTTTTTTTATATATATATTTTTTCCCCCGATCTTTTTATCCCATTTTTATTAGTGCTAATTTTTTATTTATTTATCCTGGTTGATGCTCCACCCTCTGTCGATCTGGGGAGAGCCGAAACAGGCTCCATGCTTCCTCCGAGACATGGGAAGTTAGCCAGCCGCTTCTTTTCACCTGACAGAGGAAGCTTCACCGGTAGGACATAGCACGTGGGAGGATCACGCTATTCCAACGAGTTCCCCTCGCTCCGAACAGGCGCCCCTAACGACCAGAGGAGGCACCACATCAGCAACCAGGATATTGCATGTTTTGGTGAAGGGTTCCTATATGAAGGAAACCCCCAGGGGGCACAGGGGAGAACATGCAAACTCCACACAGAAAGGCCCTTTTGACGACCCCACCCGGGCGGTGGGCACTCGAGGACATGCGGACGGGCACACATTCCTTCAGCGCTCACAGCGTCCCAGGTAGGAATCGAACCCAGGACCTTCTGGCTGTGAGGGGACAGCGCTTACCACTGCACCACCATGCCCCCCTGTCATCACCTTCTGAAGCATGCTGGGATACCTGGCAACATGACGAGAGTGACGACAGCGACGAGAGGAGGGGCCAAATTCAAAATTTCAAACAGAAAGACAACCTCCCCATGTGTGTGTGTGTGTGTGACAGCAATGGCTGCCTAGTGGGCAGAGCTATGTGAACGCAGTGAATAAATGCTACTACTGTACATTTAAACATGTTTCTGATGTCTGTAATGAGCCTCGTTATTAAAATCTCTAATTAGAAACCTGTTTGCTGTTGCTTGTCCTTGGGTCTGTGTCTCATCTCATCTCATCTCTTTTTCTCTCTCTCGTTCTCCACATGTCACCTGACCTGCTCACCAGAACTTTACTCTGTGCTCAGCTCCATAAGAGTAATGTTATGTATGTGATTAAAGATAAGATACTAATAATGTTAATGTGAACATGATGCAGTGATATTGTCACACCGACACCGAGCACAGACAGACTTTTAAAAGTGAGCCGTTGCTCGAAATTGGAGAATATTTTTTGAGTGTTTAAATATTTTAAGAACACTATTTAGTAAATGTTTATTCGGATAACTCAGAAGAGACTCAGCAGCCAACATGTGTTTAGGAGCGGGCAGCTGTCATAGGCAAATGAGAATAACAACACGGTGCGTTAGTAAATTGAGTGCCAGATCGCACTCTGGCACAAACTGAACCGTGTGTAAAGTCAACATTTCTTTGAACAGCCGCACACTCATTTAGTGTAGAACGTCAGATTGAATTGACAAATTCACCCTCTCCCAGTTCATCAAATTAAGCATTTTTAATGAAATGACGTTTCGGCCTATGGCCATAGGCCGAAACGTCATTTCATTAAAAATCTTTTTGCATATGGAGCAGTGAGTGTGCGACACTTTCTTCATCCTCAAATGTACAGTATAGCATTTATTCACTGCGTTCACACCTCACACACCTCTGCCTGTCTGCCAGTTAGCCACTGCTGTCACACTCACACACACACACACACACACACACACCCACACCCACACACACACACAGACACACACCCACCCACACACACACACACACACACACACACACACACACACACACACACACACACACACACACACTGTCCAACCACCAGGGGGGCGATGGCATCGCGCATCTCAAAGGGTGACAATAGGACAATCTAATTTCGCCCAACACTAAACAGTAATGGCTTACTTTGACTCTGTTACAAGAAAAAGTAACATGATTACAATAGCACATTACTTTGTAATGTGTTACGCCCAACACTGTGTACCACTGCTATGTAGAACAGCACTTTTATACTGTGTTATGTTATAGGAACTACATACTGTATCTTTATGGCGTCAGGTGTGAATGTAACTACACTGTAGATAATGTTAATATTCACATCAGGACTAACCGAGCCTTCCTGCAGTTCCTCACAGCTGGCATCAGTCTGATTCGTCCCTCCTTTGATGTGTTGTACGCATTCAGGTCGAACACATCCAGAACCTCCTCTGACATCTGCAGCATGTAGGCCAGAGCTGAGCAGTGGACCATAGAGAGTTTCTTCCTTGAAATGTTCTTTGACTTCAGGAACTCCTGGATCTCCTGATGTACTGAGTGGTGGTTCATCTCCATCAAACAGTGGAAGATGTTGATGCATCGGTCAGGAGATGTATTGGAAGTGTTCATCTTCTTCAGGTTGCTGATGGCTGTCTGGATGCTGTCTGGACTGCTCTCTGTCTGATCCAGCAGGCCTCCTAAGAGACTCTGGATGGACTCCAGTGAGAGCCCATGAAGGAAACGGACAAAGAGGTCCAGGTGGCCATTTTTACTCTTCAGGGCTTTGACCAAGACTTTCTTCAGGAAGACATCCAGGGATTGATCACATTTACCCCAGTCTTTTCCCAGGAATGTGCTCAGTACGTTCTCTGCCCTGTTTGTGTAACAGTGGAACATGTAGACTGCAGCGAGAAACTCCTGAATGCTCAGATGAACAAAGCAGTAGACCGTCTTCTGGAAGAGCACACACTCTCTTTTGAAGATCTCTGTGCACACACCTGAGAACACAGAGGCCTCTCTGACATCAAGACCACACTCTTCCAGCTCTTCTTGGTAGAACAGGAGGTTGCCTGTCTCCAGATGATCAAACGCCAGCTTCCCCAGCTTCAGAAGAACTTCCCTCTCAGTCTCCATCAGCTGCTGTTGACTCATCTCATGGCTCTCATCATACTTCTGCTTCTTCCTCTCTGTCTGAACCAGCAGGAAGTGTGAGTACATTTCAGTCAGGGTCTTGGGCAGCTCTCCTTTCTGGTCTCTAGTCAACATGTAATCTAGAACTGTCCCAGTGATCCAACAGAAGACTGGGACGTGGCACATGATGTGGAGGGTCCTGGATGCCTTGATGTGTGAGATGATTCTGCTGGACAGCTCCTCATCAGTGGATCTCCTTCTGAAGTACTCATCTTTCTGAGGGTCAGTGAACCCTCGTACATCTGTCACCCTGTCAACACATGTAGGAGGGATCTGATTGGCTGCTGCAGGTCTGGAAGTTATCCAGTGAAGAGCCATGGGAAGCAGATTCCCCTTGATGAGGTTTGTCAACAGCACATCTACTGATAATACCTGGTTGACATCAGACACCACCTCATTGTTGTGGAAATCCAATGGAAGTCTGCTTTCATCCAGGCCATCAAAGATGAACACAACTTTACAGACTGCGAGGTTCTCTGCTGTGACCCTCTGTAAGGTTGGATGGAAGACATGGAGCAGCATGAGAAGACTGTACCGCTCATCTCTGATCAAGTTCAGCTCCCGGAACGAAAGCGGAATCACAAGACTGATGTCTTGATTTTCCAAGCCCTCTGCCCAGTCCAGAGTGAACTTCTGCACTGAGAAGGTTTTTCCAATTCCAGCAACACCATTCGTCAGAACTACTCTGATGTGTGTCTCTTGGTCAGGTAAGGGTTTAAAGATGTCGTGGCACTCGATCTGAGTGTCATGGAGAGTCTCCATCTTGGATGCTGTCTCCAGCTGCCACACCTCATGTTGGGTATTAACCTCTTCACTCTGTCCCACTGTGATGTAGAGTGCAGTGTAGATCCTATTGAGGGGAGTTCCAAGTCCTGCTTCAGCTGTTCCTTCTGTTCCTTCTGTCACAAATTCACATCTCATTATCAGAATGATCTTATGCTCGTCTAAAACCTCCTGCAAAACACTGTCCACTGGAAGAGAAGAAAAAGTAAAAGTGTTTAACAAAACATGCTGTTGTTTCCTGGTTTTAGAAATGGTGAGAACAGTAGACAATCTTACATTGTGCAATGCTGGTTTGACTGGGTGTCTGCAGTCCAGATCTTGTTCTGGACCTTTTTCTACACTGGGGACAGGTGGAGTCTCCTGATGAACTGGACTGGGCCCAGTATGAGGTGATGCACTGTGTGCAGAACCTGTGTCCACAGCTGGTAGAGACTGGATCCCTCAGGACCCAATGACACAATGCACAGCAGGACAGCTGCTGCTTCAGATCACCTGGACTCCTCTTCCTCGCTCTGTGGGGATGAACACAATTCATGATAACTGATGGATGCTATCATCAGACAGCACAATGTAGTTTCCACTAGAAACCTTGGCCCCTATCTTCCGACAGGCGCTATCCCCTAATAGCGCTTGCTCACTTGTTTGCGCGTGCCTTAAAGGCACTATGTGTAAGATTCTGCACTATTAAATATCCCCAAACCAATACCTTGTATATATAGAGGAGTTACAGTGAGTCATTCCTGTGTTTACAACTAAGCCACGCTCCCTCCCTGTGTTGTGATTGCTCTCTGTCCTTCTCCTCTAACATCCCGAACCTGTTTACATAGAAACCCCTCCCCCGAGAGTGGCTACCCCCGTGCCTATAAATCGACCTAGGTAGGCCCGCCCAGCCCACAGCCGAAACAGAATTTTAATGAGAAGATGGCGGATCCCTGATGCGGGCATTCCAGAGATTCCATTCCCTGGTCTGCGGTTTCATACTTTAGCCAAATTGCCGCCGAAAAGAAATATCTCAGACCAGAGTCAACCTTGCCGGTCTGGCTTTCACTAGATGGAGAGCCCTACGAGCAGCTATATCTGGCCTGCAAAGTGACTCGGAGCTGGCGTGTTCTCCTGTACTTACACACGGTAAGTAACGTTATCGCGTTTGCATGTCCCATTTCAGTAACGTTACGCATGATAGGGAAATGTACAAGTTGTTATCGATATTGTGAATTTGTTCTGGGAATGTTGTAATCACTTGGCTAACTGTTGCTTTTCACGGCTATTCAAATGACTTTACACTGCTAGTGTAGCCTGCTGCAGGATTTGATTAGCTTGTCGTTCGTGTATAACTTATACACAGACATTCTGGTGACAAGTTGACATGCATGACATAACGTTACTTCCCATTACAAATTTCGCATGCATTTTCTGTTATAATTACGTCCAGTTGCTGTCACTATGACGCAGAACGGTATAGTAATGTGTAAACACTTAGAAAGGCCATGGAGAAAAGCTAGCTTCGCTAATGTTAGCAGTTTGTTTTTCTATTCTGTCTCACTAAGCAACGTTACATTAGAAAATAGCTGTAACACCGTCCAAACAAATCAAGGTTTGGTAAAAGTATCTAATTCATGACAATGTGGAGGAACCCTGCCTTGATATCTACCAGCTACAAAATAGATGATTCAAATTAATACTAAACACATTTCCATTTGTCTGATTTTCAAGGTGCCAGTCATCCAGAAGAGCTGACAAGATAGAAAACAAGTGGACCCACCATTATGATATTTGAGATGGAGAAATTGTGCTTTTATAGCAAACCTGTATAATACATGTTCTATCATCTTTGATGTTTAGATGTTTGCTGTCTGCAATCTTCTGTACACCAATAAAGTTGATATGACTTCATCCATGTCTCTTGGCCACTATTCTCCATTGTAACATTAGATTTGCCTAAAGCTGAGTGTGCCTAGCTACAGTAGCCTACAGTATTTCTGTTTCTGTGTGTATATATAGCCTACGTTATATAATAGACAGTGTATGTGATGTTTCTCAGTACATTGATTTCACAACTTTGTTTATCAGAAAAAATACTTTATTTGCAAAACTAAAATATGGGCTACACCAGAATGACGTGACCAGTTCCATCAGCTATGCGGTTCTTCAGGATGTCGACAAGATCTGCTATCGTCCTACAGCCGACCTTCCTCTCTGCGACCCTGCCTCCTCTTTGTCCCACTGGTGCTAGCCTGGGCTTCAGGCATACAGCTTGGTTTGCCTGCCTATAAAAAACAGCAGTGATTCAAGCGTTTGAAATTAGTTTGAACAACTCTAACAATGAGAAAATACTAGCGTTGCACTATGAATACATTTTGGCCATGTCTTGGTATTAGCAGACGAACAAAAACACAGGCTAAGCTACTCACTGTTGACAGACAGCTGTGGTTAGCTAGCGATGTCCCCAACATTGAATTGAAATCATCCTAATTTAGTCAACCTGGTTTTAGACAACGTTTTGCCTAACCGTACTTAGCAATAGGGCAGGCTCTGCAAAAGGTTAGGTTACAATGTAACCTTTTCAAAATCCATGTAACCGTTACATGGATTTTGATCGGTTAGCAGATTATACAAATAAGTCTTACCAAGTGGACTATTGTCAATATCCTAAAGGTTTATGACTATCATGTGAAATTTGTCATTACTCAAGCCAAATACATAGCCGAGATACATTCGTGCTTGTTTTATGTACTTACGTCTGCAGTAGGTAGGCTATGCGCAAAATAGTTGTTTATATCTCCGTTGCTTGGGAGGGAGGGAGGGAGGCGGGGGAACCAGGAAGTGCTCTGCGCTGGTGGGTGGGATCGAGATTGTTTGGGTCTATGGTTTGGGTAAACAAGTTTTGTTATGGTTTGAAATGGCGACATCTAGTGGACAAAAAAATCACACATAGTGCCTTTAAGTCACGGAAGATAGCACTGCGCCTTGCGCCGTCCGCCAGGTGTTCTGCCAAATTTTGCTCCCCCGCTCAGCAGAGGAAAAAAAGCATCCCCACCTCACGGGAGCATACTTGTAATGATTATACCAGAAATGTAACGGTTGAAAAGTGATATAATTGTCTGGTAGACGTGACCTCCCTGATTTCTAAGTTAAAACAGCCCCGAAATATGTTGGGGATGCAATTCTCGGCCCGGGATGCGGAAAGGTTCACGGCACCTGTCGCAAGCGCAAATTAGAGCCATGCCAAAATCATCTGCGCCCCAAAATGTCTGCGCAAACGGGATTTTGGCGGTCTTAACTACCAGAATTATTCACAGGCGTGGCCAGGCAAGGCTGGGCATTACGTCAATCAAAACCAATCAGATTCCCGTCTCGCAATGGGTGTTTGTGCGAGGCTGCCTCGCCGCATGCAATACGCTGTAATTCTCTCCATGCGTAATAGAGTGTAGCCTACTCACTCGTGTGAGGACAGAGAGAGCTGATTGACAGATCGACTGTGGTCCCAACGACCCTCGGGGTGGATATGAAGGTAAATAGCCTATGTCCATTGTCCAACAAGTTTTCTCAATTCATTTCCCTCTTTGCAATGTGATAAAATATTCTCAGTGAGTTATAGTTGATTGCCTCACTGAATTATCTGCTGATACCCAATTTTAGCAGCATAATTTGATGTCCTGGCATGGCAAGGCTGTGCGTAATGACATATCCAAAGGGGATTTTACTTGCACTGCGCTGGCGCTGCACGGAGATTATGGTGCGCAACCCAGCGCAGAGAGGTATTTGCGCGTAAGAGGTCCTTTTCAAAGCTCTTAGTGCAAAGTAATTGCATGCTGCTGACGATAGCATAATGCCATCTATCACCACATTTTAGCGCTGAAACGCCTGCTTTGGCTTGTGGCAGCCAATGCCCAGTACAATTATCACAGGCATGCGCTTGTGTCCGCCCCCAATTTGCATTGCGCACGGCGTTAAACTAGCGCAAACGCTAAATTAGCGCTTTTGGGAAGATAGAGGCCGTTGTTTGTAAATTGTAAATTAAATGACACGATTTGTCAATACTATCTAGATCAGGGGTGTCAAACTCATTTTAGTTCATGGGCCACATACAACCCAATTGGGCTCAAATGGGCTTAAATCACTGCATCATAACCTATCCACCTTATTCCTAGATATTGTTTCTCAGTGTTGTTATTGTGAACACACTGAGAGGGGAGGGGAGGGGCTGAATGAATGAATGGAGGAGAAAAGCACTGTATGCAGATTAAGGCGGCGTTCACACAGGACGTGTGTGAAAGCTTTGAAATCATGTTGAGAGCGCTCCATTGCACACAAAACACAGTGCACGGAGGGGTTTTTTGTGCTGTGTTTTGTTTACCCCTGCAGTCGCACACAATGGCACCACAACTAGTTTATTTCAGACTAAGGTCTTTACAGGCGAGGAGACATCTGGCCTGCTGCTCCTCCTCCACATGTGCTGACAGACACACATATACTGTAGCCTACATCATCAGTGTGCCCTGCAGCCTGGATGTCATCTGCTGAAACACTCCGTACCGCATGGGCAACGTGAATAAGTGTTACGCCAACTTCGCCAGCCTGGGGAATGCATTAGGCTATAACTACATTTTAATCTTGTCGGTTAATTCAGTTAATGATTGAATAATGAGCATTCGTTGACAGTCAGGGGAAAATATAATTTTCACCATCCATAATTTATAGTTCAAATATTCATACACACCACACCAGAGGGGCAAGTGGTGGACAGATGACTTTAACCTGACCAAAGTCCAACTACATGAAGAAGGCTGTCATGTACAGGGCTATCGTGTCATGGAACAGTCTTCCAGGTGATGTTCGTTTGACCACCAAAATCGAATCAGTTCATCCTTTAGTCCAAATGGAAGTTTTAGCCAAATGTGACAAAATTCAGTCAAGACGTTCCTGAGATATGGCGTTAATGAGCTTGAGAATGGTGTCTGTGAGGTCACAGTGACGTTGACCTTTGACCACCAAAATGTAATCAGTTCATCCTTGAGTCCAAGTGAACGTTTGAACCAAATGTAACAAAATTGTCAAGGCGTTCCTGAGATATGGCGTTAACAAGCTAGAAAATGGCATTTGTGAGGTCACAGTGACCTTGAACTTTGACCTTTGCCCACCAAAATCGAATCAGTTCATCCTTGAGGCCAAGTGGACATTTGAGGTAAATTTGACAAAATTCCGTGAAGGCGTTCCTGAGATATCGTGATAAGGAAACATCGGACGGACGTACAGACGTACTGCCGGCCGGACGGACAACCCAAAACCATAATGCCTCCAGCTCGGAGGCATAATGATAAAACCCTACACTAACGATGCCAAATTAAAATTCTAATCATACATGAGAGAAACTAATTCAAAGACAACCAGCACACTCCACCACTAAACTGCACGTTAAGATGTCCACTGCAGATCAGTAAATCTTTATAGTGAAATCAGTTCAGCACACAGATGTGTGAATAGTATAAATTCCAAAATGCAAGTTCTCAGGTGTTTTGCTGCAAAACTAGTCTTGCTTCAGGAATACAATCCTCTGTGTAATGTAACAGTAAAGGAAAGTAAATCCTCAGTTAATGATATTGCATCAGGTAGGCTTACAGTATAACAGTCCTCTTACCTTGTGTCTGATGGTCCAGGTTCTTTACTGAAGTTTAGAGGTTCACCTTTAGACCAGTCACTCTTCATAGACAGACAACTGGGTACTGGAGACTCTGCTCTGCTGAGATTGGTGTGATTTTGACAATGTTGACAATTGAAAGACAAGCACTATTTTCTGAAAAGCTGCAATATTGTACATATGCTGTAAACCCATATTGTTTTCATTTTCCAATATTTTTCCTCATTGTTATATCGATAAGTGATACAGGATGTAGTTTGAGTTTTTTTTTTTTATAATTTTATACATTTCATATATATAATTTTAAATATTTATTCTAGGAATGTTCATGCTTTATTGAGAGAGATAGTGAGAGAGGGAGACAGGAATGGGAGAGACAAAAGCCGCTTTCACACACAGATCGCGCAATATTGCAGTTCAGAAGGCCCGCAAAGCCAGCAGCCTCGCCACAGAAATTGCTTTCACACAGAGCCAAGGAGCACCGCCACATTCCCGTCCTGGGCCGGATTTAAATGAGGCGAGAGGAGGCATTTCCACCCAGCTCCTCCTAGCCCAAATTAATATTTTCATAGGTTAGTGTAGCCTAGGCTACTGTATGATGAACAAATTCATTCAACAACCAAACATCGCTGATGTACGCCAGCCAACGTGCAGCTGCGGTCGTTAAGAACATCAAAGTGATAAAACACGAAAGTGTTCTCCACATGCAGCATGGTAACAAGGCTTTCAATATTCATCTGATCGACTTTATGGATCACAGATGCACCATCATGTATTAAGTACAAGGCTAATTCTTATCTTTTGGTTCCAGTTTTTTGTGAATCAAATTATTCCCATGAAGTAGCCTAATTAGCGTCCGTTCTGAAAGATGACGCCCGCATATCAAACAGCTGCAGTCTGCATACGTTCGTCGGGGGAATAGTATAGGCTATAAATGCACATGACTACTATAACGTTTGTAGTTTTTTAAGGAATGCACAACTGGCTAGCTAGACAGATTGCAGTTCTGGAGCTGGTTTCCAGAGGGAATATCCTCAGACCGACTCGCCACAGTGCCTATTCGCACCTCTGTTCCGTGTTGCCGCTCCTACGCTTTCAGGTGGAGGCGGGTTGGAGGGTAATCCGGCGCTGTGACTAGGTCCACTGGCGGAATGAAAGACGTAACACAATTATCCACCAACCCGCTTTCACAACTTTCACATCGGAGGCGCGGATCACATTTTCCGTGTATTTTACCGCTTTCAAGGCCGGTGTGAAAGCGGCTAGAGAGCGAGACAGAGAGAGGGAGAGAGAGAGAGAGAAAGAGAGAGAGAGAGGGAGAGAGAGAGGACATGCAACATTTTGTCTTCATCCTCAGTGAATGATATTGCATCAGGTAGGCTTACAGTATAACAGTCTTCTTACCCTGTGTCTGAAGGTCCAGGTTCTTTACTGAAGTTTAGAGGTTCACCTTTAGACCAGTCACTCTTCATAGACAGACAGCTGGGTACTGGAGCCTCTGCTCTGCTGAGATTTGTGTGATTTTGACAATGTTGACAATTGAAAGACAAGGACTATTTTCTGAAAAGCTCCAATATTGTACATATGTTGTAAACCCATATTGTTTTCATTTTCCAAAATCTTTCCTCATTGTTATATCGATAAATGATGCATGTAGTTTGAGGTTTTTTTATATAATTTTATACATTTCATATACCGTAAATTCCGGACTATAAGCCGCGGCTTTTTTCCCGTTTTTTGGCCTTTTTTGCCCCCTGCGGCTTATATAACGGTGCGGCTTATCTATGGATTTTTCCAGCAAACGGCCACTCGGGAACCTCCAAAATCTATGGATGTTGGTATGAGGCAGAACGAGAGCAAGACAGACATTATGAGAGCGAGACCCTGATTGGATGATGTTGCAAAAAATGTGCCTCGCGACCTGATTGGAGCACTGTGCCACTACTCTCTCTCAGCCACTACGGTAAAACACCCTCCCTCCTCCCTCGCTCCGGGGGGAAAAAGGCAGCGATTGAGCCTGAAAGACAGTCTGAATGAAATTGAATGTAACATTCCCAATTCTATGTATTACATTCTAAAAAACTAACAGCAACATTTTGGAAGGCTAAGCCACACAACTAGCTCGTTGTAATCTAACATCATGCTTCAAAAGATGGAGAACTGGCTGTGTTACGACGATGGCGGCGATTGAGCCTGAAAGCCATGTCTGAGACAGTAGCGAGACAGGAACAACAACAACAGCAGCAGCAGCAAAGGATCATGCACAAACCCGAGACGAAAGGGACTGTCCGTCAGGGCGCGGACGACTGTGTCAGCAACTCCCTCCCGACTACCAGGAGAAAATTACAAACTTCGGCGAATTCACACAAAGAAAGATCAAGGAATATTCCATCGGACCGGAGCAGATCATAAATATGGATGAAGTGCCTTTGACGTTCGACCTGCCTCTCACTAGGACTGTTAACAAGAAAGGTGAATCGTCCATCACGTTGAGAACCACAGGTCACGAGAGAACGAATTTCACTTGTGTTCTTGGCTGCACAGCATCTGGAGTAAAGCTCCCGCCGATGGTGATTTTTAAGCATCTCACAATGTGTGATTTTGTCTGGGGATTAGTGACCTGACTTTTGTTTTGTTGAAATGTTAATAAATGGGAGCTTCCCCAAACAGCCATCTCTTTCCCGACAATCCCCTCTGTGCACGAAGCCTTACATATGGTAATTAAACATCAAAACACCCGCGGCTTATAGACCGGTGCGGCTTATATATGTAAAAAACAGTCAACTCTGCAGGTGCGGCTTATACACCGGTGCGCCTTATAGTCCGGAATTTACGGTATATCATTTTAAATATTTATTCTAGGAATGTTCATGCTTTATTGACAGAGAGTGAGAGAGGGAGACAGGAATGGGAGAGACAGAGAGAGAGAGAGAGGGAGAGAGGGAGAGAGAGAGAGAGAGAGAGAGAGAGAGAGAGAGAGAGAGAGAGAGAGAGAGAGGAGGACATGCAGCATTTTGTCTTAATCCTCAGTTCATGATATTCCATCAGGTAGGCTTACAGCAGGGATGGGCAACTGGGCAACTGGTGCCCTGTGTGGCCCGCGCTGGAATTGCATTTTGATTTTTTATTTTTACAGTGCACCTGAACGCAACATGCAAGACACCCGCTGAATAAGTGTCCAAATGTTCATGTCATTCTGGTCAATACTAAAAGGCTAAAAGTAATATCATGTGTAATAAATGACTGTTCTACATTGAAGTAATAATTTAAATAATTAACTCGTTGGTTTTGGATTTAATTAGCTTCAAGAGTGCATTTTTGTTCTTGTGTGACCCTCAACACAGGCTTTGAGAATCCTCGGCCACTTACTGATACTTATGCTTAAATTAACCCACTCATATTCTGGTTTATTTCAAGAAAAACATTTTGGCTAGTGGAAATTCTAATTGGCTGGTAACTTTAAAATCTAGCAGCCATATTGGCAGGTGGTCAAAAAAGTTAATTTCAAGCCCTGCAGGGACGTGGTGACATAGGAGTGAGTGAGAAAACGATAAAATATTGGTGGTTAAGACTGAATAATGACATCACAACTGCTAATTTAAAATGAGTTATTCCTCTAAACCTGCCTTCAAATGCCCCAAATCTTTCGTGCCGCCGCCGCCGTTCGGCCCCCAGCCCTCAGCAAAATCTGGCCCTCTGGTAGCGAGGACATTTTTTTGTGGTCCTCTCTATCATCAAAGTTGCCCATCCTTGGCTTATAGTATAACAGTCCTCTTACCTTGTATTGTATTGTATACAATTGAAAGACAAGGACTATTTTCTGAAAATCTGCAATATTGTACATATGCTGTAAACCATATTTTTTTCATTTTCCAAATGTTTTCCTCATTGTTATATCGATAAATTATACATGTAGTTGTAGGTGTTTTTTTATATAATTCTATACATTTGCTATACCGGTATATAATTTTAAAGATTTATTCTAGGAATGTTCATGCTTTATTGACAGATAGTGAGAGAAGGAGACAGGAATGGGAGAGAGAGAGAGAGAGAGAGAGAGAGAGAGAGAGAGAGAGAGAGAGAGAGAGAGAGAGAGAGAGAGAGAGAGAGAGAGAGAGAGAGAGAGAGAGAGGACATTCAGCATTTTGTCTTCATCCTCAGTTCATGATATTGCATCATGCAGGCTCACAGTATAACAGTCTTCTTACCTTGTGTCTGAAGGTCCAGGTTCATTACTGAAGTATAGAGGAATGTCTTTAGACCAGTCACTCTTCATAGACAGGCAGCTGGATACTGGAGACTCTGCTCTCTGCCTGTGGTACTGACCTCTGGAAACACAAATGTTTGATACATATATATAGCATTAATTATAATAATAATAATGATATATCAATATATCATTAGTTCTAGTAAAGACAGAGAACATTTTCTCTGCACCTCTGCAAAGCAGACATGAAGAGCAATGTAAAGCAATGAGTGAAGGTTAGTTCCAATGCTTCAATTCACTGTGGTGTTCCCCCTATATACATTCTGCTGCTGCTGCTGCTGCTGCTGCTGCTGCTACTAGCCACAGCTGTGTGTTTTTTTCGGGGGTCGAGGCATTGAGAGCAGAGGAGAAGAGATGACAATTCAGAATAAAAGACACGCTCGTGCTGTCGCTCGCTGGTGATGAACAAACTCTAAATATCACAGCATGTGTTTGAAGCAGGCTGCAAAAACAATCCTCCTGGTTCTAATCATACATTTTGCACGAGACCAGTTTTGCCAACTTAGCGCTTTCTGCTCTATATTTAGCTACTTTCCAGACTTCCCTAGGCTAGCGCCTTTATTTCCAAAATGCTCCTAGCACCACTTGTTCTGACCAGGTGAAGCAATGTACATGTGTTGAATTGAACAGATTGTGCCTTTAAATTGGTGTGGCTGCTGCTGGGTTTTCTCTCTCTCTCTCCTCATCTCTACCTGTCTGACACACACACACACACACACACACACACACACACACACACAGCGCTTCAGTGCAGCCCCTCCTCTAAATAACATGCCACGCAACTGCAAATGGCTGTGAAATGGTAATTTGGCACTTCAACATACAAAATCTATTTCACACTTGCTACTGTGCGCTGCCGTGCCACTGGTTACCCGTTTGTGTGACAGAGGTGGCACCCGTGCCATAGGTTGCTGACCCCTGATATAGCCTAATGCAACATTATAGGCTCTTTCATACACAGATCGCGGAAAAGTTGCCGTTTAGGAGTCCCGTAAAGCGAGCCGCCTCGCCACAGAAATTGCTTTCACACGAGCCAAGCAGCAGGGCCACATTACCGTGCTGCTCTGTACTTTCAGGTGAAATCCCCCGCTCCCGCATTGAAAGGCGAGCAGAGGGATTTCCAGCTCCTCCTAGCCCAAATTAATATTTTCATAGGTTAGTGTAGCCTAGGCTACTGTATGATGAACAAATTCAATTCAACAACAGACTTTCCTCCTTCTCCTAGTCCGCTGAGGAGATCTGTATCGGCATTTTCATTGGCTGTTTGCCGATATCATAACTGTCATGCCCTCAACCTCTGCCTCTGTCATGCCCTCAACCTCTGCCTCCTAGTCTCTCTCGCCCCCTCCTTTCTGTTGTGATTACAGGATTGGAGCCAGGTGTGTGGAGCTGATCTCCAGCTATCGCAGCTGCCAAGCATCACCAATCAGCAGGCTTCATATACCCAGCCCAGACGTCAAGACACTGTCAGATTATCTTCTCACCTGCATGGAGAGGAACGTCTGCTGCCCTGACTCTGACCACCTGGGCCAATCCTCCCCTGTCTGTCTGCCTGCTCGCCATCTGCCTGGACTTCAGCCTACCTGTTCTCTGCTCGCCTGGACTTCAGCCTACCTGCTCTCTGCCCGCCTGGACTTCAGCCTGCTTGCTCTCTGCCAGCCCGGACTTCTGGATGCCTGCTCGTTCACCTACCTGGACTCTAGCCTACCATCCTGCAACCTGGGTATCTAGTCCATCCGGACTCAACCAATAACATTTAAATAAACAAACTGTGTTACAACTTGATATTCTGTCTCTGTCTGTCTCTGCCCTTGAGTCCAACAAACAATACCCTAACAGGATAATCTGACCAAAATGGACTCGGCAGAGGCAGAAGCAATGAGACAAGCGCTTGCTCAGCAGGGCCAATGGCTAGGAGGCCAGGAGGAGCGTCTGCGGACCATGACTACAGAAATGCAGAGGCTTGGTGTGACCATCACGGGCCTCACCGAGCGTCTGACACCAGCTCCAGTTGCCGCTCTGCCTCAGCCCGACCAGCCAGCGCTGCCTGCTACCACAGCTCCGGAGCCTCACATCCCACCTCCAGCAAAATACTCAGGTGATCCACACAGCTGTCGTCAATTTCTCACACAGTGTCAATTGTCGTTCAACGCTCAGCCCATCCGCTTCTTTACGGAAGCTGCCAAAATTGCATACCTGGTTAACCTACTGGAGGGACCCCCGCTTAACTTTTTCAATGCTCTCTTTGAACAGGGCTCTCCGCTCACCCAGTCATTTGCGGGATTTGCTGTCGAGCTCAAACGAGTGTACGACCATCCAATACGAGGGCAACAGGCGGGGCAGCGTCTGTTGACTCTTCGCCAAGGAAGACTCCCAGTCCGTGAGTTTATAAGCCAGTTCCACAGTTTGGCTGTTGAGTCGGGGTGGGATAATGTGGCCCTCATTGCAGCATTTCAGAGTGGCCTGAATAGAGAGATTGGAAGGGAAATAGCACTACGGGGGGAACTAAATTCCTTAGACGCCGCCATTAGTCTGGCCATTAAGATTGCGGATCAAATCGCCCTGTGGCGTACTGACACCCCCGTCTCTCTGTTCTCATCACGTCCCGATACTCCAAACTTTCCCGAACCAGAACCCATGCAACTCGACCGGGTCCGTCTGTCCCCGGAGGAAAGGGCTCGTCATCGGGCTGCCACACAGGCCTGTTTCTACTGTGGAAACCCCAGCCACCGTATTTCGGATTGCCCCGTCCATCCAGCAAAAGGGCCGGCTCGGCAATAGTTAGAGAGATATTGTCGAGTCGAGCAACCACTTCCTCTCTCCCTGTCCGTCCACAGCTCGATGCCGCCATCGTGTGGTGCCAGCAAACCATTACACTCTCTGCACTCATAGACTCTGGAGCCGATGAGAATTTCATTCATAATGGTACGTGCCAGCAGTGGGGCATCGAGACTGAGCCCCTCGATGTCCCACTAAATACTACAGCCCTTAACGGGGTACTGCTGGCCCAAGTGGACAGAAAAACCATTCCTCTGTCCCTTCACATGTTTGGGAATCATCAAGAAAAAATTCAGTTTCACGTCATTCATTCTCCCAATGTTCCTCTAGTGTTGGGATTCCCCTGGTTGAAACTCCATAACCCCCAGATCAACTGGACCACCGGCACGGTGGGGGCATGGAGCTCCTTCTGCCATGCCAACTGCCTCCGTTCCGCCCAGACACCTTCCTCTGAGCCTCTACCAGTACCAGAACCTCCAGATCTGTCATCGGTTCCAAAAGAATATCATGACCTCGCTCCTGCATTCAGTAAACAACAGGCATTAACACTCCCTCCGCACAGACCATACGATTGTGAGGTAAAGCTTTTGCCCGGAGCTCCTCTACCCTCTAGCAGGCTCTACAACCTCTCTCTGCCGGAACAGCAAGCCATGGGGAAATACATCCAGGACTCCTTGGCAGCAGGGATCATCCGACCTTCATCCTCTCCGGTGGGTGCAGGTGCCTTCTTCGTGGGCAAGAAGGATGGGTCTTTGAGACCATGTATATACTATAAAAAACTAAATGACATCACAGTTAAAAACAAGTACTGCCTGCCTCTGATTGACTCTGCTTTTGTGCCCCTTCATGATGCCACAGTGTTTTCAAAACTGGACCTCCGGAACGCGTACCACCTGGTGCGCATCAAAGATGGAGATGAATGGAAGACTGCTTTCAACACTCACCTGGGCCATTTTGAGTACCTGGTGATGCCTTTCGGCCTCACTAATGCGCCCGCAGTCTTCCAGGCACTCGTCAACGATGTACTCAGGGACATGATTGGTCATTTTGCATTTGTTTACCTTGATGACATTCTGATTTACTCCCAGTCTCTCCAGGAACACCAGAAACATGTGCGGGCAGTGCTGCAGCGTCTCCTAGAAAACAGACTGTTTGCTAAGGCAGAAAAGTGTGAATTTCATGCTTCCACGGTGCACTTCCTGGGTTTCGTCATCTCCCCGGGGAAAATGGAGATGGAGCCGGCGAAAGTGACAGCAGTTCTGGATTGGCCTGTGCCTACTAGCCGCAAACAGTTACAAATGTTTCTAGGATTTGCCAACTTCTATCGAAGATTTGTCCGTAATTACAGCACCATAGCAGCCCCCCTGACTGCACTCACTTCCACCTCCATCTCGTTTCGATGGACACCGGAGGCGGAGACCGCCTTTGGGGAGCTCAAGCGCAGGTTTGTCTCCGCTCCAGTGCTCATCCAGGCAGACCGGACCCGGCAGTTCATTGTGGAGGTGGACGCTTCTAATGTGGGGGTAGGTGCAATCCTCTCTCAGCGCACACTGGCTGATGACAAATTGCATCCATGTGCCTTTCTGTCCTATAAACTTTCCCCCGCAGAAAGAAACTACGACGTCGGCAATAGAGAGCTTCTGGCTGTGAAGGTGGCGCTGGAGGAGTGGCGACACTGGCTAGAGGGGGCCGAGCATCCATTCGTCGTGTGGACAGACCACAAAAACCTCACCTACATCAAGGAGGCGAAGCGGCTTAACTCACGCCAAGCAGGGTGGGCTCTGTTTTTTGGCAGGTTTAATTTCACACTCACCTACCGCCCCGGTTCGAGGAACGTGAAGCCTGATGCGCTGTCACGCCAGTTTGCGGTGGAGGAGGCAAACATGGACCCAGAGCCCATTCTTCCATCTTCATGTGTCATCGCTGCCGTTACCTGGGAGATCGAATCTAAGGTCCGCCAAGCCCAGAGGGCCCAGCCCGACCCAGGTAATGGTCCTCCTAACCGTCTGTTTGTACCTGATTCTGTCCGCTCCCAGGTTCTGCAATGGGCTCACTCATCCCGCCTTACCTGTCACCCGGGGGTTCGTCGGACAATGGCCTTCCTCCGGCAGAGTTTCTGGTGGCCCACCATGGACCAGGATACACGGTCATATGTTGCAGCTTGCTCTGTCTGCGCGCGCAGCAAGACCTCCACAAAGCCCAGCTCTGGCCTGCTCCGTCCACTGCCTGTACCCAGCCGGCCATGGTCACACATAGCAGTGGACTTCGTCACTGGCCTTCCCCCATCTGGAGGTAACACCACAGTTCTTACTGTCATAGACCGTTTTTCTAAGGCAGTACACTTCATTGCCCTGCCCAAGCTGCCTTCCGCTAGGGAGACAGCCGATCTATTAGTGCAACATGTGTTTCGGGTACATGGGCTGCCTGCAGACATTGTCTCCGACAGGGGGCCTCAATTCACCTCACAGGTCTGGAGGGCATTCTGCACGGCCATGGGAGCCACCGTCAGCTTATCTTCGGGGTACCATCCTCAGACCAACGGACAGACTGAGCGAGCGAACCAGGAGATGGAAGCAGCTCTTCGCTGTATCACCGCGGCGAACCCCTCCTCTTGGAGCTCACAGCTGCCCTGGGTGGAGTACGCCCACAATACCCTTCCCAACGCCTCCTCGGGTATGTCTCCGTTTGTATGTTCTTTGGGCTATCAACCTCCTCTGTTGTCAGGCCAGGAGGAGGAGATTGCAGTGCCTTCAGTTCAGGCCCAGATGCGCCGCTGCCGCGCTACCTGGAAAAGAGCCCGCGCCGCCTTACTCCGAGCTGCCTCCAGGTCACGGGTCCAGGCCGACCGTCGCCGTGTGCCAGCTCCAGCCTACGCTCCAGGGCAGAAGGTATGGCTTCTTTCGAGAGATCTGCCTCTCAAGGTGGATTCTCGAAAGCTTGCACCTCGCTACGTTGGGCCGTATGAAATTGAAACCATCATTAACCCATGTGCTGTTCGGCTTAAGCTCCCTTCCTCCCTTAAAAGGATCCATCCCACATTTCATGTGTCTCTGTTAAAGCCGGTGCAGTCCAGTGCTCTTGTTCCTCCCACAGCCGCCCCTCCTCCTCCTCGGATGGTGGAGGGTGGTCCAGTCTACACCGTGAGGCGTATCCTGGATGTCCGTCGCCGGGGCCGCGGATTCCAGTATTTGGTCGACTGGGAGGGATATGGTCCGGAGGATCGCTGCTGGGTCCCTCGGCGGAACATACTGGACCCCACGCTCATCCGGGACTTCCGTCGCCAGCACCCTGACGGAGCCAGGCGTGCGCCAGGTGGCGCCCGTAGAGGGGGGGGTACTGTCATGCCCTCAACCTCTGCCTCTGTCATGCCCTCAACCTCTGCCTCCTAGTCTCTCTCGCCCCCTCCTTTCTGTTGTGATTACAGGATTGGAGCCAGGTGTGTGGAGCTGATCTCCAGCTATCGCAGCTGCCAAGCATCACCAATCAGCAGGCTTCATATACCCAGCCCAGACGTCAAGACACTGTCAGATTATCTTCTCACCTGCATGGAGAGGAACGTCTGCTGCCCTAACTCTGACCACCTGGGCCAATCCTCCCCTGTCTGTCTGCCTGCTCGCCATCTGCCTGGACTTCAGCCTACCTGTTCTCTGCTCGCCTGGACTTCAGCCTACCTGCTCTCTGCCCGCCTGGACTTCAGCCTGCTTGCTCTCTGCCAGCCCGGACTTCTGGATGCCTGCTCGTTCACCTACCTGGACTCTAGCCTACCATCCTGCAACCTGGGTATCTAGTCCATCCGGACTCAACCAATAACATTTAAATAAACAAACTGTGTTACAACTTGATATTCTGTCTCTGTCTGTCTCTGCCCTTGAGTCCAACAAACAATACTCTAACAATAACTTAATAAAAAAATGCGCTAATTTGCGGCTGCTGCACCTGGAAGAATCCTCTCCTACAGTAGTTCTGTGTCTGGAGCAATGTCCCGCCCACAGCGCTATCTGATTGGTTACACATCAAGCAATAGCCTATCAGAGGGCTCAGAGATGAAATCTTGACACCTCACCTCAGTGCTCTCTGTTCAGCGCAGCCTGCACTAGACAGGGGGACAGTGCGAGGCTGCCTGAAGCGAGAGCAGCGGACTAGTTGGCTGTTGTAACTAACAGTCACACTGTGTTAAGGTAAAGCAGCAGATACTGCCATGCCAAAGTTGTAATAAAGTTAATATACATAATAATTACCTACGCTGACATTGCAAAAACACCACAATCTTATGAGCGATTCGTATGAAGCGCTGCCTCGCACAGTGCAAAGTGTGGTGTGTGGAGATAGGTCTGTCTATCAGTCTACTTTTTTTACTTTCACTCGTCACTTTCTTGATACATGAGGTGATTTCCCCTGTAATTTTTTTATGAATGAGCTGACCATTCGCACCTTTTCCGGCTCGCTGCGACGACCTTTCAAGTGGAGGCGGGTTGTCTGCCAATACGGCGATGTGACAACCTTTGGTGCCGGGACAAAAGGCGTACAAGAATTACCCACCAACGCGCGTTCATGCCTTTCACATCGGAGCCGCGAATCCTAATTTCCGTGCATTTTTCGGCTTTCATAGCCGGTGTGAAAGACCCTTATAATGTTCTTGTTGCATTTTATGCTGGCGATAGGGTTAGAAAACGATGTGCCAAATGCGCCTGTTTGCACATCGCGCAAAAAAAACTTCAAATAGTGATCACGTTAACATTTAAACGCTTGAAAATGCGATTTTAAAAGTGGGATTCAATCATATCCAACACGCTTTCAATGTATTTCTCCCCACAAAAGTAATGTCTGGAATATATAGAATATAAAATATAACAGAAGCAATCCATCCTCAACACACCTAACGTCATCAACACCTCCACACGCTCGCTCAGTCAGTCCATGCTTTGGACATGAGCCTGATACCTTCTAAACAAGAGGCGCTCTGCGAGCGACACGGACACGGTACTTTGGGCTTAGGTCTGTAAGATCTGTGTTCACGCTCACAACGGACAATTGTGTCTATACATACAGCCCATCCAAGTGATGTGTGGATCTGTTCAGGAGTTCACTGCAGGTTTAGAAAGGGCATGCAGCATGTTGTCATCAGACAGGGTACAGTATAACAGTGCTCTTACCTTGTGTCTGAAGGTCCAGGTTCTTTACTGAAGTCTGGAGGTTCACCTTTAGACCAGTCACTCTTCATAGACACACAGCTGGGTACTGGAGACTCTGCTCTCTGTCTGTGGTGCTGACCTCTGGAAACACAAATGTTTCATACATATCATTAGTTCTAGTAAAGAGTTTTTGATAACATGGCCTTTTGATGAGTGTCCAGGATGCCAGATCTCCTCATTTGTTATATACAAACAATACATGTAGTGGTTTGATATTTAATAATTTAATACATTTAATAATTTTCCTAATTATATATGTATATGAAGTTCTAACGGAAGTTCAGTCAGGAAGACTATAATCTGCACTTTGCTCTTCCTCAGTTCACTCCTTATTTCTCCACCCGTTCAAATCTGCTCACATGCTCAAAATAGCCTGTCAACTTTCGGGGTTCAATTGACCTATCGCTAAGCCACGCCCCGAACGCAGGCGAGCCAATCACAGCGCTTGCAGCTCTACAATACCCTCGGACATTCTCAGCTTAGAGCTACATAGAGAAGCACTAGAAAACGTGAGTTCCCTCTGGTTTTATGGGGTTTTATACATTTATAAGTTGAAAAAATGGTCAAACGATGTGCATGGGGGTAAATGCAACATTACGAGGTATCCTGGGAGGCCAGGCAATTGATAATATGAAACTAGTAAACGTAGATCCAATCACATCCACAATGCTACTGTTTTGGAGTTAAATCTGCAATCGTGGTGACAGCGAGATGACGAGTCTTCTCCCTCATTTGGCTTCCATGATCCAAAAGGTATCATAAAATCATCATGGTATTCAGAAAGTCGGCAAAATAAAATGCTGAATGATGCGAGTTTCCAGTCATTACGTTATGCGCGTGGAGTTGGTGAAGAGGTAGAGAGGAGAGGCTGGCCAGCGAGACTAGTGAAGAGGAGGCACATTGATTGATGTGATTATAACCAGTCAAACCCTAAAACGAGGGAATTAATCCTGTTCTCCAAATCAATGTGAGGTAGTCTAAAGAGAAAAGATCCAGGAGGAAAACATGATGTTAAAAGCTGTAAGCTATGCCTCTGCTGATCTGCTACACCACCACCCATGCGTGCGTGCCGTTGTCTCGCTATGAAAAACATCTACATTATTTAAGGTTTCTTGATTATACAGAGGTACATGAAATAGATTACCAGGCGCCACTCTTCAATTTGGCATATAGGCTATATATCCACGGAGAGGCTACTCTAAGTGTATGTCAATTCTGGATGTGAGTCGCCTGTTATCCCCGCCTGCTCCGTTAAAACGTTTGATTAAAGATTCGCTAAAGCCGTTTCCAGGCATGCACGTATCGCATTTCCTTTTATCGATAGCTTTAAATGTTGTAGGCTACTATACCATGGCATAGTGAAGTACTTTCTGATGGCTTCTAGATGATGTCAGGCCTCAAAAAGTTGTGAAGAGCATCTTGGGATATAACTTTGACAGTGACGGCTGCCATTTACTCTAGTCAGCCTGCCTTGTGTTTGTCTGAGTGAGGACGGGGGGTGGGGCTTAGCGATAGGTCAATTGAATAATCAGCTGTTTGCCACCCCTCATCGTAAGCCTATCACATGGCTGTTGTGCTATTAAATATGCTTGTTTCTATCCATTCAGGCACCCAACCTTGCTGCTGACAGTCTCACACCCTCCACCTCCTCTTCTCCACCCAGTTTTCACAGACCCATCAGATTCTTCAGTCTGAAGAGTCTCATCAGTCTCACAAGGAGAGGCATCACCACCACCACCACCAGTATCTAGACCAGGGGTGCCCAAATTATTTCCCATGAAGGGCCAAAACTCAATCTGGGTGGAGGGCCGAGGGCCAAAAATAAACGTTGTGGAATTACATTAAAATGTATTGTGTTTTATAGAAAATTAACATTCTAAATCTAAAATAACATTTCAATATAATAATCTACTTTTTATCTGTTTGGTAATTGTAATAATTTGCAATTGGTTGTATATATTTAAAAAAACATCTGCATTTGTGTGGAGCTTAAACATTTAATCAGTAAACACCCAGTTAAAAACAGTTGTATTTTCCACCTTTGTAATCAAGAGAGAAATTTGACTTAATTCACAACTTGAAAAATCCTCAAGGTACTTCAGTTTCGTAGTGGCGACGTATATTGTACTCTTTCAAAACAGCCACTCTCTGTCTGCAAATGAGACAAACCGCTGTTGAATTTACTTAGGTAAAAAAATACTCGTCTTGCCACTCCGTCCTAAACTTTCTTTTGTCAGTGTGCCACTGCCGTGATGATGATCTCTCCATCTTGCTGAGCTGGTGTAAAGCCAGTGACTGGGGAGGGATCAAATATCAGAGCTCACCCCCCAACCAGGTGATTCAGCCAACCAATCAGGAGCAATCAATCCTCAGATAGCAATGCCTCACACCCGTGTGATAGAGTCGGCGAGAGAGAATACCAGCTGCACAAAATTAACGTTAATTGTAGATAGAAGAGTCCCGAAATCTCCATTCAGGCGCGGACTGCATAATCGGGCACGTCGGGCAACTGCCCGGTGGCCTGGCCTGCAATTTATTTTTATTTTATTATTTTTTTACCCCCAAATCCGTGGCGGCCCAAAAAAAAAAAGAGCGTGGGCCAAACTTGGCCCGCGGGCCCCAAATTGGGCACCACTGATCTAGACTCTACAGGGGGATATATCTGGCTGCTGCTCATGGTTGATGCAGCTCTATCTCAATATCTCCCTGTGGTGTCTAAGCACCAAAGATTATTAACAATACCTCATTCTCATGATATTTTCTGTAATTCATCATTCATTCACTATTGTAATAAACATTATTTTATTCATTCTCTGGTCTCTAGTCTCTCCTGATTGAAATATGTTCATGCTGTCATCTTTCATGTCATCTGTTTTTAATGCATTTTCCTTTTGAATTTTAGAAGTATTCCCTCTTATTTGTTTTGAGAAGTTTGTTTTTCCTTCAGATGCTGAGCAATTCTGAATAATCACAGTGACATTGAACCAATGCCCCTGCTGGAATCTTGAAAGTTTCCTTTTCTAGAAACTCATATTTTCAGAAATGATTCAAAGTACTTTGGATACAACACAGAAACAGATCTATAGTTTGCATCATTGTGTTTGACTGCAGTTACTTTGAGCATCTTCATAAGTTGACATGTTGTCATGTAATTAGGTTGTATCAGGTACTGGCAGTACCTGATACAACCTGCAGGCTATGGTATGTAAAAAACACGATTTCAGTCATTACGTTATGCGCGTGGAGTTGGTGAAGAGTATTAGAAATTAGTAAAGTTGACCAATCAAATAGATGGAAAAAGGATTTGCAATCAAGATGACTCAATTTCCCGTGTTCGTTAATTCTGGTGGAGAGTAAAAGTGAAAGTGAAGAAACGACACCAAGCCTTGGACTGAATTCAGGTCTCCTCCGATCAAGAAGCAATCTTTATTTCATCAAGCAGTGAGTTATATACAATCAAATTAGAGGCTGGATCTTAATAGGGGAGTTTCCATGTGTGGGTATGCAGATTGCCAATTTCGCTATTCTCATTGGGTGCTTATCTTCCTGGGGGGTGTGCAAACAGGTGGCTCAAACTGTGTACGTGCACATACATACATATGCACACAGAACGTCCTGCGCACACACATACACGCACACACTCAGAGAACATCCTGCGCACACACCTACACGCACACACTCAGAGAACATCCTGCACACACACATTCAGCATCTCATACGTCACAGGCGTCAGCTCTCAAAATGCATATCATGCGTCACAGGCGTATCTTCTAAACTAGTGGAAAAACCCTGTGGTTAAACCATGCATGCTTAACCTCTGTTCTTTATGTCTTCATGGGGACTAAAAGACGGCACCTTAACCACAACGCCTTTACTGAGACGGGAGACGACGCAACACCTCTTAACCACAATAGGCATAGAAATAAACGTTCATCTTACTTTAGATAACTGAACTGTCGACACTTTTGTGTGTCGACCTCAGCAGAAATGTCAAATGGGGACAGGGGACCTGTCTGCAAACCATTTTCCCCTCCTGCTTTTATGAGGAGGATCTTTGACCTTAAGGAAACTTGGATCAATTCCAACAGACCCCCTGTTTACATGATTTACTTATGTAACTAAATAGTTGAATTTATCCAATCTAAATCAATAATCATTTACCTGTATTTTGTCCTAACCCTTCAATTTTATAGCAGCATTTTAAACATATTAAAAAGATATTATAAAAATAAAGATAAAATAAAATCCAATAATCATAGTATAAAAATACACAACTCAAATAAATCTGTTCCAGGATTCATGACCTCTTGTCTTCAAGCTCCATATTTCCAAGGACTATGTAAACACTGCCTCAGTGAATCTATGAGATTTCTTCCACCATCCAGGCCATCGTTATGACCTTTCAGAGCGCTTGAGTCCTTTAGACCTCCCTCTCCCAGGGCGCAGTCCCAGGCTAGACCCCGTTCCACTGAAGCTGACTCAAGTGTGCTGCCTCGACAACCCCACTTAGCCATCTTCAGTCTCCTGCTTCCCGGTGTTTTCTTTTCAAAAACCCCGATCACAGGAGCACTACTCACCTACTAACTCATTCGCTTTTGGCTTGTAGTGGCCTGACTGTACATTGAGCTGAGCGCGCGGCCATATTGACATACAGTCCAACATGGTCTTACTGCATCTGCGACCCAACCGGCAGATGACCCAGATCGATAGCGACCGCCAACCCACCTCTAAGGCAGATCCCGTAGTGGTGATTAGCCACCCGGTTGGAAGCCGACGGTCTGATCCCTACCCCACTTTGCTATGGGCATAGAAACTTTGACCGTTTACATCTGCCTTGCCTGTTCACAAAGTGACTCCTATCCCAGAAGCCCACTCTGCTAGGTGTGGACTGTCATCCACGTACCACGTGTTGCCAACACACCTACATGCGACACACACGCCGACTAGACGGTACCACAGCAGTATGTTCATTCATACTTCAAGACACGGGGGCCTTCAGTCCTCTCCCCAGCACTATAGAAAGATTTAACGTGCCCTCAGACCTTCGCAGGCCCGCTGCCGCCTGTTAAGGACTAGGTTCGGGGGGGCCCAATCCCCCTCCCTAATCCTTCTATTCCTACTGCTCTGTAATAGTTGTGTCTTCATTTAAATTCTGAGTGAAACAAATATTTTAATAAAAATATTAAAAATATAAAAACATACACAATGTTAATAACATAAAAGTATAAGAAAATAGAAACATACAACCACATCATACATCTTAGACTGTTCACTTCGCCCAAGAGCACATCAACTCGGTAAAAACTCCCGGAGACCTGTTTTTATTTTCAGGAGAAACCTTGTTGATGTATCCTGTGGGTCTGTGGTACATTCAATGTTCCTAAAAACAACAAAAGTCTATTATAAACTATAAAATTCAATATTGCATAGATTGACTTTTTCAAGAGTCCTACAAGAGTCCCCTTAATTTTGTTTTAGCAAGCTTTTGTTTTAAGAGTATAAAAGTATAAAATGATAAAGAAACAATATATTTTCCACGCTCTAAGGCCAGCTGGCCTCACTCAACTGCCTATATTATTTTCATAACCTCAGGTCCCAGCCGGTACACCTGTTTTTACATCTTTTGTGAGGAGCACAAATCTAGGAAGCTTGTAACCCCATGTCACAAGGTTACCCCCACTTCCGCCAGATCCACCTTCACGGCGTTTCTGTCCCTCTCTACACTATTCTGTCTTTACCTCACACCGGTTCATCTCCTTCTTCTTCCCATTCCAGTCTGACTCCATTTCTTCCATGATTTAGCAACAGCATCTGTCTCTCAACGATTGGTCCAGCGTTTTGCTTTGAGCTGCTGGTGGACTGCCCTAAAGGCTTCCTCACTCTGATTTCCCTTCTGCAACTGCTGAATATAAGCATCTTCTCCTGTACCAACTACAACTCTCCGTTCCTTGGCGTATCACGATACGTTACAATATGTTATTTGTTAAATCAATTCACCTATGGAAGAAAAGATTAATACACACATGCTTTCTATTATTTTATCCTAATTTTAACTTAATTAGGTGAGAGTTAATGAACTGTTAAAAAGTGATCTTTCGGTGACCCTCTAGACACAAGTAGCTGCAGGTTTTATTGTGGGCAGGATGTGGAAACTCCCCCCCCTCTTTTCTACGGGCTTTTTAGAGACATCTTCGTTTGCTGGATAATCTACACGATGCGCTCTTTCCATGCGGTCAAAACCACATCAAATACATACAGACGTCTGTTAGTTTCGATAGCGACTGATATACGCCTGAATGAACTTTTGGCCCCGGTGAGCTGCACCATACGCTTGCAGGAGACCCTGCAAGAGATCTTTGCAGCAAAACACCGCCCGATGACAGTGGAGCAGAGGTCACATGAAACAATAGAGCATCAAAATGTGTATTTCAAAAATAACATATTTAAAACATAATAAAATATATAATTGAATTAGCATAATGTATTTCAAGATGAAAATACATATTACATGATTAAATATCAGAAAACTGAGGAACATACTACATACTTGACTTTCGACATCCATAATCTTGCACATGAGCATAACTAAGCTTAAAAACATTCAAAATAACATTATCTCTGCCTGAGATTGGCATCTGTGTCCCATTCGAAGCCGGATACCTGAATGAGGAAAGGAACGTGAGAAATCCCATCAATCCCTCTTTATACACCTTTAACAAAGATGTATAACTACTTACTCAACTCCGCAGCAAAACTGATCTTTCCTTTCATTCTGTAACATAGCCTGTACTCCATTAGCATTGCAATTTGAATCATTTTTAAACGTACCCTTCACTTATTATCGCAACTGTTATACTGACTATCCTGGCCGGCTCGAGGCACCGCCCTCTTTGTGCATAGATGATTGACATATCTCCAAACTCCTACTCAGGCATCAAAGCCCATGCCACCTTACTAAACGAACCATGTCTACCAAAAACGTCTCTTCCCACTACAGTGAAACCGGCCGTAAACCCTGGCCTGCAACGGGCAGCCACCACATACATCGGAAGCTGCAAACACTTTACCACTCCCCTAGACTTCCAATTACGGAAGATACCGTTTCCTTTTCCCGTTTCCCAAGTCATGTAAACAGTGTAATCTTCCATCGGGGGCTCTAAATTGTACTCTTCCTCCACGTTCCAGCTTACGACGATACCGGGGGGCAATCGGATCAGCGCCACCTCAACAGTAACCCTCGAGGGTCTATTAAAATCGACCGCTTCAACGCTCGAGCCGTCTGAAAGATAGTGGACAGTGCTGTCTGGACCATTGTGAATTGGGAAAGGAGGTAATGACTCCATATTTTCGGCGCGTCTGTGGTCCACCAAACTAACAGTCTTAGGTAATTTTCCAGTCTCCTGGTTCCCCGATGTCTCCACTTCCTGTGTACAAAAACAGACACAGTCAAATCTCAACATCAACACACTTGACCCATCATCAGCTAACCTTTCCTACTTCGTCATATTATTTCTTCCCATACCCCAATTCCCAAACTCTGCCCTCTTGTCCCAATTTATACAACGAATGCATGAAAATGTACTTAGATCCCCATTATGTAAAAATAAAAGCCGCACCTTAAAATTGTAGTCAAAAGATCGGAATTTGTGATCTCAAAAAGAATCAACACAAACCTATAACAAATATAATCTCACTCCATGACATGACACTGATTTTTTCTCTCTAGTCATTTACTGAACTAGCTTAAGTGTAGTGCTTTGGTGAAAGTTTCCTGTATGACATCTCCACCCAGCATTATCTCACAGTGTGCCTGTTTTCAGACAAACTATTTTAATTACGACAATACGTCTCTTCTGCAGATGATGTTTGAAATGTGACCCCCTCCCCAATCCTTTACATTTGGTTATAATGACTTTCCCCTTAGACTAGATGGCTCCTGGGGTGCATTTCAAGCTTACAGCGTTTTCAATGTACTGACTTTGTGGTTTTGTGACATGTCTGTGATACTGAGCTACTGGATATCTTTCAAGACTTCATGGAGGCTGGCTAGACCTCCCAGTTCACTAGTGTGTGGAGGCTGGCAAGACCTCTAGATGGAACAGTAACAGTTAACATTGTTTACATACTTCAAATGCACCTAAGGACAGTCTGTCCTAAAAAGTCATTGTCTTAATTCATAGACAAAATTTTGAACCCTCTTCCCGTCGCCTAGTGTAAATTTCGCTATGTGTAGCTCATCTCAAACGGAAAAATGTTGGTGTATGTTACCTGGGTTTGTGTTAATACCTTTATAGAGATAACTGAGGGAATTCTCAAGTTAATCAACAAAGCCTCCATTTATGCAAATTTGTCAACTAAGCAAACTCATCGTATGAGTTTCTGCAAACTTTCTATTCAGTGAGTATTACTATACAATGTGCAGTATTCAGTGTTCCCCACCGTTGTAATTAATTTCCCGGTTAAATCTATTTTATTTTCCATAACTTATTATATGTGACAATGTGTTTCTGCTGAGACTTAACCGAGCCACACAGGAAACGGACACAGGGGACCCACGAAGCACTGTGTGTTCATCTTTTTACCCATGCACTCCACAATTCACCAAATGATACAACACTCAACTCCATTCAGCCAACAAAGTAAACCGTGCCTCCAGTTTTAGCAGCATAGTCCCCAATGAGGACAACAAACGCCGGAGGCACAGGGGCGACCGTGCCTGATCAGTTAGCAGCTGATGCTCTCACATGGGGCGGGAACTTCGATCACTGAAAGCCGCGTTCCCCCTTGTCGATCTAAACTAATCAACCCACTATCAATACTCAACCCCATTCCTCCTCCATTCAACAATGACCGATCAGCCCGCATTAATCAGCACTGATCAACTCCCACTCCATTCACTCCTCAACCAATCAATCATTACAACACAATAACAATCACACATGATTATTCACACGCTGCAACCCCATTCCTTTCGCTCTCTCAAACACTCCGTTTCCTTATTCTCAAACATGCTGCTGCCTCTCTCCTGTGCCTGTACAACCGTGCCTGTTCTCTGCCTCCACCAGCAAAACTACACCACGTCATTCTGTAGGCACTTCCGCCATCAGGAACTCCACACCCGCTACTCTCTAGTTGCCTTCTTTGCTCACATCACAGATACACGCACGCGCATCCTCGTCCATCTTGACCCCGCCTATACAATCAACATCCGGGGTATGTCAGCCGGAGAATCTAACACCGTTTCTCGATTAGCGCTTTTCGCTACTTTACCCGACGGACTTAAAATATAATTTAGTTCGTTATTATTTAACTTGTTGCATAGTTCATGCTAAATGGCTAACTGCTTTAGCATCACACGACCTGTCTGTTTGCATAGTTACTCGCCATCCGCACAGGGCGCATAATCGCGTATATTGACTGTTCGATATGTCTACGCTTAACGCTTGAGTCCTTTAGACCTCCCTCTCCCAGGGCGCAGTCCCAGGCTAGACCCCGTTCCACTGAAGCTGACGTCACGTCGGGGTCACCAACTATTAGAAATTAGTAAAGTTGACCAATCAAATAGATGGAAAAAGGATTTGCAATCAAGATGACTCAATTTCCCGTGTTCGTTAATTCTGGTGGAGAGTAAAAGTGAAAGTGAAGAAACGACACCAAGCCTTGGACTGAATTCAGGTCTCCTCCGATCAAGAAGCAATCTTTATTTCATCAAGCAGTGGGTTATATACAATCAAATTAGAGGCTGGATCTTAATAGGGGAGTTTCCATGTGTGGGTATGCAGATTGCCAATTTCGCTATTCTCATTGGGTGCTTATCTTCCTGGGGGGTGTGCAAACAGGTGGCTCAAACTGTGTACGTGCACATACATACATATGCACACAGAACGTCCTGCGCACACACATACACGCACACACTCAGAGAACATCCTGCGCACACACCTACACGCACACACTCAGAGAACATCCTGCACACACACATTCAGCATCTCATACGTCACAGGCGTCAGCTCTCAAAATGCATATCATGCGTCACAGGCGTATCTTCTAAACTAGTGGAAAAACCCTGTGGTTAAACCATGCATGCTTAACCTCTGTTCTTTATGTCTTCATGGGGACTAAAAGACGGCACCTTAACCACAACGCCTTTACTGAGACGGGAGACGACGCAACACCTCTTAACCACAATAGGCATAGAAATAAACGTTCATCTTACTTTAGATAACTGAACTGTCGACACTTTTGTGTGTCGACCTCAGCAGAAATGTCAAATGGGGACAGGGGACCTGTCTGCAAACCATTTTCCCCTCCTGCTTTTATGAGGAGGATCTTTGACCTTAAGGAAACTTGGATCAATTCCAACAAGAGGTAGAGAGGAGAGGCTGGCCAGCGAGACTAGTGAAGAGGAGGCACATTGATTGATGTGATTATAACCAGTCAAACCCTAAAACGAGGGAATTAATCCCGTTCTCCAAATAAATGTGAGGTAGTCTAAAGAGAAAAGATCCAGGAGGAAAACATGATGTTAAAAGCTGTAAGCTATGATGCCTCTGCTGATCTGCTACACCACCACCCATGCGTCCGTGCCGTTGTCTCGCTATGAAAAACATCTACATTATTTAAGGTTTCTTGATTATACAGAGGTACATGAAATAGATTACCAGGCGCCACTCTTCAATTCGGCATATAGGCTATATATCCAGGCGCCACTCTTCAATTCGGCATATAGGCTATATATCCACGGAGAGGTTACTCTAAAGGCCCACACGCACGGGGAGCAAATCTTGACGCGCGTCAAGATCTTCCCCTATAGCGCACTGCAAGCATCAGATCTGAAATGTATAGCCTACACCACAGAATGACAGAACCATCACTATTTGGGGGAAATGGCCACTAATTTATATGTAATCAGGCACAATTGACCGATTAAAAAAAGTTGTTATAGTTTTGAGCCCGGTCATAAGCCTCTCCTAACATTAACTGCGGATTATAACCGTAGAATCAGGTCAGTTAGCCTGCTAGACATGACTCAATAAACTGCTTAATCACTTTCTAAACATGGGGAGAAGCTCCGGCGCGGTTTGGAGCACAGTAGCTGCTGCCTGGCTACTGCAGAGGAAAGGTAGGCTACAGAATAGGCTACAATTCTCTCCTCTCGATCAAATTATATGTTTTGAATGCATTTATTCCTAGTATTCTTCTCAGAGATCGACTTTGCAGCGGGAAATATAGCCTATTTTGTTCATCACGTCAATCTGGGCAAGCTTGGGATAGAGGCTGTTTTTGGATCATCCTACCTGTTTCCCGTGCAGAGGGGAAGAGAGAAAAGGCAGCGCTGCAGCGGGAAATGCTGCAATTATGTGCAAATGTATTCTAATCTAATCTCATCATGACATCCAGGGATAGGCTATGTTTTTCTAGCCGATGTGTTTAGAACATTATTCTCACGTTGTCGTCTTGCCAGTGTAGCGTATTTAGCCTGCTGTATTTAAACTGCCGTGGGATTTGAGGAGCACTACTTATCGAGACAGAGACGAGACGAGGATGGAAGTGGGCAGAGAGGGAGGGGGGAGCTCAGAGCACTTTGGTCGCTGCTGGAACATCGTTTGACGCTCCAAAATGGAAACAGCTTCGGAGTACGAGCGTCAAGACAGTTTGACGTGCGTCAGAACGCTCTTGGTGCGTGTTCGGCCGTTTAAAACAATGGGTGGGCTTCCAAACGCTGGGATCTAAAGCTCCCTGTGTGTGTGGGCCTTAAGAGTATGTCAATTCTGGATGTGAGTCGTCTGTTATCCCCGCCTGCTGTCTTCCTCCGTTAAAAAGCTTGATTAAAGATTTGCTAAAGCGCACGCACGTATCGCATTTCTTTTTATCGATAGCTTTAAATGTTGTAGGCTACTACCATGGCATAGTGAAGTACTTTCTGATGGCTTCTAGACGATATCAGGGCTCAGAAAGTTGTGAAGAGCGTCTTGGGATATAACTTTGACAGTGACGGCTGCCATTTATTCTAGTCAGCCTGCCTTGTGTTTGTCTGAGTGAGGACGGGGGGTGGGGCTTAGGGATAGGTCAATTGAATAATCAGCTGTTTGCCGCCTGGTCTCTATTATCCAATAGCATAGCATCTCATCACCTCTCACCTCCACACACCTCCATTGTAAGCCTATCACATTGCTTTTCACCCCTCATCGTAAGCCTATCACATGGCTGTTGTGCTATTAAATATGCTTGTTTCTGTCCATTCAGCCTCTCAACCTTGCTGCTGACAGTCTCACATCCTCCACCTCTCCTTCTCCACCCAGTCTTCACAGACCCATCAGATTCTTCAGTCTGAAGAGTCTCATCAGTCTCAGAAGGAGAGGCATCACCATCACCAGTATCTAGACTCTACAGGGGGATCTATCTGGCTGCTGCTCATGGCTGATGCAGCTCTATCTCAATATCTCCCTGTGGTGTCTAAGCACCAAAGACTATTAACAATACCTCATTGTCATCACATTTTCTGTAATTCATCATTCATTCACTATTGTAATAAACATTATTTTATTCATTCTCTGGTCTCTAGTCTCTCCTGATTGAAATATTTTCATGCTGTCATCTTTCATGTCATCTGTTTTTAATGCATTTTCCTTTTGAATTTTAGAAGTATTCCCACTAATTTGTTTTGAGAAGTTTGTTTTTCCTTCAGATGCTGAGCAATTCTGAATAATCAAAGTGACATCGAACCAATGCCCCTGCTGGAATCTTGAAAGTTTCCCTTTCTCATATTTTCAAAAATGATTCATTCAAAGTACTTTGGATAACACACATAAACAGATCTATAGTTTGCATCATTGTGTTTGACTGCAATTACTTTGAGCATCTTCATAAGTTGACATGTTGTCATGTAATCAGGTTCTATCAGGTACTGCAGGGCAGGCTATGGTATGTTGTCATGTAATCAGGTTGTCTCAGGTACTGCAGGCTATGGTATGTTGTCATGTAATCGGGTTGTATCAGGTACTGCAGGCTATGGTATGTTGTCATGTAATCAGGTTGTATCAGGTACTGCAGGCTATGGTATGTTGTCATATAATCAGGTTGTATCAGGTACTGCAGGCTATGGTATGTTGTCATGTAATCAGGTTGTATCAGGTACTGCAGGCTATGGTATGTTGTCATGTAATCAGGTTGTATCAGGTACTGCAGGCTTACAGTGTAAGCAGTCTTACTTTGTGTCTGAGGGTTCATGTTCATTACTGGAGTCTGGATGAAGATCTCTCACAGACAGACAGCTGAGTGCTGGAGGCTCTGCCCCACCCTCCTCTTCCTCCACACACACACTCATCTTCTGGACTTCAGTAACACTGTAGACACACACACACACACACACACACACATAGCACAAGGAGCCCAGCCGGCACTTTTAAACATGTCTAATTAAAAACAGACAGTAATAATGCAAAGTAACTTATTACTTTCAAATGAAAGTAGCTCGTAATATAAATACATTCTGAAAGTAACTTGTCCAACACTGACACACACACACATGCACACGCACACGCACACGCACACACACACACACACACACACACACACACACACACACACACACACACACACACACACACAGAACTACCCTGGTAAGTTTAGTGTCACCAGTATTTTCGATAAACACGTCTAATTAAAAACAGTGTGTATTAATCTGTGGATCTGCTTTTTTAAATTGAGATCATTGTTATTATCTCATAATTATCAGAATTGTGATGTAATGATCTGAACCAAACAGTGGAGATGTTGATGTGAGCTTGTATTTAACAGAAGGCCAACATGACTCAGCTGTTTAATTTAATCCAGTTTGATGTCTGTCTTGATCTGAGACTCTGAGAGAAGCTGTCATTAGTTTGTCCACTAATAAATCATTTACATCTCAGACACTTTACTGTAGTTTAACACCTGTACACTTCATTCAACACCCTGCAGCCACTGACCTGATGCCCACACATCACTTTCTATTTTATAAGTGCATTAGTTAGTATTTATTCACTGATTTAGACTATTCTTTATAACTTATATTATTATTATTATTATTATTATTATTAATATTAAATTATAAGTATTGTTTGTCCTTGTGTAGTCTCCCTCACACCCTGCAGCCACTGACCTGATGTCCACACATCACTTTCTATTTTATAAGTGCATTAGTTAGTATTTATTCACTTAGACTATTATTTATAAGTATGTATTAAACATTAGTCCTCGTGTTGTCTCCCTCCTTAATGACATGTCGTTTTGTTAGAGGTTTATAATTGTAACTAAGCAGTTGTTGGCTCAGTTTGTTTTTCACCTGCACTAAAATACACCAGAATGCAGGATGTCTTTGTAAATAAAAGCTTCCTGGTGGGCGACTACAGACCCCCTTAAAAAGTGACCTGACCTGGGCTAAATGTAAAGAGCCAAAGTCTTACCCCCTTCCTGCTTATAGGCAGACAAACCAAGGGGTTTCAACCACGATTTATGTCCCCATCAAATTCGTCAAATGCTTAGAAGAAATGTTGCTCTCGCCCCCGTCTTCCGGTGGCCTGTGCTGCAGTGTTTTCGTTCCCCCACAGAAATGCAACAGTAGGCAGTCGCTAGTAGCTACGAGTTAGAAAAAACAATAAGAAACACGACCAAACAAAGTGTTTGTTTTGAGCTAACTGTCGTTACTCGTGTCGCCCATGTCTTCTAAACGGAACGCAATAATTGAGCGGAATATTTTTCCTGGAGCACAGCACGGTCTTCCGCCCAGAGCCGGAAGACTTGGAGCGAGGTTTTTCAATCCACTGGCCCTGTCAGCCCCACCCTGCCTTTAGAACCTAAAGTCAACAATAACAAACCATAGATTCCCCCTCTTCTACTCACTGTTGAGGAGTCACGTGACTGACAGACAGCACATCTCAGTCTCAGACCAAGACGCCAGAATAAAACTGGATAAATAATAATAATAAACTGCGTCATGTCGGCCTTCTTTGAAGTAGGCTACAGGCCCACGTCAGCTTCTCTCTGTGTTATTTACTGACACTGAATCTGTTCATTACTTTTGAGAAACATCTCTTAATGTATTTCAGGTGAAGAGAAGTTAGATCTCGGTCAGAGACTTTGACATTATATGTTGTAATAACACTCACCATGTTTCAACCGTCTCCCTCCTGCTGCTCTGCTCTCTCAAAATGGAGATCTGAATGGCGCTGTCTGAATGGAATTAAAACTGCGACACATTTTCATACTTTCACTTTCAAGTTTGCACCGCCTGTAAAGAGAGACAAAGTCACGCCCACTTCCGGGTTAGGCCTGCGCACCAAGAGATTACATCCGCAATTTATTTTCCCATAGATATGTAGTAAAATGCTTATAAAAATAGTTTTACTTGGTCAAATCAAGTGATTCAGCTCAGGAGAGACAATAGAACAGTTCACTCAGACCAAAGCTAAAAAAGTAAAACTAAAAAAATAATAATCTGCCATATTTTTACGTTTTGGTCCGACTGCAATGTTATGGTCTCTCCTGTTTCTAAATACAGCTGAATCGTTTGCTTTGACTAAGTAAAACTATGTTTTTACAAGCAATTAACGAAATGTCTATGGGAAAATAAATGGCTGATGAAATCTCTTGGTGCACATGCCTAACCCGAAAGTGGGTGCAACTTTGGCTATCTATGGAGAAGCGTTGTCGTGGCATTTGAGTGGGGGAGCTGTAACTTAAATGTTAATTCAAGCAGCAGGGGGACACAAGGAGATACTGTGGTGAAAATAACAAGTTAAAGCTAAGCTAACTCTCTATGGTCAGAAAAACGTGACAAGATGCCCAAATGAAAATGAATGGAAATGATTGAGCTCAATGTGGTTTACATATAGCTGAAACTGATGAATAAATAAAAAGGGGGTTTTCTTATCCTACTTAACCTACTACAACAACCAAGAGGAAAACACTGGGATGGAACCAGAAATAGTTTAAATTAAATAATAATGTGGAAAATTACCCCAAAACAATCAAGTTACTACAGTTTAATGTGGCTTAATGACCTAAAAGTAGACTAATGCAATGAAATGAAATCTAATCCAATATGTAGCCATTTGGTCATACATATAACAACAACAACAACAACAACAACAACAACAACAACAACAACAACAATAGTAGTAATAATAATAATTAGGGAAAAAAATTAACTTCTGTGTGCAACACACACACACACACACACACACACACACACACGCACGCACGCACGCACACAAACACACACACACACACACACACACACACACACACACACACACACACACACACACACACACACACACACTTAGCTATATTGAACCAAGCTGTGCATTATTATTATACAAATGAGAAATGATCATAAGGTGCTCTGCAGTTTGACAGACAGATGCTGCCCCCTGGTGGCTAAACGGCCTCAGTGAGAGAGATTTTTTTTTTTTTTTTTCCGTTTATTTGGATGGGACAGTGCAAAATTAATGAACACAGAAACCACAGAAACAGATTGTAAAACCTGGAACATAGTAAAAGTGTAAAAATTGCCGGATTTAGCACGAGGCTAATTTCCATCCGTTGTCCCATAAAACATAAAAACACAAAAAACATAGAGCGTAAAACGTAGAACATAATAAAAACATACATAAAACATAGGTAGCAGCAGTAGGGGAGGTCCGGGACGAATGAAGCACTTTTTGTTTTTTTTGTCATTGTGTAAAGATTGTTTCAGCTGGAGTTACAATATTTTTATGTAAGCAACCTACACATGTCCTCTGGCAATACCAACCGTAGTTTCGTTCCATGGGTCAATACATCAGACGTCATCAGATGGCAACCAGAAGCTGCGCAATGCTTAATTTTTCCCACAGTGAAGGGACAAATAAAGCACAGGCGGGGGATTAATGTAGCGGTTGTGAAAAAGGCACAAAAACAGCCAGGTAACAATTTTTTTCTGGCATTAATTCCTTCATCTTTTGGTCATCTAAGAAACTAAGTATTATGAAATACATTTTAGTATGTTATATGTTGCAAATTAATATAATTATAACTTCTATCTATATATTTTGCTGATGTGATGTGATCAATATTTTACCTCCCTTAAATGGCTTATCCAAAGAAATATTTGAATGTGTGCATTTATTTGCCCTCTGTCCGTGGTCCTCTTCCTTATGCGAGGCATTGTCCTGCAAGCACAGATAAATGCATAGCCTATTCAAGGCAATTGGAGCAAAGTGCTTTATTTGTCCCCCGCGCGTCTCCCTGGATGAAAGCTAAGCTAACACAAAGGATATGCTAACATTACACACAAAACAATCATTGAGCTGTAGTCTACCAATAGGTCTAACAGATGAATAGCGTTAGCAGCATTAAATAAATAAATTCCAACACGCTAATGGAAAAATACACAGTTTGCAATATTTTACTCCCGTTTGAAAATAAGACGAAAAGGCAACGTTTTTGCGGATATCTCCGCCATCCACTGACTGGCCGAGCTGAAATTTCACAGGAAGTGAGGTACCAGGAAGTGTAACATGGGGGAAAAAAATCGTCTTCCTGAATTTCGTCAAAGATAGTATATGAGGACAAGCTTACTCCGTCCCCCTGCTTAATTCGTCCCGGACCTCCCCTACACTCTAAAACTACATAAAACATGAGTAGCAACAGAACACTCTAAAATACATGGCAGCAATTACACTTTGAAGAATAAAAATACATAATAATAATACACACAAAAAGAGAAGAAAAACATACTACCTGTGGACACATGACTGGTTTGTTTTCAGCCATTTTTTAAGTCCACCTTTAAAAGCGGCAAGGGTGGGGCTGTCCCTTATGGAGACGGGGAGACTATTCCATATTTGGCTGCCTTTTATCGATAGGACATTTTGACCAAACGTGGTCATTCTGCGATGGACCTTACAATCACCTCTGGTGATCAGCACGACATCAGTTTAAACCTTTATTCATACAAGGGGAGTCTTTTTTCAGGAGCTCTCTCTCTCGCTTTCTCTCTCTCTCTCTCTCTCTCTCTCTCTCTCTCTCTCTGCTGTCTCTCTCTCTCTCTCTCTCTCTCTCTCTCTCTCTCATTTTACTTTTGAATTTTAGGATCTCACTCATTTGTTTTGAGAAGTTTGTTTTTCCTTCAGATGCTGAGCAATATTGAATAATCAAAGTTACATTAAACCAATGCCCCTGCTAGAATCTTAAAAGATTCCCTTTCTAGAAACTCAGACTTTCAAAAATGATTCGTTCACAAGTACTTTGGCTAAAACACAGAAACAGTTCTATATAGTTTGCCTATTATGTTCGACTGCAATTACTTTCAGTACCCTCATCATTTGACAAGTTCTCATTTAATCAGGTTGTATCAGGTACTGCAGGCTTACAGTGCAGGGGCAATTGTAGGATCAGACCTAGGGGGCCTCAGCCCCTAATCACAATGTGACATGCACACAGTGCCTTATAAAAGTGGTTAACTCCACCACACTAAATCCCTCACCACACTGGATAACACCATTAAAGGAGAATCCAATCTTCTTCTGTTTTACAACCTGGAGCTAATTTACAGCTTTAATTATGATTTTTAACTCAAAACACAAACACAGCAGGCTGAGCTAGTGCACATTTTCTCATTGTCTCTATGATATAATAAAGATATGAGGACGTAAATAGCCCCTGTGTGGCCCACGATGGAATTGCAAAAAATAATAATAATAATAATAATCTGTCCTAATCTCTGTCCGCCACTGTACTGTACATTGTCCTCCACTGTACTGTACTGTACTGTACTGTACATTGTCCTCCACTGTACTGTACTGTCTGACTTGAAAGTCCTCTTTATGGTTTGACATGTTGCATTCTGAGATACTTTTCTGCTGACCAAAGTTGTGGTTTTTCACCATTCTGGGTAAATTCTTGAGACTAGTTAGTTTCAGAAGGGAATTGATGCCAGACCTACTACTGCTGCGTGATGCCTTCATGTACTGCTGGGGAAGCCCGTCAGACACACACAAAACATTCCAGTTTTATCCTTATTCCAAAGAAGACGATATTCCTACTAAGCTTTTTATGCTTAATGAAAATTAATATTCCACCAATATTCCCGTTTACATGCAGCCATGAAAACTCTGATGACTAATGGAAGACATCCCCATGATGTCGAAGGTCGAAGGTCAATTAGATCCTCTCCAGTTTGCCTATCAGGCAGGTAGGGGTGTGGAGGATGCTACCCTAACTTTACTCAATCTTTGAGTTCAACAACTGGAGGCCCCAAAAACACATGCCTGCATTCAACACCATCCAGCCTCATCTCCTTGCAGAGAAACTTATTTCTCATTTGAATCTGAACCCAAATCTTATTGGCTGGATTGTGGACTTCCTGACGGACAGGTCACAATGTGTGAGGGTCAGGGGTCTGTTATCCTCCAAGCTATTCTCTTCTACTGGTTCCCCCCCAGGGCTGTGTCCTCTCCTCACTGTTCTTTATCTTCTACACTCACTTCTGTAGGAGGATGTATGAGAAGAGGCATATCCTGAAGTTTGCCGATGACTCAGTCATTGTAAGTCTTTTCAATGACAATGAGACTCAGCATGGTCCTATAGTGGACGATTTCATATCTTGGTGTAATGACACCTTCTTGTCAATCAATGTTTCGAAGACTAAAGTTATGATCATTGATTTCCGTAAAACTCAACCTGCTATTTCTCATACCACCATTCAGGATATGGAAGTTGAGATCGTCCCGGAGTATACATACTTGGGAACCAGGTATTTAACACTCCTCCTATGTTGTATTGGACTAAACTGGCAATGTTGTGATTTTGTGTCGTATATATTTTCTCTTCATCTCTGAATATTGATATGACCGCTTAACTGCATACTTACACTAAGACAGATTCCTTGTAGGTAATAGTGCAGATTAGTGGCAATAAAAGTGATTCTGATTCTGACTAAGTGAACATCAAATAGTAGTCAGTGGGTTCAGGAAACAGGCTGCAATAGCACGGTTCCTCCACTAGATGGTAGAAGAGCTCTACTCTTGTTAGGTTTACACTTGCTGCTGCTCTGCCTCAATTTTTCGATTTTAACAGTAGCCTACATTCCTGTTTCCAACGTGAATGGATGAAAAATATAATGAATGAAAGAAGATTTCGGGCAGAGCAAAATAAAGAAATAGAAGAAAGAAACAAAAGTTGTTTATACACAACCAAAATTTTATTGCTCTTTTTGGGGATTTGAATGCTCATGGGATACAGACCAGAATTCTACTTCAAATTTTGCAGCAGATGTTTCATTTGTGGTTTTCAAATAAGACCTTGTTGCAGAGAGTCACTGCTGTGATGATGAGTGACTTGTCTGACATGATGATCAGGTCTCTTGCTGTGATGAGTGCAGTGGCGTGCCGTCCATTAGGCGAACTAGGCAAATGCTAAGGGCGCTTGAGCCGTTAGGGTCGCCAGAGAGGGTAATTTTTTTTTTTTTTTTTTTACAAATACTTTTTCATGATAATAGGCCTACTATTATTTTACAATAGTAGACAAAAATAAGAAGAACAACGTCTTAAGTCTTTAAATAATAGTGAAATCATTTTTCTAATTCTGGCTTTCTGGCTGCCCGGGTTGCAGCACTTTCACCATGGTCCCTAATCCATACCACCCCACCCACTGCGCGGCCGCGCCCCCTTCTACCTGCTCGGAGCTTTTTCCCAGAGTGGGGAAAGGGAGCTGGAAGGTGGGTGCTGAGGGTGCTGCAGCACCCCCTGGTGGCAAGAAATGGATTTTCGAAATTGTTGGATTTGGCTGTCTTGTGTTTATACCACCAACAAGATGCATTAAAAAACAGTTTGTGCTTCCCAGCTCTAATCTTATTTCATACGCTCTCTCTTCAAAAGTGTTTGATTTTCATCATAATCTGGTTTTCCATAATAATAATAATAATAATAATAAGTTCAGTGTTTATGCCTGTGTTTCTGTCTGTTGTAGTGTAAAACGACTAAAGGGAGAGCAGGTGCTTACATGAAAGTGAGTGAGAAAAGGAGAAGATACTGAATAATGACATCACAACAGTATAATCCTAATGTTAATTTAAAATAAAATATTCTTCTAAATATGGAAAGTCCAAAAAACGTAAAATTTTCTTCGGCGCTGCCCTCGCGGGCAGCACCGAGAGACCCTTCCTTACAGCACCCCCTACCTAAAAGTACTTCCAGCGCCACTGGGGAAGGGCGATTCTGAGCCTGCACTGCAGTGCTGGATTAGCTGCGATATAATTTTTATTATATTTTCTTTGGGGGAGGGGGGGGGGGCACCAGCAAAAATCTTGCCTAGGGCACCAACTTGGTCAGGCACGCCACTGGATGAGTGACTTGTCTGACATGATGATCAGGTCTCTTGCTGTGATGAGTGACTTGTCTGACATGATGATCAGGTCTCTTGCTGTGATGAGTGACTTGTCTGACATGATGATCAGGTCTCTTGCTGTGATCAGTGACTTGTCTGACATGATGATCAGGTCTCTTGCTGTGATGATGAGTGACTTGTCTGACATGATGATCAGGTCTCTTGCTCTGATGAGTGACTTGTCTGACATGATGATCAGGTCTCTTGCTGTGATGAGTGACTTGTCTGACATAATGATCAGGTCTCTTGCTGTGATCAGTGACTTGTCTGACATGATGATCAGGTCTCTTGCTGTGATGAGTGACTTGTCTGACATGATGATCAGGTCTCTTGCTGTGATGATGAGTGACTTGTCTGACATGATGATCAGGTGTCTTGCTGTGATGAGTGACTTGTCTGACATGATGATCAGGTATCTTGCTGTGATCAGTGACTTGTCTGACATGATGATCAGGCCTCTTGCTGTGATCAGTGACTTGTCACAAGCTTTTTTCTCACTTCAAAAGAAAAACTGGACTTGTTTCTAAAATAAAAACCTATAACTTGAGAGGCGGAGCCTTTTCACCAGGGACTCTATATGATACCCAAAAGAATGAACAGTATGCCATTTATCTGCTGGCACTGTAAAAAAGGCAATTTTTTTCATATGGTTTGGTCATGTAATTGACTTTATTTTGGAACTCTGTGACTAAGATAATATCACACTGTGTGTGTCTACATGGCAGCTAGGAAGTGCATAGATTGAAACTGGAAAGCATCCAACCCCTCAGTAATAATAGTCCACCGGTGGAATGAACTCTCAAGTCTCAGGTTGAACAATATTTATTATGAGTAAAGGCAGATCCTCAAAAATATGGCAATCTCATAGAGTTTGATTCAACAACTTTTTACAGCAGTGTCAGTAATTATGACGATGGCAGGATCTGAGTGCACTATAGTTTGTGTTGTTTTGTTTGTTTATCTTGTTTGTTTTACAGTATCTTTTGTATCTTGAGGATGTGATGTGTTTTGATATCAATCAGATTCAGGACACCTGATTGTTTGGAGTATAGGCTCAACCCTCTTTTTATTGATCCCTCCACGTGGTGGACTAAATACATAGAAATACATCAGGCCTATAATTAGGCCACTTTTATGGGAAGTCATGTTGTTGCACTTGTATTCAAAATCGATCATTTCTTGTGTTTTATTTTTCATAATTCAAGATCCTTAACATGAATTGATAAATCAGAGTGTCAGCGCCTAATTGGCAATGTAAATCAACAGGTTACATTTTCCTTGATTTTCATCAGATCACTCACAACTTATTTAACAACAGAGCAATACACTGGTTTAAAGGCAACAATAATAACATATTAAACTAAACACTGTTTAAAACTATACAGACTAAGCAATTTTTCATTTAACGTTTATTCCTGTACAAAACAAGATCGATGTTTAGCTTGGAGGGGTGAGATTGATCAAATAAAAACAAAGATTCAAAGGGGGAATATTTGAACCTGTCAATCACATCATAACTGATGAAAAACAAGAATTAGATTCTGTCTCATTCACTTCATTTTAAAGGTAAAATGTGTGTTCTTGTAAACAACAAACAAGAATATGTCACTAATAAGATCTATTCAGATAGAATAATGATTCACAATAAAACAGCCATATGGCACCATGCAGGATTTACATTTTGGATGTTAAATTAGGCTATAAGTTAATAGCGTTTGTCCTCCTTTGAGGTTTCCAACTGCGACAGTTTGTATTATTACACGTGGCGCACGCAGGCATATTGCTCAAATCGTGCACAAATAAAACAGTAGATCGATCATGTTGGTTGTTATCTGTCTGCTGGTTCACTGCGTCAAAACTAATGATCAATAAACATCAAGACTCCACAAAGTTTTCTAGACTGACTGACTTCCAGTCCATACAGCCACGTTTCAATGATAACGCCTACTCATTCATTTCCTCTCAGTATGAAGCACCTGCAAGCGCGTGCTCTCCTCCTCCACGTGGACAGCTCTGACTCGTTCTGTTGTTGCGCGTGACGACGCGTCATATTTCCTTCTGTGAGGAACCTAAATGGCAGCGATGACGGTGATCGTTACCCACTGAAGAAGAGCGAGGTGACGTTCATGTGAGGAGTTTTGAGACAGAAAGGAGAGCAGAGCAGGAGGGGTGAGAGAGAGAGAGAGAGCAGAGAGAGAGAGAGAGTAGAGAGAGAGGGAGAGAGCAGGGAGAGAGAGAGAGAGAGAGAGAGAGATAGAGAGGGAGAGAGAGAGAGAGCAGGGAGAGAGAGTGCAGGGAGAGAGAGAGAGGGAGGGAGGGAGAGGGAGAGAGAGGTAGAGAGAGAGGGCGGCAATGCGGCGCGCGCCTGCATAGATAGAGAGAGAGAGAGAGAAAGAAGGCAATTTGTGATTCTGGTGAAGAGGTTAAATTGTGACTTGGCAGCTCAGTTGCTGCTCACACACACAGACACACACACACACACACACACACACACACACACACACACACACAGAGCACTCTGTTCACACTGACTGACGGATCATGGCTGTTCAAATCCACATGAGCAGTTTGTGTGTGATCCTGTACAGAGTGAAGCATCATGTCAGCAGCTGTGTTTGGTCACAGTGTGTTTCTGTCTCACTCCTCTATCTGACACAGAGACACTGAAGCATCAGGACCAAACCTAAACTCAAACCTAAACGCAGGGTAAAGTGGTTCAGTGAATGATGAGTGGAAAGTGTGGAGGTTAATCAGTTTGTCAGAGGAAACGTTGTAGAAGGACAGAGAGCCAGCAGGCCAGTCAAGATACACTGCGACTCTGTTAGAGAGAGAGGAGCGGGGGAGATGTGTGACTCTGTCATTGTGCATGGCATAGTAACCATGATCATCGCAGTCCAGAATCCAGGACTTTTCATTCTCTCCAAGGTTACAGTCATCACCCCGTCCTCTCCTGCTGATTCCTCTGTAAGTCACTCCTATCTTAACCTTTCCTTTCCTCTCCACCTCCCAGTAACAGCGACCAGTCAGACCATCTCTACACAGCAGCTGAGCCAGGCAGTCAAATCTCTCTGGGTGATCAGGATATGGCTGCTCCTCTCTCACACACGTCACCTTTCTGTTGTCTTCAGACAGGAGGAGCTCTCTGCCTGCTGTGTTTGGGTCCAGTGTGAGATCACAGGCATCTGATGAGACAACAAGACTCGTTACAGGAGCAGCTTCTCATCTAATAAATGTGTTTGTTTGTTTGTTTGTTTGTTGATTTATTGACAGTTCATTTCTCAGCAGTTTGATGATGTCACATGATGTCAACCATCTTCCTGATTCACAGGATGTGAATGAATGGACGTCACAGACTGTGCTGTAGATGCACTTTCCTTCTCACTAGTTGAATGTGTTGCTTTGTTTTTATGAATCAAACTAAATAAAATACACACTTACATTTACTCACACCTAGTATTGACCTTGGCACTCCTTGTTCCACCCTGGAGGAATAAACAGGGAAGAAGTCAGACCAGCAGATTCTCTTTGATGATGGAAACATGAACATTTAAGAACCTTCAATATGAAGGACTTCCACTCATATCCTCCATTAAAACACTAGAAAGACCAGTGGTCATTTTGACCTTTTTGAAATGTATATGTGTAATAACTTTATTGAATTAAAAAATACATTGCTGCTGCTACCTGACTTTTCCTAAAAGAGTCTGTATTGTCATTTAAAATAGTTTTCATATGAATGACACAAAGAGTTGGATTCACAGACCCCGGATGAGGAAACCGAGGCTGCCCGAAGCAGCCCGGAGGAAAATTGACGGATTCACATTCATTTATGGACGATATTATGAGGATATGAACCGCTACGTTTCAGAAAATACGTTATTTACAGTGTGTACTACGTATGCCCCGTTTTCACCCGTTTTGACCAGTTCCAGGGCTCTACTTGGAGCAGAATATCTTCTATGGTGATCAGAACGAACCCAAAGTTCTCTGGGTGAGTAAAACATCATATTTTAAGATGGAAATAAGGTCCGGGGTGTAAAAAAAACTGAATTCTCCTTAAAGGAAAGTTGTACAGGAGGAATGTCCGACACATTGTGCCTGTAGCCGAGCCTCCCCAGCACAGCTCCACCCAAGTGACACTGATCACCTGACAGGGTGGGAATTTCATCATTTTAGGGGCACAAGGTCACATGTCAGGGCACAAAGGTCACATGTCAGGGCACAAAGGTCACATGTCAGGGCACAAAGGTCACATGTCAGGGCACAAAGGTCATTGCTCTGTTGACATCATGAAGAGTGATTTGTTTCTGAAATGTTTGTTAAAATGGTTCAATGACATCATTTGCATAGAGCAGCTACCGTAATTTTCGGACTATAAGCCGTGGCTTTTCCCCCATTTTTCGGCTCTGCGGCTTATATAACGGTGCGGCTAATCTATGGATTTTTACAGCTAACGGCCACTAGGGGACCTCCTAAATCTATGGATTTTGGTACGAGAGACAGAACGAGAGCAAGACAGACAGACATTACGAGAGCGAGACCCTTTGCTTTTGTTTCTCTTTGTTTACCCTTGTGGGGAGGGGGGGGGGGGTGTCTTATTTGTTTTCTATGTCTGGCGTATTGTGTATTGTTTGTGTTTAATGTTTTGAAAATAAAAAGATTTGATCACAAAAAAAAAACGAGAGCGAGACCCTGATTGGATGATGTTGCAGCACTGTGCCACTACGCTCTCTCAGCCACTACTGTAAAACACCCTCCCTCCTCCCACCCTCCCTCGCTCCGGGGGGGAAAATGGCGGCGATTGAGCCAGAAAGACAGTCTGAATGAAATTGAATGTAACGTTCCCAATTCTATGTATTACATTCTAAAAAATTAACGGCAACATTTTGGAAGGCTAAGCCACACAACTAGCTCGTTGTCATCTAACATCATGCTTCAAAAGATGGAGAACTGGCTGTGTTACGACGATGAGGGTAAGGACTCAAAACGGTCTCCGCTGATAAGACACAGAGATCTCTGTTACAGGCAGGCGCTACGCCTCCTCCTGACCAGTTTTAAACATTAAAACACCTGCGGCTTATAGTCCAGTGCGGCTTATATATGTAACAATCATTCAATTTAGCTGCTGCGGCTTATATTCAGGTGCGCCTTATAGTGCGGAAAGTACGGTACATTAAACTGAGACCAGTTAACTCAAGTCAAAACAGAACAACACTGTCACAAGTGAAAGGTGAGGACTTTTGGACACTGGACAGCTCAAGTGTGAAGTTCCTGGACCTGACTTATCCTCAAACATGACAGGACATTTATACAGGACACTTTCAGGTCATGTCAGTAGGCCAATTCCTAAATACAAGGACTGTGTCCAGTTGTCAGTTTGAGACACACACACACACACACACACACACACACACGCATACACCACACCCCCCCCCCCCACACACACGCATGCACACACACATACACCCCCCCCCCCCCACACACACACACAACACAACTCACCCCCCCCCCCACACACACACACAACACTCACCCCCCCACACATGTACGCACACACACCACCCACCCCACACGCACACACACACATACACCACCCACCCCCTCACACACACGCACGCACATACACCTCCCCCCACACACACACCACCCACCCCCACACCACACCCCCCCCACACACACACGCACACACACACAGAAACCACCCACCCCTCCCACACACGCACACACACACACACCCCACCCACCCCTCTCACACGCACACACACCCCCCACACACACACACACACACCACCCACCCTTCCCACACACACACGCACACCTGATTCATTCACATTCACGCCCCTTTTTCAGAGGTATTTCCAGGGGGGGACGTCTTATACCAATACAGTAAATATTAAGAAATTAGATAGATAGTTATATGCAGCTTACGCGGATGACACAATTATTATGTCCACAACAAAAGAAGGGTTACAGAAAGCAATAGACCATATGTGTGAATTTTGTCAGAAATGGAAATTAAAGGTTAATAGTGATCAAACTAAAGTCACAGTTTTTGGTTCTCGAAAAATTGACAGTGATCAATTTAAGTTTAATTGTGATGGGGAGAACCTAGAAATTGTTAATTGTTTCAAGTACCTTGGTGTCATTATGAACTATAATGGATCATTTAAGATCGCCATTGAGGAGCTGCATAAGCCCTTTTTTCTAAATGCAGAAAATATGATTTACCAGTAGATATCACACTGGACCTTTTTGATAAGTTGGTTTTACCAGTTATGTTGTATTCGTGTGAAGCTTGGGGGTTTGAAAAAATGTATATATTGGAAAAGCTACACCTCAGATTTCTCAAGTACATTTTGAAAGTTAAAATGACAGCGTGTAACAATATGGTCTATGGGGAGCTGGGGAGATACCCACTCTGTGTCACTGTCAAGAAAATAATGACCAGTTACTGGGCAAGGTTGATTGAAGGCAAGGAGAACAAACTTAGCCGTATTATGTACAACTGCCTGCTTGATTTGCACAACTCTGGCGTCTATGCCTGACCGTGGGTGGTGTGGGTCAAACAGATTTTGGATGACTGTGGCTTGTCTTACCTCTGGCTTACACAGCAGTGCAACAACATTGACTGGTTGAAGTTAACTGTTGAGCAAAGTCTTAAGGATCAGTTTATGCAGAAATGGCAAAGTGAGCTCAGAAGCATGACATCATGTGACTTGTACGTAGAATTAAAAAAAGAACTCAAACTGGAAAATGATCTGCTGTATGTAAACCAAAGGCATAGACATGCAATCTGTAACTTCAGGGTTAAAAACACCAGAATCCCCAAGGTTGTTGGTAGATATAAAGGACTGCATAGAAGTATGAGGATCTGTAACCTCTGTAGTGACAACTGTGTGGGAGACGAGTATCATATTTTGTTTGAATGCAAGAATGTAATTATTTTGAATTTCAGAGAGTTATATTTACCCAGATATTATTTAACTCGTCCATCTATGTTTAAACTGATCTTACTACTACAATCAGACAGACCAAAAGTTATGTGTAAATTAGGTGCTTTTTTGAAGAATGTCCTGCCTCTGTTTAAATGACATATGCACTAGCCATGCCGTGTGCCATTGTATATTGTTTTTGTATGTTTTGGTTGTGCTCCATACCATGTGATCATGGTCAATGAGTCACATTAAATAATTAAATGAAAAAATTAAATGAAAAGAAATGATCAACTTGCTCTCTTGTGTGTCTCGTGTGTGTGTGTGTGTGTGTGTGTGTGTGTGTGTGTGTGTGTGTGTGTGTGTGTGTGTGTGTGTGTGTGTGTGTGTGTGTGTGTGTGTGTGTGTGTGTGTGTGTGCGTGTGCGTGTGCGTGTGTGTGTGTGGCATGCCGGGCAGTTCACAAGCAAGCAATATTACCAAAGCATGTAAAAATAACAATAGAAAGTGAAAAGTTCACAAAAACCTGGACACAAATAGCACTCCACCAATGACACATACATTTAATTAAAGGGGGGAAAATAAGAATATAGTGAAATACCATAACTATTTCTGTAGATATCATCCTGTACTGTACTGAGAAATGTGATATTGTTACATCAAAGTGACAAGTTCTTTACTTTAGGTTTCAACAACAGAGGCAGTAAGGAGAGGAGATCATGAAATATTCTCTCAGAGGATAGAAACTAATCTTAGTTCAAATTGGCTAAGTGGTGTCTGAGGCTCAGTCATGATTGTGATGTTGGTATCTCAGCTGCTTTGGAAACACAACAGGACACTCCTACAGAGGTCAGTTATCTTCACTGACATTGATGTGCAACATAATTTAAATGTTGGACTGTTGAACAGTTGTATCAGGAATACTGACCTGAGATTTTTCAATCTACAGTCTGGACTCTCCATGGCAGCATAGAACAGTTTCACTCCAGAGTCCTGTAAGTCATTCATAGTCAGGTCCAGCAGTCTCAGACTGGAGGACTGGGAGCTGAGAACTGAGGCCAGAGCTTCACAGCTTCTCTCTGACAGCTTACAGTCACTCAGACTTAATGGATATGAAAAGATAAGGACATTTTATTATTTTATCATTTCAGTCACACAACTCACATAACAGATGATTGAGAATGAAAATATAGATACAGAGTTCAGTATGGTGTCTAGGCTCTGATCCTGTCACTCCCTGCAGTGTAGACCTAGCTAGCCAAAGACAGCAGGGAGTGATGATGGGGAACTTCACCCCAAAGCCACCTTAGACAGAAGATGATACTGAATCCTAAGACTAAGTCCCTCAGGAAGCTTTTCCAGACAGTCCAAGAGCCCTGATGGCCTGATGGAACCCTTGAGTCTAGACAAGGAAAGTCAGACAGATCCAAACATCTCAGCTGGCTCACAACTCATTGGGAACTACTGTATGAGGTCCACAGTGTAATTCAGGACAAAACTACTTTAAATGTGCTCAGTAAAATTGTAACATGAATTAACTGATAACGAGTGGAGGGATGACACATTGTGGATATCATGACGTTACCTGACTACTGGTTCAAATCATAGTTGCTGTTGCTCTATTCTGAACCAGCTGAAGATGTCAAAGCATGAGGCTTGAGGTCAACTGCTGTGTATGATTTGTTTTATCAGCATCTGAGATGTGAAACTTGCAGGTTCAACCCTTACAGAGTCAGAGATACTGACCTGTTTTGAGAGCACATAGACCTTAGTTTGGAGAAGTGTCAAATCAACAGACATAAACTGATCTTACTTGAGAGTTTCCAGTTGACAGTGTGGACTCTCAAGTCCAGCAAAGAGCAGCTTCACTGCTGAATCTGACATCTTGTTGTTACTCAGGTCGAGCTCTCTCAGATGGGAGGGGTTGGACTTCAGAGCTGAGGCCAGGACTTCACAGTGAGTCTCTGAGAGTCCACAGTAATAAAGTCTGTGATCACAGATTTAATGTAAGATTAGTTATTATAAGCAGAGCTGAGATTAAGCATACCAATCAAAACATACACAGCATACTAATACTACCACCACCAGTAGTAGTAGTAGTAGTAATGATAATAATGACAATAATTTGCATTATAGAAGTTGAAGTTTCAAAAAGTGTTGATTGCTGAACGTCTAATATCAGCAGAAACAAACCAGGATAGAATACATTAAATACATACAATTACAAGACAGACGTTCTGTAAATTGTAAAAAAAAAACATAGCCTAAGCTTCACAGGCAGGTAATTTCAAATTCAACACAGGATTAACATGACACTCCTGTAGCTTTAAACAACAACCACCACCACCATCATGTAATACTAACTGTAATTGTCCACTAGAAAATACTGCTGTCTGTTGTGATAAAAATGAAAATTGTAATTGTAATCTTTGGAATAAACAGGCGAATTAAATTACACATTCTTGTTACTCTTCTTAAAAGTAATGGACCACTTTAGTTATTATTCCAGTGAAAAGTAATTAGTTACCCTACTCATTACATTGTTTTTGTGTTACAGCCTAACAGCCGATACACACCAGCACAGCTAAAGTCGCCTGAAGTCGCAGTCTCATTGTATATTAGATGTGTCTGTCATCACCTTCTTTTTTTATATATATATTTTTCCCCCCGATTTTTTTTATCCCATTTTTATTAGTGCTAATTTTGTATTAGTGCAAATTTTTTATTTATTTATCCTGGTTGATGCTCCACCCTCTGTCGATCTGGGGAGAGCCGAAACAGGCTCCATGCTTCCTCCGAGACATGGGCAGTTAGCCAGCCGCTTCTTTTCACCTGACAGGGGAAGCTTCACCGGTAGGACATAGCACGTGGGAGGATCACGCTATTCCAACGAGTTCCCCTCCCTCCGAACAGGCGCCCCTAACGACCAGAGGAGGCACCACATCAGCAACCAGGATATTGCATGTTTTGGTGAAGGGTTCCTATATGAAGGAAACCCCCAGGGGGCACAGGGAGAACATGCAAACTCCACACAGAAAGGCCCTTTTGACGACCCCACCCGGGCGGTGGGCACTCGAGGACATGCGGACGGGCACACATTCCTTCAGCGCTCACAGCGTCCCAGGTAGGAATCGAACCCAGGACCTTCTGGCTGTGAGGGGACAGCGCTTACCACTGCACCACCGTGCCCCCCTGTCATCACCTTCTGAAGCATGCTGGGATACCTGGCAACATGACGAGAGTGACGACAGCGACGAGAGGAGGGGCCAAATTCAAAATTTCAAACAGAAAGACAACCTCCCCATGTGTGTGTGTGTGTGTGTGACAGCAATGGCTGCCTGGTGGGCAGAGTTATGTGAACACAGTGAATAAATGCTACTACTGTACATTTAAACATGTTTCTGATGTCCACAATGAACCTCGTTATTAAAATCTATAATTAGAAACCTGTTTGCTGTCGCTTGTCCTTTGATCTGTCTCATCTCATCTCTTTTCTTTTTCTCTCTCTCGTTCTCCACATGTCACCTGACCTGCTCACCAGAACTTTACTCTGTGCTCAGCTCCATAAGAGTAATGTTATGTATGTGATTAAAGATAAGATACTAATAATGTTAATGTGAACATGATGCAGTGATATTGTCACACCGAGCAGACAGACTTTTAAAAGTGAGCCGTTGCTCGAAATTGGAGAATATTTTTTGAGTGTTCAAATATTTTAAGAACACTATTTTGTGAATGTTTATTCGCATAACTTGGAAGAGACTCAGCAGCCAACATGTGTTTAGGAGCGGGCGGCTGGCTGTCATAGGCAAATGAGTATAACAACAAGGTGCGTTAATAAATTGAGTGCCAGATCGCACTCTGGCACAAACTGAACCGTGTGTAAAGTCAACATTTCTTTGAACAGCCGCACACTCATTTAGTGTAGAACGTCAGATTGAATTGACAAATTCACCCACTCCCAGTTCATCAAATTAACGTTTGAAAGTATAAGGACAAGTGGTCAGATCATTTATGCCTCACATGCTGCAACATGTGGAGGACGAGAGAGAAAAGAAAGAAGATGGGAGATGCAGATCAAAGGACAAGCAACAGCAAACAGGTTTGTAATTAAATATTACATATTATAATTAAAACGAGGCTCATTGCGGACATCAGAAACATGTTCAAATGTACAATAGTAGCATTTATTCACTGCATTCACAAACCTCTGCCCGCCAGGCAGCCACTGCTGACACACACACACACACACACACACACACACACACACACACACACACACACACACACACAGGGCAGGGGGGCGATGGCATCGTGCATCCGGCGATCTCAACGTGTGACGATAGGACGATGTAATTTAGGTCAAGATTGCCCAACACTAAACAGTAATGCCTTACTTTTACTCTGTTACAAGAAAAAGTAACATGATTACAATAGCACATTACTTTGTAATGTGTTACGCCCAACACTGTATACCACTGCTATGTAGAACAGCACTTTTATACTGTGTTATGTTGAAGGAACTACATACTGTATCGTTATTGTAGTTCTTATGGCATCAGGTGTGAAGGTAACTACACTGTAGATAATGTTAATATTCACATCAGGACTAACCGAGCCTCTCTGCAGTTCCTCACAGCTGGCATCAGTCTGATTCGTCCCTCGTTTGATGTGTTGTACACCTTCAGGTCAAACACGTCCAGAAGCTTCTCTGACATCAGCAGCATGTAGGCCAGAGCTGAGCAATGGACCATAGAGAGTTTCTTCTTTGACTTGTTCTTTGACATGAACTCTTGGATCTCCTGATGTACTGAGTGGTGATTCATCTCCATCAAACAGTGGAAGATGTTGATGCTTCTGTCAGGAGATGTATTGGCAGTGTTCATCTTTTTCAGGGTGCTGATGGTTCTCTGAATGCTATCTGGACTGCTCTCTGTCTGACCCAGCAGGCCTCCTAAGAGACTCTGGCTGGACTCCAGTGAGAGACCATGAAGGAAGCGGACAAAGAGGTCCAGGTGGCCATTTTCACTCTTCAGGGCTTTGACCAAGACTTTCTTCAGGAGGACATCCTGGGATTGATCACATTTACCCCAGTCTTTTCCCAGGAATGTGCTCAGTACGTTCTCTGCCCTGTTTGTGTAACAGTGGAACATGTAGACTGCAGCGAGAAACTCCTGGATGCTCAGATGGACAAAGCAGTAGACCGTCTTCTGGAAGAGCACACACTCTCTTTTGAAGATCTCTGTGCACACTCCTGAGAACACTGAGGCCTCTCTGACATCAAGACCACACTCCTCCAGCTCTTCTTGGTAGAACAGGAGGTTGCCTGTCTCCAGATGATCAAACGCCAGCTTCCCCAGCTTCAGAAGAACATCCCTGTCAGTCTCCATCAGCTGCTGTTGACTCATCTCATGGCTCTCATCATACTTATGCTTCTTCCTCTCAGTCTGAACCAGCAGGAAGTGTGAGTACATCTCAGTCAGGGTCTTGGGCAGCTCTCCTCTCTGGTCTGCTGTCAACATGTGCTCCAGAACTGTAGCAGTGATCCAACAGAAGACTGGGATGTGGCACATGATGTGGACGGTCCTGGATGCCTTGATGTGTGAGATGATTCTGCTGGACAGCTCCTCATCAGTGGATCTCCTCCTGAAGTACTCCTCCTTCTGGAGATCAGTGAACCCTCGTACCTCTGTTACCCTGTCAACACATGTAGGAGGGATCTGATTGGCTGCTGCAGGTCTGGAAGTTATCCAGTGAAGAGCCAAGGGAAGCAGATTCCCCTTGATGAGGTTTGTCAACAGCACATCTACTGATGATACCTGTGTGACATCAGACACCACCTCGTTGTTGTGGAAATCCAATGGAAGTCTGCTTTCATCCAGGCCATCAAAGATGAACACAACTTTACAGACAGAGAGCTTATCAGCGGTGACCATCTGTAAGGTTGGATGGAAAACATGGAGCAGCATGAGAAGGCTGTACTGCTCATCTCTGATTAAGTTCAGCTCCCGGAATGAAAGCAGAATCACAAGACTGATGTCTTGATTTTCCAAGCCCTCTGCCCAGTCCAGAGTGAACTTCTTCACTGAGAAGGTTTTTCCAATGCCAGCAACACCATTCGTCAGAACTACTCTGATGTGTGTCTCTTGGTCAGGTAAGGGTTTAAAGATGTCATGGCACTTGATCTGAGTGTCATGGAGAGTCTCCATCTTGGATGCCGTCTCCAGCTGCCACACCTCATGTTGGGTATTAACCTCTTCACTCTGTCCCACTGTGATGTAGAGTGCAGTGTAGATCCTATTGAGGGGAGTTCCAATTCCTGCTTCAGCTGTTCCTTCTGTTCCTTCTGTCACAAATTCACATCTCATTATCAGAATGATCTTATGCTCGTCTAAAACCTCCTGCAAAACACTGTCCACTGGAAGAGAAGAAAGAGTAAACAAGTGTTTAACAGATATGCTGTTGTTTCCTGGTTTTAGAAATAGTGAGAACAGTAGACACTCTTACATTGTGCAATGCTGGTTGGACCGGGTGTCTGCAGTCCAGATCTTGTTCTGGCCCTTTTTCCACACTGGGGACAGGCGGAGTCTCCTGATGAACTGGACTGGGCCCAGTATGAGGTGATGCACTGTCTGCAGAACCTGTGTCCACAGCTGGTAGAGACTGGATCCCTCAGGACCCAATGACACAATGCACAGCAGGACAGCTGCTGCTTCAGATCACCTGGACTCCTCTTCCTCACTCTGTGGAGATGAACACAATTCATGATAACTGATGTCTGCTATCATTAGACAGCACAATGTAGTTTCCACTGGAAACCTTGGCCCCGATCTTCCGACAGGCGCTATCCCCTAATAGCGCTTGCGCACTTGTTTGCACGTGCCTTAAGTCACGTTAGATAGCACTGCGCCTTGCGCCGTCTGCCAGGTGTTCTGGCAAATTTTGCTCCCCCGCTCAGCAGAGGAAAAAAAGCATCCCCACCTCACGGGAGCTACTTGTAATGATTTATACAGAAATGTAACGGTTGAAAAGTGATATAATTGTCTGGTAGACGTGACCTCCCTGATTTCTAAGTTAAAACAGCCCCGAAATATGTTGGGGATGCAGATGCCGGGATGCGGAAAAGTTCACGGCACCTGTCGCAAGCGCAAATTAGAGCCGTGCCAAAATCATCTGCACCTCAAAATGCCTGCGCAAACGGGATTTGGGCGGTCTTAACTACCAGAATTATTCACAGGCGTGGCCAGGCAAGGCTGGGCATTACGTCAATCAAAACCAATCAGATTCCCGTCTCGCAATGGCTGTTTGCGCGAGGCTGCCTCGCTGCATGCAATATGCTGTAATTCTCTCCATGCGTAATAGAGTGTACTCACTCGTGCGAGGACAGAGAGAGCTTATTGACAGATCGTCTGTGGTGCCAATGACCCTCCGGGTGGTTATGAAGGTAAATAGCCTGTGTTCATTGTCCAACAAGTTTTCTCAATTCATTTCACTCTTTGCAATGTGATAAAAGTTTCTCAGTGAGTTATAGTTGATTGCCTCACTGAATTATCTGCTAATACCCAATTTTAGCAGCATAATTTGATGTCCTGGCATGACAAGGCTGTGCGTAATGACATATCCAAAGGGGATTTTACTTGCTCTGCGCTGGCGCTGCATGGAGATCATGGTGCGCAACCCAGTGCAGAGAGGTATTTGCGCGTAAGAGGTCCTTTTCAAAGCTCTTAGCGCAAAGTAATTGCGCGCTGCTGACTAGGGATGTTCATCAATTATCGAAAATCGATAATCGATCGTTAAGGATTGGAATCGATCCTGTGGCATTTGGATCGATTTTTTAATTATAATTTTTTTTTTTTTTTTTTTGGACTAGGTTTGGGTGGAATTCATTCCTCCTCGCCCCACTCCATTGCACAGCCGACTAACGTGAGGTGGAGCTTCATATAGTCTCTAGTTTTCTGGCTGGGCACGGGCCTTTGTGCCAACAAAACTGTTTTAAACATGAGAAATTCACACCGGCATGCGCCGGGGACAGCAGTGTTGGAGAGGAGACACATTGAAATAAAGAGTTCATTGAGGAGAACACGTTGTCTTTCGTATTTTCTGCCATAGGCATTCATTTTGTTGGAAAAAAAAAAAAAAAAAAATGAAAATATTGAAAATTTTCTAAGTATTAATAAAATCGATAATCGATAATTGATCGTTAATTCTCACCGATTATCGATTTTGGAAAATTTTCAAAATGAACATCCCTACTGCTGACAATAGCATAATGCCATCTATCACCACATTTCAGTGCTGAAACGCCTGCTTTGGCTTGTGGCAGCCAATGCCCAGTACAATTATCACAGGCATGCGCTTGTGTCCACCCCCAATTTGCATTGCGCACAGCGTTAACCCCTATGTGACATTAATAATTAGTATGCGTGAATGTCAATAGATCATTTTTGGTCACTCAATATGTTAACGTAAGATTGGTGCATTTTTTTAGTTTTTTTTTATTTTTTTTGTGTTTGCCAAACCTTATACCCTCAGATGACATCATACATACCCAAATGTTTATACATTTTCAGAATTTTAACCCTTTATAAGCCACTTTGTTTTGAAAATGCTTTCTGTTTGTTTCAGCTTTCCACAATTTCCCACAAAATACAATTCCCACCCAAAGTTTTTGGGTGGGATTAACACTCAAGGGGTATATGTAAAATTTGGCACCAACATTGTGTTTGTTCCTCTTTTATTTTTGACGCAGTGTCAATTTAAAAAAAAAAAAACGTGAGTTGCTTTAGACCCTCTCGTTGACCATTTTTGGTCACTTAGGAGAGTCCTTTCTGGGCACTCACTGCAGTATGGAGTGCCCTGCCCTGGAGCTCCAGAGGGGAGTTTTTTTTTTTTTTTTTTTTTTTTTTGCTAAATTGCTTACAAATGTTTACCCTGCCTTTTCAACACAAAATGGCCCTGTGATAAGGGTATCTTACACCTTCCAAGTTTGTTTTACCTTGTCTGGAAATAAAGCAGAAATGCAACTTCACTTTGAAAAATAACGAATTTATTAACAGCTCAACGTGTGTGTGTGTGTGTGTGTGTGTGTGTGTGTGTGTGTGTGTGTGTGTGTGTGTGTGTGTGTGTGTGTGTGTGTGTGTGTGTGTGTGTGTGTGAGAGAGTTCAGTTCAGCAACAGGATGGGCAGAGCAGTGCTCCATGCTGCTTGCATGTGGGCCTGCCACATCTGTAGCAGGTGGTGGTGACCCTGGACTTTGGCTCCGTGGTGCAAAAGTGGCAGGTTTTCCTGCCACTCACAGGCACGTCGGGGCGCGGGGGGGGCGGGGTGGGCGGGCGCGGGGGGGGCGGGGTGGGCGGGCGAGGGGCGGGCCCTGCTGCAGCAGCAGCGTACTGGCGTGCCTCCAGGACCAGACGAGCCGCAGCGCTCTCCTGCGGCAGCCTCTCTCTCTCTGCAATATGAGCAATCACCAGCTCCTTCCCCAGCTGTTGCAGAAAGAGCCGCCTGCGCAAACATTTTCGTGCTATCTCCCAGGTGGGGTTCACCCCCACCCAGAGGACATAGGCGTTGAAGCCGCTGACGTCTATCATGTTGCTGAAGACAGCCAGCGGCCAGCGGCGAGTCTTCCGCTTACAGGAGTAAGCGGCCAGGGACTGGAGGGAAAAGGGACAAAGAAAAATGAATAGACTACTCCTCATAAAAGCAACAATCACATAAATCCAGTCAGAATAAATATAGCCTAGTTATTATTATTATTATTATTATTATTATTATTATTATTATTATACATACTTGGTCCAGATGGTCCACGGCCCCCTTCCTCTTGTTGTAGTCCAGGATGATCTGTGGCTTTCTGTGGCTCTCCTGGCTCACCTCCGCCTCCCCGTGGACCGTGCTGAGCAGGGTCACATTTTTGTGCTTTTTCGGGACGTAGGAGACGGCGGTGTGTGAAGCAGTGAAGGCGAATTGGGAGCTCAGTGGAGCTCGCTCTCGCGCGGCAGCACGGAGGATGATGGGGGGCAGCTCCGGCTTGTTATTGCGGACTGTGCCGAGGAGGCCAATCCTCCTCTTCCACAGCAGCTTCCCCAGGTTGTAGGTGGTAAAAAAATTGTCCACCGTCACGGTGCCCCCCTCCAGATGCGCCGTCAGGTCCAGGACCACTCGCTGGCCCTGCTGTTTCTCAGGGGCAGCCCCAGCCGGCTTCCCCGTGTATAGTTGCATGTGCCGTGCATAGCTGGTGGTGCAGCAACACATCGCCCAGAACTTGATCCCGTACTTCGCCGGTTTGGACGGCATAAACTGCCGAAAGGGGCAGTGGCCTCTGAAAGCCATGAGCTGCTCGTCTATGCAGACGTGCTCCCCGGCGTTGTAAAGCATGGGGAGCCGCTCCACCCATTGCCCCCACAGAGGCTGAATGGGAGCAAGCTTCCCTGCCCGGCCAGCCATCCGCGCCTCCCGGACCTCTTTGTCGTCGAAACGGATGGCTCTATTTATGGCGTGGAACCTGCCACGGGACATCGTGGCCCGGAAGATTGGCCGACCGGTGTATTGGTCCCATAACGATAAGGTTGCTTCATCTCTCGACCGATACACACCGGCCAAGATCAGCAGCCCTATGTAGGCCATGAGTTCGTTATGGTCCAGCTCCTGCCACTGATGCTGGGGCCATCCTGATGATCTACAAGATACAATATAGGCTATATCATTCATTGTGTATAATTGTATTCAGCATTCCTTATAATGTAACATAATAATAAGAATAACAGTACAATAAATACAATAGCCTACTACAAATAGGCTACAATAGAAATAAAATTAGGTAGGCTAATTACCTGTGAACCCATCTGTTGGTCATGGTGACGATGTTGTCCACCATCGGCTCCGTGATGAAGAGTCCAAATGTGGACACTATTGTGGTTATACGCGAGATGGCATATAGTGTTGCCCCGGGGCGCGGTACCCCTGCTGGAGCTGGTCGAGGCACCGGGTGGGGCTGGGGAAACCAGGCTGTCCCGTCTTTACCGAGCCATTCTTTGGCAGGTTGTGAGAGCCACACTCCCGCCGCACGGGGTGCAGCTGCAGCGGGAGCCGGTGCAGCTGCAGCGGGAGCCGCCTCGCCCTCTCCCTCATCCGAGGACGAGGTATTGGACCCAGGCTTGTATGTGGGATCCTCTCCCTCTCCCTCTGTTCCTGAAGCAGAGTCACTGTCCCACTCGCTGTCCTCCTCCTCCTCGGGGGAGGCTGCAGGCCCAGGAGCAGCATGCTCGGGGCTGCTCTCCATTGAGCTTGGAGCGGAGGATCCAGGGTGCGAGACCTCCATGCCCTCGTCCCAATCGGGGTCAGAGGTATCGGTGGATTCACGGGCGGCTGGTCGGTGCGTCATGTTGGCAGGTTGTTGGCAGGATGAGAAATGACCACCCGCCGGCCGCCACACCGACACATATTTATGGATTCGGCCAAGGGTGCACCTGTCTAAACAAAATGCCAGGTTCCCAGGGCTTGCAGACTTTTGTTGTTTTGTTTTGTTTTTCGCACATGAGCGGCTCTTTGCAGGCCGGCGATCACCCCGCAATGACCCCGCAATGTTTTTATTCCGTGAACGAGATCAAAGTCAGCTCAAGTTTTCTCATGACATCAACGTTTTGTAGGGACGTGTGTGTGTGTGTGTGTGTGTGTGTGTGTGTGTGTGTGTGTGTGTGTGTGTGTGTGTGTGTGTGTGTGTGTGTGTGTGTGTGTGTGTGTGTGTGTGTGTGTGTGTGTGTGTGTGCAGGATGGGCAGAGCAGGGCTGCTTCCCACATCTCTGGCAGGTGGATTTTGCATCAGTGCAAAAGTGGCAGGTTCGCCTGCCACTCACAGGCGCGTCGGGGGGCGGGGTGGGCGGGCCAGGGGCGGGGTGGGCGGGCCAGGGGCGGGCCCTGCAGCAGTGTGTGTGTGCGTGTGTGTGTGTGTGTGTGTGTGTGTGTGTATGAAGAGAGTGAGGTGAGAATTACCAGTTTTATCTCTGTACCTGCAGTTTTATTTATTTTTATTTTTTTAGCTATAGCAAAATTGCCTGCAAAACATGAGAAAATGTTGCAAGCTGCTGAAAAATACTAAAAACTAAAATGTTGAAGCCTTAAGTCCAAAAAGTCTGGAGGAAGGCGTTAAAAAAATAATTTTTGTAAAAAGTGTCTCGGGGCCCAAAAATAGCACTTTTTTGCAGTTTATAATGGTTCTTAATGGGAAAATGACTTAACCATTTTTGGACACTGATGATACTCACGTGATTTTAATTTTCATTTGTATTTTCCCGGGGCCAGGAATGCCTGTAGGTATTCAACTTTTCAGATCCTTGATATAAGCACCAACTCCCCCCCCCAGCCAAGGTTCATCGGATTTAGAGCAATTTAAAGCACATTTCTAACAATGTGAAAAAACCTACCTAGCCAAAAAAGGCCAAAAAAAGCCTAATGTCACATAGGGGTTGAGCGCAAACGCTAAATTAGCGCTTTTGGGAAGATAGAGGCCCTTGTGTTTAAATAGTAAATTAAATGACACGATTTGTCAATACTATCTAGAATCAGGGGTGTCAAACTCATTTTAGTTCACAGGCCACATACAACCCAATTGGGCTCAAATGGGCTTAAATCACTGCATAATAACCTATCCACCTTATTCCTAGATATTGTTTCTCAGTGTTGTTATTGTGAACACACTGAGAGGGGAGGGGAGGGGCTGAATGAATGAATGGAGGAGAAAAGCACTGTATGCAGATTAAGGCGGCGTTCACACAGGACGTGTGTGAAAGCTTTGAAATCATGTTGAGAGCGCTTCATTGCACACAAAACACAGTGCACGGAGGTTTTTTTTTGTGCTGTGTTTTGTTTACCCCTGCAGTCGCACACAATGGCACCACAACTAGTTTATTTCAGACTAAGGTCTTTACAGGTGAGGAGACATCTCGCCAGGGCCGATTCTAGGGGGGGGCAGGGGTGGGCTATGCCCACCCAAAAATTAATTAATTAACTATTATATTAATTAATTATTATTATTAAAAAAAAAAAAATTGTATCTCCCTTTTTGAATTCCAGGCGACCGCGCTTAGGGTCGCGACCCGAAGGTTGGAGACCACTGGGTTAGTTAGTTTAGGGCACCTAACAGTTGTAGTTATAGCTTTAATTTGATTTGAGAAATAAGCTCATCCAATGCAAAGAATATTATGGAGTTGATTATTTTAAACTATGGATGAAGGATTGTCATTTATTTGTTAGGGTAACAAAGTCAATCTGCTTTCAAAGTTTTAATTTCAATAAGACTAAAAGTCTTGTAAATATAGGTTTGAAGGCTAAATGGCAAATAGTTTTTAGCTATGGTTAAGTCTCACTGCACTAGTCTTTAATTTGATTTGAGAAATAAGATCATCCAATGAAAATAAATGTTATGGAGTTGATTATTTTAAACTAGATGAAGTATTTTTTATTTATTTTTAGGGTAAGTCAATCTGCTTTCAAAGTAGTTTTCTTTGTCACTTTTCAGTTTGAATTTGAATAAGACTAAACGTCTTGGAAATAGCAATAGTTTTGTAAATAGTTAGTTTGTACATGTTTGCTAATAGTTTTGACAATAATAATGTAAACACTGGCCTGTCACCTGAGTGAAAGTTCCTACTTACAGTTTGGTGACCCAAAACAGAATGGTGACTCCTACTGGAACAATTTGGTTCAGTGTTTATGCCTGTGTTGCTGTCTGTTGTAGTGTAAAACGACTAAAGGGAGAGCAGGTGGTTACATGAAAGTGAGTGAGAAAAGGAGAAGATACTGAATTATGACATCACAACAGTATAATCCTAATGTTAATTTAAAATGAAATATTCTTGGATGAAAGTCCAAAAAACGTCAAATTTTCTTCGGCGCTGCCCTTGCAGCCAGCACCGAGAGTCCATTCCTACCTAAAAGTACTTCCAGCGCCACTGAATATAATGCAATTTAATCCCCATCCCCGAACCCACAACCTCTGGCAACCTACCGCCAAAGTTGCCCCCTACCAGCCCACCCTAGTGTGGCAGGCTAGATACGGGCCTGCATCTCGCCTGCTGCTCCTCCTCCACATGTGCTGACAGACACACATATACTGTAGCCTACATCATCAGTGTGCCCTGCAGCCTGGATGTCATCTGCTGAAACACTCCGTACCGCATGGGCAGCGTGAATAAGTGTTACGCCAACTTCGCCAGCCTGGGGAATGCATTAGACTATAACTACATTTTAATCTTGTCGGTTAATTCAGTTAATGATCGAATAATGAGCATTCGTTGACAGTCAGGGGAAAATATTTTTTTTTCACCATCCATAATTTATAGTTCAAATATTCATACACACTCCACCAGAGGGGCAAGTGGTGGACAGATGACTTTAACACGACCAAAGTCCAACTACATGAAGAAGGCTGTCATGTACAGGGCTATCGTGTCATGGAACAGTCGTCCAGGTGATGTTCGTTTGACCACCAAAATCGAATCAGTTCATCCTTGAGTCCAAATGGAAGTTTTAGCCAAATGTGACGAAATTCAGTAAGGGCGTTCTTGAGATGTCACGCTAACGAGCTTGAAAATGGCGTTTGTGAGGTCACAGTGACGTTGACCTTTGACCACCAAAATGTAATCAGTTCATCCTTGAGTCCAAGTGGACGTTTGAGCCAAATGTCACGAAATTGTCAAGGCGTTCCTGAGATATCGCGTTAACGAACTAGGAAATGGCATTTGTGTCCTTGAACACAGTGACCTTGAACTTTGACCTTTGCCCACCAAAATCGAATCAGTTCAGCCTCCAGCTCGGAGGCATAATGATAAAACCCTACACTATAACGATGCCAAATTAAAATTCGAATCATACATGAGAGAAACTAATTCAAAGACAACCAGCTGTAACACTCTCCACCACTAAACTGCATGTTAAGATGTCCACTGCAGATCAGTAAATCTTTATAGTGAAATCAGTTCAGGACACAGACATAGTATAAATTCCAAAACGCAAGTTCTCAGGTGTTTTGCTGCAAAACTAGTTTTGCTTCAGGAATACAATCCTCTGTGTAATGTAACAGTAAAGGAAAGTAAATCCTCAGTTAATGATATTGCATCAGGTAGGCTTACAGTATAACAGTCCAATTAACTTGTGTCTGATGGTCCAGGTTCTTTACTGAAGTTTGGAGGAGGACTCATAGACCCGTCACTCTTCATAGACAGACAGCTGGGTACTGGAGACTCTGCTCTGCTGAGATTTGTGCGATTTTGACAATGTCGACAATTGAAAGACAAGGACAAGGATTTTCTGAAAAGCTGCAATATTGTACATAATCTGTAAACCCATATTGTTTTCAATTCCAAATTTTTTCCTCAGTGTTATATCGATAAATGATACATGTAGTTTGAGGGATTTTGTAATATAATTTTATACATTTCATATATATAATTTTAAAGATTTATTCGAGGAATGTTCATGCTTTATTGACAGAGATAGTGAGACAGGAATGGGAGAGAGAGAGAGAGAGAGAGAGAGAGGAGGACATGCAACATTTTGTCTTCATCCTCAGTTAATGATATATATTCGACATGAGTATTACAACGTGGTGCTACTAGCCACATAAGGTCCTTGTCCTCCTCGACCTCTCAGCAGCCTTCGACACCATTTCCCACTCTATCCTCCTCGACCGCCTCGAACATACTCTGGGCATCACTGGAACCCCTCTGGCCTGGTTTCGGTCATATCTAGCCGACAGGCTCCACTACGTGTCCCTCGGCGGGTGCCGATCTGCTTCAGCCCCAGTCAGACAAGGTGTCCCTCAGGGCTCCGTCCTCGGTCCATTCCTCTTCACCACTTACCTCCTTCCCCTCAGCCACATCATCAGGAAACATGGACTCAGCTACCACTGCTACGCCGATGACACCCAGCTATACATCCACACCAAACCTTCTGCTCCCCAGCCCCCCCTCTCCCTCATCACCTGCCTCCGTGAAATTAAAAACTGGATGACCACCAACTTCCTCAAACTAAATAGCAATAAAACGGAACTCATAGTAATTGCACCCAAGTCCACTCTACACAAAGTCAGCAACCTCATCCTCTCCATCGACGGCTGCTCCATCTGCCCCTCCTCAGAAGTCCGCAACCTGGGGGTCCTGCTTGACCCAACCCTCTCCTTCAAATCTCACATAAAATCTGTCACTAAATCTGCATTCTTCCACCTCAAAAACATCTCACGCCTCCGTCCCTCTCTCTCTGACACCTCCGCCGAAACCCTGATTCACGCATTTGTCACCACACGCCTGGACTACTGCAACGGAGTGTTGTTCGGGGTCCCCGCCAAGACCCTCGCCCGGCTGCAGTACGTGCAGAACTCCGCTGCCAGGATCCTCACACGGACCAAACCCTGGAACCACATCACCCCCACCCTGCAGCAACTCCACTGGCTTCCCATAAAACTCGTATCACATTCAAAATTCTCCTCCTCACTTATAAATCCCTGCACGGTCTGGCCCCCTCATACCTATCTGACCTCCTCCACCCATACACCCCCCTACGTAGTCTCCGTTCCTCCGACACTGGACTTCTCACCATCCCCCGCACAAATAGATCCACCATTGGTGACAGAGCTTTTTCTGTTGCTGCACCTAAACTCTGGAACTCCCTCCCACTTCCCATCCGCGACTCTGGTTTTATAAACATTTTCAAAAGCAAACTCAAAACCCATCTTTTCCGTCTCGCTTTGCCTGAGCATAGCCTGGGCTCAGCATAGCTCTACTGCACCCTCTTAGCCCCTGTTCTTACTCTTTTTTCTGCCTATTATGTCTCTTTTAGTGTGTTTTGTTCTTATTGTACAGTGTCCTTGAGTCTGAGAAAGGCGCTTTTAAAATTGAATTTATTATTATTATTATTATTAAGGTGCTTATGTACTTGTAAGAGATATTATGCATGGGCATGGATGTCACAATATATCGTCCCACAATATATGGCGATATCAAAACATGACAATACGTATCGTTGAGATGAAATCTCATATCGCGAGAAAAAGAAGCTGAACATGGTGACACTGATCTGCAGCTGATTGCATGCTCGCTCTCCTTTTCATTGCTTTGTTTGAACAGACGAGGGACGTTACAGACATGAAGGATGAAAATGGTGAAATTACTCAAATTAGCGTGGAGCATGCCCCCTCAACTTACAAATCGATCGCAAAAGAATATTGTTAAAATATCGTATTGTATCGTTATCGTGAACCCAATATTGTGTATCGTATCGTATCGTGAACTGAGTGAATCGTGACACCCCTAGAATCCCATATATTTTCTGAACGGTCTAGTGGTCTAGATTCTGTTTCTAGAGTTTCATGAGGCTGTGATGATCCTAGAGGTCACAATAGGTCAATTTATACAGTAAGGTCAAGATTACAAAGATGATGTTGTTTCTGTGGACGCCTTTCTTAAAGTTTATACCTAGAAGCTGAAATACTGTATATATGCTGTAAACACACATTGTTTTCATTTTCTAATAGTTTTTGTTGTTATATCGATCATGTAGTTTGACTTTTTGTTATTAACACATTCACTGCCAGCCGTTTTTCAATACTGTAGTTAGCTTCTGCCAAGGTTTTTTTTTGAGGATTCTGGCTCATCTTTCAAGAGCCGAGGATTCTTTTCTGTTAGGATTTTGTGAACACACAATATCTCAAAAGAACTAATAGAATGTGTGCTTTCTCTGTCTAAAAGAGTTAGTTTGTAGAGTTAGTAGTTATGTAAGCATTAGCAGTTGAATACAGCATGGTTTCAGCGTCTGAAAATTTATTCTGAGATAAATGGCTTTTTGTGAAATTCGATAGAACAGTCACTTTAACCATTCATTTTTGGCATCAGTAAGACGTCAGACATCTAAACAATAGTTTTGAACAGTAATTTCCTCCATAACAGCAGGAAACACCCCTCTCCTTCAAACTCCTCCCTCCGTGTGTGTCTTCTTGGCTGCAGCGGGCGTGTCACAAGCTCGTTTCTGCGGCTGTAACCTCGCGTCACCAGGCTCACTGCTTTGCTGCTGCTCCTGTCTGCTGGCGGCCGCTGGGCAAGTCTGGATGGGCTCGCTCGTTTCTTGCGGTTTCGGTTGAGAGCTTTGATGAAGCTTTTGCGATTCTGGTCTTATTTATGCTGCGTGTTTCAAAGTGTGTTCCACCCGTAATCTATTATGCAAATTTGCAATCCCTCACCGCCAGCAATCAGCGCGAAAGCGAAAGCGTTTTCGCCAATCCATTCTACAGTATGAGAATGGTTTCATCGCGCGTTCCCCTGCAGTTTTGGCTCTGCTTTTTCTAGTTTGGAGGGCACTGTCACCACTTAGTGGGTCGGTGGAATGGGTTGTACACGTTCGGTGGCTCCAATAATTTTATAGGAGACGTGGGGGGCGTTGATCCACGTCCCACCGTCAATTTTTTTTTTTTTTTTTTAACACATTGACTGCCAGCCCTTTTTTCAATGCTGTAGATAGCTTCTGCCAGGCCGTTTTTTGAGGATTCTGGCTCATTTTAAAAGAGCCGAGGATTCTTTTCTGCTTGGAGTTTGTGAACACAAAGTTCACAAAAGTACTAATAGAATGTGTGCTTTCTCTGTCTAAAATAGTTAGTTTGTAGAGTTAGTAGTTATGTAGATATTAGCCGTTGAGTACAGCATGGTTTCAGCTGTCTGGGAGTGGAAGCTGAGATAATCGCAGTTTTGTGAAATTCAATCAAACAGGCAGAACAGTCACTTTAACTCATTGAGTGCCAGCCACTTTTGGAGGACGGATGCTCCCAGTGCCAGAGTTTCAGAGCGTTTTCAGTGATTTCTCGAGGCCCACAGAATATTGTGTGATATTACTATGTAAACACTGAACACGCACAAAGAACGATGAGACTCTATTCTATCATCTGCAAAAAAAAGTTTATTGATCCCATTTTCCGTTCTTTAGTTATGAGCCGGAGAAGATAGCTTGATTCATCCAGAAACAGCAATTTTTTTCTAGAAGCTGAGATAATTGGCCTTTTGTGAAATTAAACATTTCAAGCACATCACTGACTCTGAAGCTAATCTTTTCTAATGTAGTCACACCTCAAAAATAATTTCCTTCAATAAAACAGTGAAGGCCAGGGAATTCTGTTTGGCAGAATAATATTTTTTAGCTACAACCAGCAGCGCTGGCCCCTGCGTGCGCTGCTGGTTGCAGCTTCTTGCTGGTCTTCATTTGCTGCTGGTGGGCATCGGATATTCTGGCTTGCGTTTGTCAATCCTGTCCTGCTGCCTGGGTCTGTCTGGGTGTTGTGTGTGTGCTGCTCTGCGTGCCCCCTCCCCCCCCCCCCCCCCCGCCCCGCCCCGCCTCGCCTCAACTGCACACTCCTCCTCCTGTCTGTGGTGGCTCTCTGCTGAGTTTGCTGTGCGCACAGTGAAGGGTGCTAGACATCCTGCTTTTTTACAGCGTTCCGCGTGTGTTTGTCACCGGCAACGATGCTTCCAGTTGAATAATAACAACTCCACGGTGTGGATGTGCGGATTTGCTGTCGCAACCGACACGGAGCGGCTCAATTGTGGGAGCAGATTGGCTGCTGCAGGCACAGCTGCAGTAACGTGCTTCAGCATATCGATGCATACGGATGCGATGCGATTTCCGTTTCCATAACGACTTCTTCTTTGTTTTTTCCTTGCCTTTCTGTTATGTGGAGAGCACTGTCGCCACCTAAGGGTTCTGTAAAATAGGTTAGACACATCCAATAGCTATAATATTTGTACATCAGAGGCAGAAGGCTTTGATCGACGCCCCACCGTCAAAAAACGCAATTGACGAACATGTCCGTCCTTGGCACTCTACGTTACTAATTGAAATGACGAACATGTCCGTCCTTGGCACTCAATGAGTTAACGATTTATTTTTGGCATCAGTGAGAGATCAGACATCTAAACAATATAGTTCCGAACGCCCTCTCCTTCAACTCCTCCCTCCGTGGGCGTGTCTAGTGGCTTTCAGCCTGCGTTTGTCAGAAGCTCGCTGCAGCCTCGCTCCCTGGCAGAGCAGCCTCCCTCCCTGGCAGCGAGTGTATGAGAATGAGGCTCGTTCGTTTCTGGGTTTTCGGAATGCGTGCGATTCTGGCCTTTCTGCGGGCGTTTCAAAGTGTGTTTTACACATAATATATTATGCAAATTTGCAATCCCCCGTGTGCTGCTGCTGGCGCGGCCCGAGAGCGGCGAGTCTGGTGACTGATGACTGTAAAATCGGCAAGCCATTTCCTTGTGAATGGAGGAAGCACCCGCCTGAGGCGGCTGCTTTTGGTTGACTTTCTCTCTGTCGGGAGGGCACCGTCGCCACCTAGCTGGTCGGTAAAATAGATTATACACATTCAATACTTCCAATATCTCCATAGGAGACGCGGGGGGCATTGATCCACGTAGCACCGTCAAAAAAAAAAAATTTTTTTTTTTGACGACTCAACTCGTCGTTGGCATTGAACAGCTGGATTGTGTTTGACGACTCAACGCGTTGTTGGCAGTCAACGTGTTAAGACGAGATATCTCGTCATTGGCAGTCAACCGTTGGATTTTGTAAGACGAGATATCTCGTCATTGGCAGTGAACGTGTTAATTTCATATGATTTTAAAGATTTATTCCAGGAATGTATGTTTTATTGACAAAGAGAGAGAGAGAGAGAGAGAGAGAGACAGAGAGAGAGAGAGAGAGAGAGAGAGAGAGAGGGAGAGAGAGAGAGAGAGAGAGAGGGGGGGGGGGGGGGGGTCATGCAGCATTGTGTCTTAATTCTCAGTTCATGATATTCCAGCATGCAGCCTCACAGTATAACAGTCTTCTTACCTTGTGTCTGAAGGTCCAGGTTCATTACTGAAGTATAGAGGTTGATCTTTAGACCAGTCACTCTTCATAGACAGACAGCTGGGTACTGGAGACTCTGCTCTCTGTCTGTGGTCCTGACCTCTGCAAACACAAATGTTTGATACATATCATTAGCCTGGTAAACTAGCCGGTCACGTGAACTCACATTTCATTTTGTTCTTCCAGACGGTCTGGCCTCCAGCCCTGGAGGGTGTTTGCAGAAATGACAAAGTGCTCTAGCCAATCAGCGACCTGCATCATAGAGTGCGTTTACATGCAGACAATAAACGGATAACTGAGAATAATCAGTTTATGGCAATAATCTGATTTCTGCGTTTACATGCACTTTAATAATCCGACAATAGGAAAAACCCGCGTTTACATGATTCAGTCAATTAGTCGGATTTCTCTCCAGAAGGCAGCGGTAATTCCGCAATAAAACAACAAAAGAAGTTGCAAAATGCAAAATCACATTTTCATTACTTCTTGTCTGGCTCAGAGGATGGTTTAGGTGAAAATTAGTTTGTATCTCGTTGTCGGGAGGCGTCGCTTTGGAAGTGTGAATCTGTCATATATTTCCAACTTTACCAAGCGCACAGAGACAGGCAGGCGACTGAAGCACGTCAAATAACATGAACGATACAGATCTTGACCCAACTGAATTTAAATAGCTGTCAGAAAACTGAGAGAATTAAGGTCTTTAGTGGCGGATAACTTGTGTTTTGAACAGCTGAGTAGGCTACGTTTTGTTCGTATAAATCTTTTTAATCCGTCATCTGAAAAAACCCGTCACACACAGATCACGGCTTGCACACTGAGTCCAATGCGTTTTATTAATGCGTCGTTCTATTCGCAATTCAAGACAAATATTCGTCATCTCCTGTATCCACATTACAACATAGCAGTGCAGCAACGGGGAGGCAGCAGGTCGGGAAACGCCTGTTGCAGGAGCTCCGTGCTGCTCACCATCATCTCATCAAGCCGGCTGTGGTGCGCCATGGCCGGGGAGAAGAAGCAGAAAGGGGCCAGTGAGTGAGTGAGTGAGCAGCGCGCGTCTCCAGCTGCCTCTCTCTCCCGCAACGTGTACATGCGCAGATGTATAAACCCGAAAGAAAGCTGGTTATGCTGTATACATGCAGAGAGAACACCGATTATTGCCCAGAAACCTAGGTGTGTTTATCGGTTTATTCATAACCCGTTTATGACCATAAACGGATAAAGATAATCGGTTTATGCTGTTTACATGACCACTTGAATAATCAGGTAACTCAGAAATCCGCTAATAAACAGTTTATTGGTGTGCATGTAAACGCACTCACTGTTGACATCGTAACTGGCCAATGT
>NC_139645.1:21128086-21170055 GCF_964638095.1 Poromitra crassiceps
CTTGTTGGTGAGGCTGATGGCGGTTGGGAAGAAGCTGGTCTTGTGGCGGGTGGTTCTGGTCTTGGCAGACCTCAGTCTCTTGCCGTGGGGGACTGTCTTAAAGAGTTTGTGGCCAGGGTAGGAGGGGTGGCCATAAGTGTATTGCAGAAATAGACTCAATAACAACAATTAAACAAGTACAGGAGTATCGCCGCAACAGCAGAGATCCCACACTATTAACACTTTAGTCTCCACTAAAGTGAAGACTAATGGGGATCCTTTTAAACAATAAACAACAATAAACACTGATTGGCTGAAGGAGTTGTCTGTCAAGGCAAGTACACCCACCCAACTTCCACCCACTGCAAACACTGAGTGAAAGCTTGAGGCCAGACGGTCTGGTAGAAGGAAATGAAATGTGAGTTCACCTGACCGGCTGGTTTACCAGGCTAACCTATCATTAGTTCATGTGACCGGCTGGTTTACCAGGCTAACCTATCATTAGTTCATGTGACCGGCTGGTTTACCAGACTAACCTATCATTAGTTCATGTGACTGGCTGGTTTACCAGGCTAACCTATCATTAGTTCATGTGACTGGCTGGTTTACCAGGCTAACCTATCATTAGTTCATGTGACCGACTGGTTTACCAGGCTAACCTATCATTAGTTCATGTGACTGGCTGGTTTACCAGGCTAACCTATCATTAGTTCATGTGACCGGCTGCTTTACCAGACTAACCTATCATTAGTTCATGTGACCGGCTGCTTTACCAGGCTAACCTATCATTAGTTCATGTGACCGGCTGGTTTACCAGACTAACCTATCATTAGTTCATGTGACTGGCTGGTTTACCAGGCTAACCTATCATTAGTTCATGTGACTGGCTGGTTTACCAGGCTAACCTATCATTAGTTCATGTGACCGGCTGTTTTACCAGGCTAACCTATCATTAGTTCTAGTGACTGGCTGGTTTACCAGGCTAACCTATCATTAGTTCATGTGACTGGCTGGTTTACCAGGCTAACCTATCATTAGTTCATGTGACCGGCTGTTTTACCAGACTAACCTATCATTAGTTCATGTGACCGGCTGCTTTACCAGGCTAACCTATCATTAGTTCATGTGACCGGCTGGTTTACCAGACTAACCTATCATTAGTTCATGTGACTGGCTGGTTTACCAGGCTAACCTATCATTAGTTCATGTGACCGGCTGGTTTACCAGACTAACCTATCATTAGTTCATGTGACTGGCTGGTTTACCAGGCTAACCTATCATTAGTTCATGTGACCGGCTGTTTTACCAGACTAACCTATCATTAGTTCATGTGACCGGCTGGTTTACCAGACTAACCTATCATTAGTTCATGTGACTGGCTGGTTTACCAGGCTAACCTATCATTAGTTCATGTGACCGGCTGTTTTACCAGACTAACCTATCATTAGTTCATGTGACCGGCTGCTTTACCAGGCTAACCTATCATTAGTTCATGTGACCGGCTGGTTTACCAGACTAACCTATCATTAGTTCATGTGACTGGCTGGTTTACCAGGCTAACCTATCATTAGTTCATGTGACCGGCTGGTTTACCAGGCTAACCTATCATTAGTTCATGTGACCGGCTGGTTTACCAGGCTAACCTATCATTAGTTCATGTGACCAGCTGGTTTACCAGGCTAACCTATTTATTAGTTCATGTGACCGGCTGGTTTACCAGGCTAACCTATTTATTAGTTCATGTGACCGGCTGGTTTACCAGACTAACCTATCATTAGTTCATCTGACCGGCTGCTTTACCAGGCTAACCTATCATTAGTTCATGTGACCGGCTGCTTTACCAGGTTAACCTATCATTAGTTCATCTGACCGGCTGTTTTACCAGACTAACCTATCATTAGTTCATGTGACCGGCTGGTTTACCAGACTAACCTATCATTAGTTCATGTGACCGGCTGTTTTACCAGGTTAACCTATCATTAGTTCATCTGACCGGCTGTTTTACCAGGCTAACCTATCATTAGTTCATGTGACCGGCTGTTTTACCAGGTTAACCTATCATTAGTTAATGTGACCGGCTGGTTTACCAGACTAACCTATCATTAGTTCATGTGACCGGCTGCTTTACCAGACTAACCTATCATTAGTTCTAGTGACCGGCTGCTTTACCAGGCTAACCTATCATTAGTTCATGTGACCGGCTGGTTTACCCGGCTAACCTATCATTAGTTCATGTGACTGGCTGGTTTACCAGGCTAACCTATCATTAGTTCATGTGACCAGCTGGTTTACCAGGCTAACCTATCATTAGTTCATGTGACCGGCTGGTTTACCAGGCTAACCTATCATTAGTTAATGTGACCGGCTGGTTTACCAGGCTAACCTATCATTAGTTCACTTGACCGGCTGGTTTACCAGGCTAACCTATCATTAGTTCATGTGACCGGCTGGTTTACCAGGCTAACCTATCATTAGTTCATGTGACCGGCTGGTTTACCAGGCTAACCTATCATTAGTTCATGTGACCGGCTGCTTTACCAGGCTAACCTATCATTAGTTCACCTGACCGGCTGGTTTACCAGGCTAACCTATCATTAGTTCATGTGACCAGCTGGTTTACCAGGCTAACCTATCATTAGTTCATGTGACCGGCTGGTTTACCAGGCTAACCTATCATTAGTTCATGTGACCGGCTGGTTTACCAGGCTAACCTATCATTAGTTCATGTGACCGGCTGGTTTACCAGGCTAACCTATCATTAGTTCATGTGACCGGCTGGTTTACAAGGCTAACCTATCATTAGTTCATGTGACCGGCTGGTTTACCAGGCTAACCTATCATTAGTTCATGTGACCGGCTGGTTTACAAGGCTAACCTATCATTAGTTCATGTGACCGGCTGCTTTACCAGGCCAACCTATCATTAGTTCTAGTGACCAGCTGGTTTACCAGGCTAACCTATCATTAGTTCATGTGACCGGCTGGTTTACCAGGCTAACCTATCATTAGTTCATGTGACCGGCTGGTTTACAAGGCTAACCTATCATTAGTTCTAGTGACTGGCTGGTTTACCAGGCTAACCTATCATTAGTTCATGTGACCAGCTGGTTTACCAGGCTAACCTATCATTAGTTCTAGTGACCGGCTGGTTTACCAGGCTAACGTATCATTAGTTCATATGACCGGCTGGTTTACCAGGCTAACCTATCATTAGTTCATGTGACCGGCTGGTTTACCAGGCTAACCTATCATTAGTTCTAGTGACCGGCTGGTTTACCAGGCTAACCTATCATTAGTTCATATGACCGGCTGGTTTACCAGGCTAACCTATCATTAGTTCTAGTGACCAGCTGCTTTACCAGGCTAACCTATCATTAGTTCTAGTGAATACTGACGCCAAATCATGCACATGCAGTGTTGCACATTGTCAGTTTTTCTCTTTGGAGTTTTTGATAACATGGACTTTTGATAAGTGTCCAGGATGCCAGATTTCCTCATTTCTTATAAAAGCAAAACATGTAGTTTGCTATTTAATGTCATAAATTTAATCATTTTCATATGTATTCATATATTTTCATACTCACCATTTCCTATTATTACTGCAGTATACTTTCATGTCATCCTTTTTTAATCCATTCTTCTTTGAATTTTAGAAGTATTCTCCCTAATTTGTTTTGAGAAGTTTGTTTTTCCTTCAGATGCTGAGCAATACTGAATAATCACAGTGACATTGAACCAATGCCCCTGCTACAATCTTCACAGTTTCCCTTTCAAGAAACTCATATTTTCAAAAATTAGTACTTCGGATAAAACACAGAAACAGATCTATAGTTTGCATCATTGTGTTCGGCTGCAATTACTTTGAGCATCCTCATAAGTTGACATGTTGTCATGTAATCAGGTTGTATCAGGTACTGCAGGCTATGGTATGTTGTCATGTAATCAGGTTGTATCAGGTACTGCAGGCTATAGTATGTTGTCATGTAATCAGGTTGTATCAGGTACTGCAGGCTATGGTATGTTCTCATGTAATCAGGTTGTATCAGGTACTGCAGGCTATGGGATGTTGTCATGTAATCAGGTTGTATCAGGTACTGCAGGTTATGGTATGTTGTCATGTAATCAGGTTGTATCAGGTACTGCAGGCTATGGTATGTTGTCATGTAATCGGGTTGTATCAGGTACTGCAGGCTATGGTATGTTGTCATGTAATCAGGTTGTATCAGGTACTGCAGGCTATGGTATGTTGTCATGTAATCAGGTTGTATCAGGTACTGCAGGCTTACAGTGTAAGCAGTCTTACTTTGTGTCTGAGGGTCCATGTTCATGTTCATTACTGGAGTCTGGATGAAGATCTCTCACAGACAGACAGCTGAGTGCTGGAGGCTCTTCCCCTCCCTCCTCTTCCTCCACACACACTCTCATCTTCTGGACTTCAGTAACACTGTACACACACACACACACACACACACACACACACACACACACACACACACACACACACACACACACACACACACACACATTTAAATGATTTATTTATGTCCACATAAATACAGAGTACAAAGGACATAAACACTAATAATGCAGTCAGATGCTGGGAGACAGTTAGTTGCAAAAGTGCCTAGTTGGAAACCACAATAATGCATACAAAAAATAAGGAACACCACACAGGGTGATGGCAGTGGCAAGTTGACAAATACAGTTAGGGCCTGTGTCCACCTAGCGTCTTTTCATCAGCTCCGGCGTCTATTTTCAATTGTTTCCAATGGGGGGAGAGCGTATGCGAGCGCACACGGACGTCTAGAGAAAGTGCGCTGCGTCCAGCGTATATTTTCAGCTCTGGTGTTTTTGTGCACCCGACTCCCAGCGCTCCCAGCGCTTCCAGCCGAAATTATTTTAACTTTTCAGAAAGACGCTGGTGTTGGGTGCTCCTTTTCTGGCAACTAAATTATGAAAAAACTCGCAACAGAGACAGAAAGGCTCAATTGTGGGAGCAGATTGGCTAGACACTTAATATTTCTGGTGAGTGTTGAGCTAAATCACTGTATGTGTGTTGTTTGCTAATGTTAGCTGTCAGCTATCAAGCTACTACCGCACTGAGCTAACGTTAGTTTCAGACTGCTTCCTTGTTATATTGTGCGCCGAGATCAGCGTTCCCCAGCGCACTCCCAGCGTTTAACGTCGGAAAAAGACGCTAGGTGGACACAGGCCCTTACACTGTAATACAAGATATTGGTTAGTATCCACTTCAACACAAAAAGCAGAGCCTTCTCCATATTGAGTGGCTACCAATAATAGCAGAGACTGAGCAATACCTTACTAGCTGTTTAAAACTTCTCTTAGGTAGTCCAGCCATCTGGAGGCCTCTCACAACCAGTTTGTGAACATGACTCAGGCTGCCGAATATGAAAACTAAAAGTTTACAACTGTAGCCCAGCTGTGAAATGGTCTGCTTCAGCTGTAGTCATGTAATCAGGTTGTATCAGGTACTGCAGGCTATGGTATGTTGTCATGTAATCAGGTTGTATCAGGTACTGCAGGCTATGGTATGTTGTCATGTAATCAGGTTGTGTCAGGTACTGCAGGCTATGGGATGTTGTCATGTAATCAGGTTGTATCAGGTACTGCAGGCTATGGGATGTTGTCATGTAATCAGGTTGTATCAGGTACTGCAGGCTATGGGACGTTGTCATGTAATCAGGTTGTATCAGGTACTGCAGGCTATGGGATGATGTCATGTAATCAGGTTGTATCAGGTACTGCAGGTTATGGTATGTTGTCATGTAATCAGGTTGTATCAGGTACTGCAGGCTATGGTATGTTGTCATGTAATCGGGTTGTATCAGGTACTGCAGGCTATGGTATGTTGTCATGTAATCAGGTTGTATCAGGTACTGCAGGCTATGGTATGTTGTCATGTAATCAGGTTGTATCAGGTACTGCAGGCTATGGTATGCTAATGCTGTCATGTAATCAGGTTGTATCAGGTACTGCAGGCTTTGGTATGTTGTCATGTAATCAGGTTGTATCAGGTACTGCAGGCTTACAGTGTAAGCAGTCTTACTTTGTCTCTGAGGGTCCATGTTCATTACTGGAGTCTGGATGAAGATCTCTCACAGACAGACAGCTGAGTGCTGGAGGCTCTGCCCCGCGCTCTTCTTCCTCCACAAACACACTCATCTTCTGGACTTCAGTAACACTGTACACACACACACACACACACACACACACACACACACACACACACACACACACACACACACACACGGAGCCCAGCCGGCATGTAACAATGCAGTAATAATGCAAAGTAACTTAAATGAAAGTAGCTAGTAATATGTAGTATAAATACATTCTTGAAGTAACTTGTCCAACACTGACACACAAACACACACTGACACACACACACACGCACACGCACGCGCACACGCACACGCACACACACACACACACACACACACACACACACACACACACACACACACACACACACACACACACACCCTGGTAAGTTAGTGTCACCTCATTTTCGATAAACACGTCTAATTAAAAGCAGTGTGTATTAATCTGTGGATCTGCTTTTTTTAATGTAGATCATTGTTATTATCTCATAATTGTGATATAATGATCTGAACCAAACAGTGGAGATGTTGATGTGAGCTTGTATTTAACAGAAGGCCAACATGACTCAGCTGTTTAATTTAATCCAGTTTGATGTCTGTCTTGATCTGAGACTCTGAGAGAAGCTGTCATTAGTTTGTCCACTAATAAATAATTTACATCTCAGACACTTTACTGTAGTTTAACACCTGTAAACTTCATTCAACACCCTGCAGCCACTGACCTGATGGCCACACATCACTTTCTATTTTATTAGTTATTTATTCACTTATTTAGACTATTCTTTATAACTAATTATTATTATCATTATTATTATTATTATTATTATTATTAAATTATAAGTATTGGTTGTCCTTGTGTAGTCTCCCTCCTTAATGACATGTAGTTTTATTTCAGGTTCATAATTGTAACTAAGCAGTTGTTGGCTCAGTTTGTTTTTCACCTGCACTAAAATACAGCAGAATGCAGGATGTCTTAAGTGTTTGTTTTGAGCTAACTGTCGTTACTCGTGTCGCACATGTTTTCTAAACGGAACGCAATAATTGAGCTGAATATTTTCTGGAGCACAGCACGGTCTTCCGCCCAGAGCCGGAAGACTTGGAGCGAGGTTTTTCAATCCACTGGCTCTATTCACTGTTGAGGAGTCACGTGACTGACAGCCAGCCACATCTCTCAGTCTCAGACCAAGACGCCGGAATAAAACTGGATAAATAATAATAATATTATTAATAAACTGCGTCATGTCGGCCTTCTTTGAAGTAGGCTACAGGCCCACGTCAGCTTCTCTCTGTGTTATTTACTGACACTGGATCTGTTCATTACTTTTGAGAAACATTTCTTAATGTATTTCAGCTGAAGATAAATCTCGGTCAGAGACTTTGACATTATATGTTGTAATAACACTCACCATGTTCCAGCCGTCTCCCTCCTGCTGCTCTGCTCTCTCAAAATGGAGATCTGAATGGCGCTGTCTGAATGGAATTAAAACTGCGACACATTTTCATACTTTCACTTTCAAGTTTGCTCCGCCTGTAAAGAGAGCCAAAGTCACGCCCACTTCCGGGTTAGGCCTGCGCACCAAGAGATTTCATCCACAATTCATTTTCCCATAGATATGTCGTAAAATGCTTATAAACATAGTTTTACTTAGTCAAATCAAGCGATTCAGCTCAGGAGAGACAATAGAACAGTTCACTCAAACCAAAGCTAAAAAGTTGGAAAAAAAAGAAAGAAAATCCGCTATATTTCTACGTTTTGGTCCGACTGCGATGTTATGGTCTCTCCTGTTTCTAAATACAGCTGAATCGTTTGCTTTGACTAAGTAAAACTATGTTTTTACAAGCATTTAACGAAATGTCTATGGGAAAATAAATGGCGGATGAAATCTCTTGGTGCACATGCCTAACCCGAAAGTGGGTGTACCTTTGGCTGTCTATGGAGAAGCGTTGTGGCATTTGAGTGGGCGAGCTGTAGGCTAACTTAATTTTAAGTCAAGCAGCAGGGGGATAGAATGAGATACTGTGGTGAAAATGACAAGTTAAAGTTAAGCTAAATCTCTATGGTCAGAAAAACGTGACAAGATGCCCAAATTAAAATGAATGGAAATGATTGAGCTCGATGTGGTTTACATTTAGCTGAAACTGATGAAAAAATAAATAGTCTTCTTATCCTACTTAGCCTCCTACTACAACCAAGAGGAAAACGCTGGGATGGAACCAGAAATAGAGTATTGGAATTAAATAATAATGTGGTAAATTACCCCAAAATAATCAAGTTACTACAGTTTAATGTGGCTTAATTACCTAAAAGTAGGCTAATGGAATGAAATTAAATGTAATCCAATATGTAGCCATTTGGTCATACGAGGTGACAAAGGACTGCAGCACTAAATACACACACACACACACACACACACACACACACACACACACACACACACACACACACACACACACACACACACACACACACACACACACACACACACACACACACACACACACACACACACACACACACACACACACTTATATTGAACCAAGCTGTGCATTATTATTATACAAATGAGAAATTATCCTAAGGTGCTCTGCAGTTTGACAGACAGATGCTGCCCCCTGGTGGCTGAACGGCCTCAGTGAGAGAGAATCAGCACTGAGTTTGAGCTTGAGTTTATTTAATTCTCACTCACAGTATTCACTGAATAAAAGCAGAATGTACACACAGAACTGTTAAGATCTAGCTAAAAACAAGGAAATAGATGTAAAAAAAAAATAGATTTCATATCACAGATCTAGCTAAAAACAAGAAAATAGATTATAAAAATAGATTACATATCACAGGTCACATTTTCAGGACATTGAAACACATAATACATCAAACACAGACATAAGAGTCTCTTAAGACTGAGTGTTAAAGAGTCTGACAGCAGTGGGCAGGGTTGCTGTTCTCAGGCGGTTTGTCCTGGCCGAGAAGGTCGTGAGCTGTCTGCCACTCTGTAGTGTCCTGCTAGTGCAGCTGGCTCTGTCCTGTGGGAGCAGGTCGTGCAGTGTCCTGCCAGTGCAGCTGGCTCTGTCCTGTGGGAGCAGGTCGTGCAGGGTCCTGCCAGTGCAGCTGGCTCTGTCCTGTGGGAGCAGGTCGTGCAGTGTCCTGCCAGTGCAGCTGGCTCTGTCCTGTGAGAGCAGGTCGTGCAGTGTCCTGCCAGTGCAGCTGGCTCTGTCCTGTGGGAGCAGGTCGTGCAGTCGGTGATGTGTGTTCATCATGGCCTTGACCAGTGTTATTGCTGCCTCTTCTCTCCTGCTTTGTAGGGATGGGAGTTGAGGCTGGATCAGGTTGCCTCTGAAGATGATTCTGATGGCTCTCCTTTGCACTCTCTTCAGTTGTGCTGTTTGTTTTTTGGTGCATCCCACTATAGGAGGACTGACTCCTCCATGTTCCAGACAAGGCCTGACCAGGGTGGTATAGATGGTCACCAGATCTTCGCAGGGTAGGCCTTGCCTGGCTAGTACAGTCAGGAAGTGTAACTTTTTCGAAGCTTTCTTCACTGACTGTTCCACTTGAGTGTTGCCGCTGAGGTCATCACTACATCAGTTTAAAGCTTTACTCATACAAGGGGAGTCTTTTTTCAGGAGCTTCTCTCTCTCTCTCTCTCTCTCTCTCTCTCTCTCTCTCTCTCTCTCTCTCTCTCTCTCTCTCTCTCTCTCTCTCTCTCTCTCTCTCTCTCTCTCTCTCTCTCTCTCTCTCTCTCTCTCTGAATTTTAGGATCTCACTCATTTGTTTTGAGAAGTTTGTTTTTCCTTCAGTTGCTGAACAATACTGAATAATCAAAGTGACATTAAACCAATGCCCCTCTAGAATCTTAAAAGATTCCCTTTCTAGAAACTCAGACTTTCAAAAATGATTTGTTCACAAGTACTTTGGCTAAAACACAGAAACAGTTCTATAGTTTGTCTATTATGTTCGACTGCAATTACTTTCAGTACCCTCATCATTTGACAAGTTCTCATTTAATCAGGTTGTATCAGGTACTGCAGGCTTACAGTGCAGGGGCAATTGTAGGATCAGACCTCTAGGGGGCCTCAGCCCCTAATCAGAATGTGACATGCACACAGTGCCTTATAAACAGTGTTGGGAACGTTACTTTAAAAAAGTAATTAGTTATAGTTACTCACTACTTGTTCCAAAAAGTAACTGAGTTAGTAACTGAATTACTCTATAATAAAAGTAACTAGTTACCAGGGAAAGTAACTATTTGCGTTATCTCCACGTTGAAAATGCCAAATTTTCATGGATTGCTGCAAACCTGAGGGTACCCTCACGGGCCCCTCGAGCCGACCAAAACGGGCCGAGGCCGGGCTTGTTTTTCATTTATTTTTAATTAATAGGTCCGGGGTCGGGCCGTTTCAATAATTAAATTAAATAATGTTGTATTAGCGTACTCGCTTGATTTTACACAGCGGAGCACAGTCAGACAAAGAGGAGGAGAGGTGCACAGACACTCCCATAGCCACACACAGACCCTGTCCGTCCATGTACAGCGAGCGGACAGCTCCCGAACACAGAGAGAGAGAGAGAGAGTCACGGCCCAGCCACATCTACGCGTCGTTTGACGCGGGGCTGACGCTGCTGCCCATCCACTTTGTATTGGAACATGCTGCACGCGTCGTCTGGTCTCCCAGCATGCTTTGCGAGGCGTCGAGCAGCATGTTCCAATACAAAGTGGATGGGCAGCAGCGTCAGCCCCGCGTCAAACGACGCGTAGATGTGGCTGGGCCGTCAGAGAGACAGACAGAGAGAGGCTGCGCAGGACGGCCGCGCGGCGACGCAGCACGCGGAACAGAGAGGGAGAGCGATGTGTCATTATATCTAATATTGGCTTCGGGCCTCGCAACGGGCTGGATCGGGCACGGGTCTGCATGTCACGGGCCGGGGAGGGCTCGGGCCGAAATTTCAGCCCCGCGCAGCTCTCTACTCCGGACTCGCCATTTCTGCTGCTTCCTCGAATCTGTTTGGTGTGTGTGTGTGTGTGTGTGTCGCCCGTGTCCAGACTCCTGGCTCGTGTGTAACACTGGCTCCGATTGGCTACCATGAAACACATGACTCTGCCTTAGCCAATCATAATCGTTTATCTCGTTATAACCCACCCGGTCTCCTCACTTGACAACACTAGTGTAGGCTACGGGTAGTTTACTCAATCATTTCATAGTAACGCACCGCATTTAGCGTCCAGTAACGATAACGGCGTTGTAACGACGGAAACAGTAATTAGTTAGATTACCCCGTTACTGAAAAAATAACGGCGTTACCTAACGCCGTTCTTTTAAACGGCGTTATTCCAAACACTGCTTATAAAAGTGGTTAACTCCACCACACTAAATCCCTCACCACACTGGATAACACCATTAAAGGAGAATCCAATCTTCTTCTTTTTTACAACCTGGAGCTAATTTACAGCTTTAATTATGATTTTTAACTCAAAACACAAACACAGCAGGCTGAGCTAGTGCACATTTTCTCATTGTCTCTATGATATAATAAGGATATGAGCCACTGTGTGTCAGAAAATAAGCTATTGTGACAGATTCTGGCTCTCAAAATATGATCAAGGCCGTGTCTAGTCCATCCAAACCTGGCACAATAACACAGAACGTCTTTGCACAGAAATATCAAGCAAGAAGCCACCAATATGGTCGAGAGTTTACCTTCTAGCAGGCCAGGGCGATGACATGTAGACAGCCCGGCTTGTATGGCCAGCCCAGTCGGTAGTGTGGAGGCCAGATTCAGGCAGCCTCCGCTCATAAGACGCTTAGAAAAGAAAAGTCTCACACACACACTAACACGGGGCTGCGCACCTGAAATCCACGGCTATAATCTCTAAGCCACTCCCACTTCCTGTTTGACTCTGATGCAAAGACGTAAATTGACATATTATAATTAAACAAGGGGGTGTCTGACCATACATATCAGTCACATATCACTATGTGACACTATTTATACGACGTAAATAGATGCTAAACCACACATGGGCAAAATACGGGCACCCCCTGTGTGGCCCGCGATGGAATTGAAAAAAAAAAAAAATCTGTACTAATCTCTGTCCTCCACTGTACTGTACATTGTCCTCCACTGTACTGTACTGCACTGTAGGCCTACTGTACTGTACTGTACATTGTCCTCCACTGTACTGTACTACCCTGTACTGTACTGTAGTGTACTGTACTGTACATTGTCCTCCACTGTACTGTGCTGTACTGTACTGTACTGTAGTGTACTGTACATTGTCCTCCACTGTACTGTACTGTACTGTACTGTACTGTACTGTACATTGTCCTCCACTGTGCTGTACTGTCTGACTTGAAAGCCCTCTTTATGGTTTGACATGTTGCATTCTGAGATACTTTTCTGCTGACCAAAGTTGTGGTTTTTCACCATTCTGGGTAAATTCTTGAGACTAGTTAGTTTCAGAAGGGAATTGATGCCAGACCTACTACTGCTGCGTGATGCCTTCATTTACTGCTGGGGAAGCCCCTCAGACACGCACAAAATATTCCAGTTTTATCCTTATTCCAAAGAAGACGATATTCCTACTAAGCTTTCTATGCTTAATGAAAATGAATATTCCACCAATATTCCCGTTTACATGCAGCCATGAAAACTCTGACTAATGGAAGACATCCCCATGATGTCGAAGGTCGAAGGTCAATTAGATCCTCTCCAGTTTGCCTATCAGGCAGGTAGGGGTGTGGAGGATGCTACCCTAACCTTACTCAATCTTTGAGTTCAACATCTGGAGGCCCCAAAAACACATGCCTGCATTCAACACCATCCAGTCTGATCTCCTTGCAGAGAAACTTATTTCTCATTTGAATCTGAAGCCAAATCTTATTGGCTGGATTGTGGACTTCCTGACGGACAGGTCACAATGTGTGAGGGTCAGGGGTGTGTTATCCTCCAAGCTATTCACTTCTACTGGTTCCCCCCCAGGGCTGTGTCCTCTCCTCACTGTTCTTTATCTTCTACACTCACTTCTGTAGTAGGATGTATGAGAAGAGGCATTTCCTGAAGTTTGCCGACGACTCAGTCATTGTAAGTCTTTTAAATGACAATGGGACTGAGCATGGTCCTATATAGTGGACGATTTCATATCTTGGTGTAATGACACCTTCTTGTCAATCAATGTTTCGAAGACTAAAGTTATGATCATTGATTTCCGTAAAACTCAACCTGCTATTTCTCATACCACTATTCAGGATATGGAAGTTGAGATCGTCCCAGAGTATACATACTTGGGAACTCTGGTATTTAACACTCCTCCTATGTTGTATTGGACTAAACTGGCAATGTTGTGATTTTGTGTCGTAGATATTTTCTCTTCATCTCTGAATATTGATATGACCGCTTAACTGCATACTTACACTAAGACAGATTCCTTGTAGGTAATAGCAGACAATTGGACTCGAGTCATAGGGACTCGGACTCGAGTCGACTCGAGTCGCAAATTTGACGACTTCCGACTCGACTCGGACTTGGAAGGTAAATACTTGAAACTCGACTCGGACTTGGAAGAAAATGACTCGAAACTCGACTCGGACTTGTGACAAGATCAGCCGAGTGCACCAGCTGGGCGTACGCCTAGGTTTACACGCTACGTCCGATGTAGAACTCAAAGTTACGACTAACTTAATTTTATGACTAGTGCACCCTGTATGCGCTGCGTCTGTGTATGGAGCAGGCGTAAAAGTTACACCCAAATGCGTAGCTACTCACTGACAGCTGTCTCATCTTGATCTGCGCGTGATGCGGCCGGAATCTTCTCCAAAAATATCGATCGATATGTGCTGTAAATATAGACGTTTTGGGCGCAGGACCTCCGCTCGTCGGCGGGTTTTAAGCTGATGCGTCGGAAGATCTTTCAATTTCTTCCTGACTTCGTCAACTGCCCGCAGTGCGCAGTCTGCCATCGCATTCAGTACTGATTGCACTTGTGACCAAACTGCTTGTGTTGGCGCTGTTAAATTGAGCTGTGAGAACGTTTCTATGCTTTGAATACAACTCTATAAGTTTGAGCTGAGTTGGAGCTGTCTGTCAGCTGTCTCGAGCTCGTCTGAGAGAAGTGTGTTGCTTGGCAACAAGCACGTATTAACGTGAACGTGCACGTCTGCAGCCTAAATAATCTCTGCCTTGTCATTTTTTCTAACCTGTGACTCGACTTGACATAACGTGTGACTCGACTCGAGACTTGACTTGAAATAACATTGTGACTTGACTTGACTTGCCGACAAAAGGAAAGACTTTGGACTTGCTTGAGACTCGGGACCAATTGACTTGAGACTCGCTTGGGACTCGGATCAGAGGGACTTGGACAATTGTCTGGGTAATAGTGCATATTAGTGGCAATAAAAGTGATTCTGATTCTGACTAAGTGAACATCAAATAGTAGTCCATGGGTTCAGGAAACAGGCTGCAATAGCACGGTTCCTCCACTAGATGGTAGCCGGCACCACATGGGGAGCCTCAACAAAGACACTGCGCATCTCCTCACTGGCCCTGGTGTTCTCTGCCGCCGAGTACTGCGCCCCGGTCTGGTGCCGCAGCACCCACGTGAAGAAGCTGGATGTTGTCCTCAACAGCGTCCTGCGGACAGTTTCTGGTTGCCTACAAGCCACACCGGTAAACCAGCTGCCCGTACTCGCTGGTATTGCCCCAGCTACCATCAGACGAGAAGCAGCCACACTGGCCCTTGCCCGCAAGGCACAGATCAGCGCATCCCACCTCCTTCACAATACCACCACAGAGACACCACGACGCGTGCGCCTAAAGTCACGGCGCCCCTTTTCCATGCAAGCCCACAGGCTACTCCACACAACACCATCTGACACTTCCAAAGCCTCCTGGGTCAGGACGAGATGGAGGGACCAGTGGAGGTCAGCAGAACCATCCAGGCTGCACCTCTACATCAATGACCCTCTGGACGTCCCTGGTCAGGACTTGCCCCGGAAGCAGTGGACTACTCTCAACCGCCTAAGGACCGGCGTCGGACGCTACGGCGCCTCAATGAAGAGGTGGGGTCTTAAGGACAGTGCCTCATGCGAGTGTGGAGCCCCTGCACAGACTGTGGAACATATAACCACCAGTTGCCCCAAACACCGGCCACCGCATGGAGAATGCGGCCTGATGGAACTGGACGATGAAACGTTGGCCTGGCTTGCCTCAACGGAGCTGCAGGTCTAAAGACACACGCCAGAAGAAGAAGTAGAAGAGCTCTACTCTTGTTAGGTTTACACTTGCTGCTGCTCTGCCTCAATTTTTCGATTTTAACAGTAGCCGACATTCCTGTTTCCAAAGTGAATGGATGAAAAAGATAATCAAAGATTTCAGGCAGAGCAAAATAAAGAAATCTAAGATAGAAACAAAAAGTTGTTTATACACAACCACAATTAAAATGCTCTTTTTGGGGATTTGAAGGCTCATGGGATACAGACCAGGTTCAGTGTGATAATGAGTGACTTGTCTGACCTGATGATCAGGTCTCTTGCTGTGATGAGTGACATGTCTGACATGATGATCAGGTCTCTTGCTGTGATGATGAGTGACTTGTCTGACATGATGATCAGGTCTCTTGCTGTGATGATGAGTGACTTGTCTGACATGATGATCAGGTCTCTTGCTGTGATGAGTGACTTGTCTGACATGATGATCAGGTCTCTTGCTGTGATGAGTGACTTGTCTGACATGATGATCAGGTCTCTTACTGTGATGAGTGACTTGTCTGACATGATGATCAGGTCTCTTGCTGTGATGATGAGTGACTTGTCTGACATGATGATCAGGTCTCTTGCTGTGATGAGTGACTTGTCTGACATGATGATCAGGTCTCTTGCTGTGATGACTGACTTGTCTGACATGATGATCAGGTCTCTTGCTGTGATGATGAGTGACTTGTCTGACATGATGATCAGGTCTCTTGCTGTGATGATGAGTGACTTGTCTGACCTGATGATCAGGTCTCTTGCTGTGATGATGAGTGACTTGTCTGACATGATGATCAGGTCTCTTGCTGTGATGATGAGTGACTTGTCTGACATGATGATCAGGTCTCTTGCTGTGATGAGTGACTTGTCTGACATGATGATCAGGTCTCTTGCTGTGATGATGAGTGACTTGTCTGACATGATGATCAGGTCTCTTGCTGTGATGATGAGTGACTTGTCTGACATGATGATCAGGTCTCTTGCTGTGATGAGTGACTTGTCTGACATGATGATCAGGTCTCTTGCTGTGATGAGTGACTTGTCTGACATGATGCTCAGGTCTCTTGCTGTGATGAGTGACTTGTCTGACATGATGATCAGGTCTCTTGCTGTGATGAGTGACTTGTCTGACATGATGATCAGGTCTCTTGCTGTGATCAGTGACATGTCTGACATGATGATCAGGTCTCTTGCTGTGATGATGAGTGACTTGTCTGACATGATGATCAGGTCTCTTGCTGTGATGATCAGTGACTTGTCTGACATGATGATCAGGTCTCTGGCTGTGATGAGTGACTTGTCTGACATGATGATCAGGTCTCTTGCTGTGATGAGTGACTTGTCTGACATGATGATCAGGTCTCTTGCTGTGATGATGAGTGACTTGTCTGACATGATGATCAGGTCTCTTGCTGTGATGAGTGACTTGTCTGACATGATGATCAGGTCTCTTGCTGTGATGAGTGACTTGTCTGACATGATGATCAGGTCTCTTGCTGTGATGATGAGTGACTTGTCTGACATGATTATCAGGTATCTTGCTGTGATGAGTGACTTGTCTGACATGATGATCAGGTCTCTTGCTGTGATGATGAGTGACTTGTCTGACATGATGATCAGGTCTCTTGCTGTGATGATGAGTGACTTGTCTGACCTGATGATCAGGTCTCTTGCTGTGATGAGTGACTTGTCTGACATGATGATCAGGTCTCTTGCTGTGATGATGAGTGACTTGTCTGACCTGATGATTAGGTCTCTTGCTGTGATGATGAGTGACTTGTCTGACATGATGATCAGGTCTCTTGCTGTGATGAGTGACTTGTCTGACATGATGATCAGGTCTCTTGCTGTGATGATGAGTGACTTGTCTGACCTGATGATCAGGTCTCTTGCTGTGATCAGTGACTTGTCACAAGCTTTTATCTCGCCTCAAAAGAAAAACAGGACTTGTTTCTCAAATAAAAACCTATAACTTGAGAGGCGGAGCCTTTTCACCAGGGACTCTATATGATACCCAAAAGAATGAACAGTATGTCATTTCTCTGCTGGCACTGTAAAAAAGGCAAATTCTTTCATATGGTTTGGTCATGTAATTGACTTTATTTTGGAACTCTGTGACTAAGATAATATCACACTGTGTGTCTACATGGCGGCTAGGAAGTGCATAGCTTGAAACTGGAAAGCATCCAACCCCTCAGTAATAATAGTCCACCGGTGGAATGAACTCTCACGTCTCAGGTTGGATAATATTTATTATGAGTGTAGCCCTCCCACCAAACCTTGCTCATTTACATAAGATGGATTACTGAAAGCATGGGAGGAGCAATGGTGAGAGGTACCAGTAATATTCTCGTTATCTAGGTTCTCACTATAGTCACTAAGAGGCCCCAGTTAGCCACAAGAATACACTATTATAGCTATACGGTACACTGAACACAAAATCTCCCATGCAACAGCAAAACAAAATGATAACCTGTTAAACTCACACAGCGGTTAGCTTATTCCCCAAAAAGAAATCAACAACAATACACAGACCACAGATACTCTCTTTGAAAGTGAAACACAGTGTATATTTATTCACCAACACACTCTTATCCTGTAATCAACCTAAAATATAATAACCTCCTAGACTAAATACCCGGGTTTTACTAATGTCTGTGGTACCACTCGTTGGCGCGCTTGTTGGAGCTCAATGAAATCCAATCCAGAAGGAAAAGTCACTTACTCACAGTCTCGTCTGTAGTGATGCAACTACCTCCCAGAGAAACCACTCCAGCAAGATACACAGTCCTGAACCAGTAGTCCTCTCGCCCGGTTATTCTGCTCCGATGAGAAACCTCTCTCTCCTCACCCAAGGCCAGCGAAGATCCTCCCAGTAGGGCTGTGCAATTAATCGAATTGTAATTTACGTTATAATTTGGCTTCCCACAATTATACAACCATTAGGCTATTTATCATATATATACTGTACATTTAGTTAGTCTATTTATTCATCTATCAATTTTCCTTGTACTTGCCCTTTAATGTTACCTCTTGTTCAATTCAAGTATATTTACATTCAGAAGAAATTCAGGAATAAAAGGACAAACTTTCCAAATTTAACAAATGCATGACATTGCCAATTGAATATTCCTACCTGCCAGACGTAGGCTGGCGCTGAAATCCAGGGGAGTTGAAACGAGGCCGCACCGCGGACACGGGACCAATTAACTAGGCTGAACAGCACTGCTCAATTTCGGCCCCGTAGCCGTGCTGAGTCCGCTCCTTTTTCAGGAGAAACTATCAGGATACAGACAGCTCTACAGCTGTGACTGACTGACTGATTAGATGACTGACGTACTGACAAACGTTTTATCAGCAACTGACTATTTTGATGTCTCTGTCTGTCGCGCTGTTCACTTGACACCTCGAGCTTCTCCTGCCCGTCACAACTTTTCCTCCAGGCACTGATGCGTCTAACTGACTCCTGTCAATCACTCCCGCCCACAACATCAATGATTGGACAAAAAACACGCACTGATCAGGTAATAGGTTAAAACTTTGCGCATTGCGGTAAAATAAACATTCCTTACTGGTCAATAAGTTGGTGTCATGTGTCCGTCATTAATTACAGGCATGTTCTTCTTAACCCTTTAGGCTACCAGTTAACTGATCAGTAGGCCTACATACAAGCAGGTTTTAAGAAACAGAAAAGGAACCACTTAGTTTCTCTCATACATATGTCTCCATTTGACACCACACAATATGAAGTTGGACAAATTTAAATTATATTTTACAGGGGCACTACACTCTCCCCCCACCAAAACAGTCATGTCCTCATGACGAGGATGAAAAGAAACCTGTTGAAACCAGTTCTCCCACAGAATAAAGAAAAACATGAATAACATGTACATTTGTCAGGTTTCTTTTCTTTGCTCCCCCCACAAATACATACATACACACTAACTTATCCACTTAAAAAGTGTGCTTATGTACCAAACAACAGGGATAAGTGGGATAGACTGGGAAACTGAGTCCTTCCGGACTATTACCGGGTCAACTGTGTGTGTCTTGACAACAACAGAAGACTGGGTTCCAGGTACGTCATAGGTCAGTCTCTCAGGGGCTTTTCTCTGTCGTTGAGGCCTTGTTGTCTTCTCTTGTCTATCTTGTGCATCCTCTTCTCTTCTATCCTGTGCATCCTCTTCTCGTGTTTCTTCTACAGGCTCTTCTTGTTCAAGAACTTCCTCCTGACGTGCCTCTTCCATGTGTGGCATACATTCGATTGCTGCATCCACCTCTGAGATCACTGCAGGCAGGTCAAGGTCCAGATCCAGACTGAATGGTTCGGCATGCTCCCTCATCTGATGTGGAGTATAGTAGTCATACCACATACCAGTCTCCTCCTCATCATCGGAATGAGATTCACCTCCCTCTTCCTTGTCAGGACATGTGGCATCAATAGGACCAGAGGAGTCTTCTTTCTTTCTTTTATGCCTTGGACTTCTCCTTTTACGCTTTGGCAGCTCTGGCAAACTCTCTGGTTCCAAGCGTACTTCCTGTCCCAACGGCAGCAGATGGTTTCTATGCAGCACTTTCACAGGCCCATCTCCACTTTCTGGTCTGAGTCTGAATACTGGCAGATCTGGCATCTGGCTCTCCACAATGTACTCAATTGACTTCCACCGGTCAGCTAGCTTGTGCTTTCCCTGCAGACCAAGATTCCTGATCAGCACACGATCACCTGGAGCCAGAGGAAAATAGCGAACCTTCTGATCGTACCGTTGTTTATTCCCATCATTCTTTTTCTTAGCCATCATTTCAGCCAACTGGTATGCAGCTTGAAGTTCACGCCTCATGTTCTTCACATATCTCACATAGGACTTTGTGGAAGAGCCATCACTTGAGACGCCAAAACACAAGTCTATGGGCATCCTAGCCTCACGTCCGAACATGAGAAAATAGGGCGAATAACCAGTAGACTCATTTTGCGTACAGTTGTATGCATGGACTAAGTGACTGATATGTTGGCTCCATTTGCTCTTCTTCACAGGATCAAGTGTCCCGAGCATGTCCAGCAGGGTCCTATTGAAGCGCTCAGGCTGGGGGTCACCTTGAGGGTGATAGGGAGTGGTCCTTGATTTCTTCACCCCTAACATGCTCAATAGCTCATGGATGAGACGACTCTCAAAGTCTCTCCCCTGGTCGGAATGCACTCTGTTTGGCAAACCATAGTGAACAAAGTACTTTTCCCACAGCACTTTTGCCACAGTAGTAGCTTTTTGGTCCCTTGTTGGAAAAGCTTGTGCGTATCTGGTGTAGTGGTCTGTAATGACTAGTACATTGCACACATTACTGGCATCAGGCTCAATGGACAAGAAATCCATGCAGATGAGATCCATGGGACCCTCACTGGTCAGATGAGACAAACAAGCAGCCCTCTTGGGTAGTGTCTTCCTCTGAATACATCGTGCACATGACTTGCAGTACTTCTCTATCTCTGTCTTCATGCGAGGCCAATAGAACCTTTCTCGCACTAGACCGTAGGTCTTATCAAAACCTAAATGGCCAGAGTCATCATGTAAAGACTTGAGCACAGTCTTCCTCAACTCCTGAGGCAGCAGCAGTTGGCGGCGAACTGGTTTGTTAGGTGGATGAGCAACTCTATAGAGGGTGGTGTCTTGAAGTTTTAGCTTATCCCACTCCTTAAGCAACAGAGGGATGTCACCATGCTTCTCTTTGACAGCTTTGTTCACATTGTTTTGACGCACAGCTTTCCATACTTCCCCAATACATGGGTCTTCTTGCTGAGACCGAGCAATCTCTGCTGAGCTTATCTTCGGCAGCTGTTGACTACTGACTGAGGATAAGTTGCAGTAGGCTTCTGGTACCGCATTCGGGGAAGTGCCAAACAGATCTATGGCCCGGTGTGGCCGTGAACGGTTCAGGTTGACAACATGAGCACTATAACACATGGCTTGGACATTTGTAGCGGGAACATTTGTCCAATCCCCGTTTTCTCTACTAGGATGAGGCCGACGAGACAATGCATCTGCATCGATATTCTGCTTGCCAGGTCTGTACTTTAGGCTGAAATCATATGTGGACAAGGCAGCCAGCCAACGATGACCTGCAGCATCTAACTTAGCCGAAGTGAGTACATAGGTCAACGGGTTATTGTCCGTACGTACTTCGAACTTCACGCCATAAAGGTAGTCATGCAATTTGTCAACAACTGACCACTTTAGCGCAAGGAATTCGAGCTTATGGGTCGGGTAGTTCTTTTCAGAAGGACAGAGACTTCTGCTGACAAATGCGACAGGACGTAGACCTTCACCTTGATCCTGATATAGGACACCACCTAAGCCTTCCCTACTGGCGTCGACATGCAGGACATAGGGCAGTTGCGGATCAGCAAACGCGATGACGGGGGCCTCTGTGAGACTCTTCTTCAGCAGTTCAAAGGCGTTCTCACATCTTTCATCCCACCTGGCACCAAACGGTTCTGACGGGTGATAGAGCTTCTGAGAGCCTTTGTCTCCTGCCTTTTTTCTGGGTCTGCCAACAGTAATGCAGCCTTGCAGCAGCTGGTTGAGGGGGTGACTCACTCTGGCATAATCCTTCACAAAACGCCGGTAGAACCCACAGAATCCAAGGAAGGATCTGAGAGATGTGATGTTCTCAGGGCGGGGCCAGGACTTCACAGCCTCTATCTTTGAGGGATCAGTTGCAACTCCATCTGCAGACACGATATGCCCAACATAATTCACTGAGGTGCGGCAGAACTGGCATTTATCCAGAGATAACTTTAGCCCTTCCTCTCTGAGCCTATCCAGCACTTTCAGGAGGCGTTCCTCATGTTCTTCGAGGGTTCTGCCAAAAATTATCAGGTCATCTAGATAGACCAACACTTCCAGCAGATTCATGTCACCGACTGTCCTCTCCATGATTCTTTGGAAAGTGGCTGGAGCACCACAGATTCCCTGAGGCATCCTCTCAAACTGGTAAAAACCAGCTGGGCAGATGAAAGCAGTTTTTTCTTTATCAGCCTCACTCATGGGGATCTGATAGTAGCCACTCCTGAGGTCAAGGACACTGAACCATTTGCTCCCATTCAAGCTTGCCAGCGCATCTTCTATGCGGGGCACTGTGTATTGATCAGGAACTGTTCGACGGTTCAGCGTCCTGTAATCCACACACATGCGGATAGTCCCATTTTTCTTACGCACCACCACTATGGGTGAAGCGTAGGGGCTCCTGGACTCTGAGATGATTCCTGCCTTTTTGAGGTCATCTAGATGCTTCCTCACATCTTCCACATCTGCTGGAGCTAGTCGTCTTGAACGCTCCCTAAAAGGTCGATCATCTGTTACTCGGATGGTGTGTTCTGTGCTCTTTGCACATCCAACATCGAATTCGCTGCATGAGAAAACTTCCTTTCGCTCCATCATCTTCTGAACCAACCGCTCCTTCCATTCTGTTGACACTGGGGAGTCAGCGAAATTGAAAACAGAGGGTGTCAGTTCATCTGGAGCTTTGCACAACTTCTCTGCAGGTGCAGATGCCAAGACATCAACGGGGAACATATGAGCAATGGGCATTCCACGCTTTAGAGTCACTTCACGAGTGGACACATTTCTCACAGTGACCGTGATTCGACGGCAGTGAGCAGCAGCAGTCTTCTTGAGTTCAGGCAGTACCAGCAGTTCTTCAGGAAACTCGCCCCCCTCCAAATGGTCTATGAGGACTGCTTGTGAGGAAAGATCCCCTGGAAACTTTGGGATGCCGGTGACAGTTGCAGCTCCCCCTGGGGGTAACGTCAGAGTCTTTGTTTTTGCAAGCCACACAGTGCCTCTTTTTGAGTGAGTACTGTCATCAGGAGTTTCCAGCAACTTTTGGTAGGCTCCTTTCATCACTGGGTGAATTTTCATGATGCTCAGAAAATTATTCCCTCCCTTTTCCTTGCAGACTTCCATCAGTCTCCGTACCACAGAGGTGTTGGTCCCCACCAGAAGGGAGTGTTCACTTTTTCTGGCCAGGTCTGGGCACACGAGCGCAAGTGTTTCCATGGTCTCTGTTACTCCAGCTACATCCCCTCCAAACTCAATCTTCAAGCACAGATAGCCATCATAGGGATATTGCTCAGTGCTAAGCCCCCATATTTCCAAATCCTCGATTGGCGTTAATGGCAGGTGCTTCAGATATTTGTCATAGAAGGAGCGGTAGAGAAGGGTAACTTGAGACCCGCCGTCAAGCAAGGCTTTAGCATAGATGCCCTCTATTTGTACTGAGACAACATAACTCGGACCCACTAAGCCTTCAGGCAGAACAGCCTTTGTTTCTTTCAGCATTTCGCACTTGGTGGAACGTGTATTTCCCGGGGCGGCAGACCGTTCCCTTACTGGGCCCCTGGGAAGTTTCCCTCCGGCCGTTTCAGTTTCAGGAGACGTTGGTTGACTCTTCTTAGATTCTCAGGATTCTGGCATTCACGCTGAAAATGCCCATCTTCCCCACACCTATAGCAAAACACACTGGCACGGTTCAGCATTTTTACTGGAACTCTCTCTTGGGGTTGTGGTCGTGAGTTCCTCCCGCCACCCTCTTGAGGACTTGACTGTGGAGGCTTTGCATCTGTTGTCGACATGGCTACTGTGGCAGAGCGCAGGCTAGCAATTTCACTCTTTAGCCCCTGTATCTCCTTTCTCAGCAGCTCTACTTCCCTGGTCTTGTCAGTGGGAGCGCTGAGGGCAGTGGGAGTCACGGCAGGTGTGACACAAGCGGAGGCACCAGCAGTAGGAGATAATTCGACAGGCAACACCATGGCGGAAGTGACTCCCTTCTTGGCACCATGTCTGTCAAGGATCATGTCTTCCTCTTCTCTCACTTCATGGAGCAGGTCAGCAAAACTGGGGGGTGATCTGAGTTTATATGTCATCCTGATACGAAGGGCCACCAGATTGTTAGACGAAGCTCCTCTCACTACTTGCTCAATACGAACACGGTTCATGTCAGACAACTCAATTCCACCTTTACGGTACACAGAGTGCAGCAATTTGTCCAGTCTTAGCAGATATGCTGAAAGCTTTTCCACTTCAAACTGGACTGTATTGCGAAACCTAACCATAAGGTCAGAGGCACTCTCAGTTGTCCCGAATGCATTCTCAATTGCGTTGAGGTAGTCATCTGCAGTCGCACTGGGGTTAGTGACTCGTAAGAACCTGATAATATCTGCAGCCGGTCCTTTAAGACTCTCTGCTACTCGCTGTTTCTTCACAGTGTCAGAACATTGCCACTCCTCAAGCATGTTGGTGGTCTGTTCAGCCCACGCATCGTATTCTTCTTCTCCATTTGGAGTAGGCTTCACGCCGGAGAACATGCGTAGCTTGCGATAGCTCTGTATCTCAGCAGGGCCAACTTGACACTTCTCAACCAAGGAGGATATTGCATTCACCAATGTGGTGTTCAAATCAGATGGAGTAGGCGCAGGGGTAGCGGAAGTAAATAGGCCTTTAACCTCATCGAAGGTCTTCCCTTCATTCATCAGAAATGCCATCAGCTTTGACTGAAAGTCTCCTCCCGCTGTGGAGGCTGGAATTGGCTGTGTGTCCACAAAATGTACTGGCCAGGGACCGAACCCATCTTGAGGCCCCACTTCCTCTGGTACTTTGATTTGGGTCAAATAAATGCTGGTGTCAAATAAAAGGAACTGGCTTTTACGTGTTGCATCGAAACAACGACCCATTATTTTAGTACGACCAAATACTTTGGCAGCATCCACCATACTGTAAACTTGTACATCTGATGCCTCAACTGGCACCTCACTGAGTACAAAAGCATGTTTCACATCAACTGTTTTCTCTTCACACCAGGACAGTATCTGTGCGGCCTCCATTTTGCATGAAATTTTCAACACTTAACCATAAACACAAGAAAATATCACAATAAAAAAAATATATAGTAGATCAGAGTTCTATGGTTATTCTCACAGCGTGGCGTTTTTTTTCTTTACAGGGAATTCAATTACTTCAAGCTTTCAATTATACAAATGTGCTCACAAAACAGTAAACAAATCCCGGACGAGCCCCCACATGTAGCCCTCCCACCAAACCTTGCTCATTTACATAAGATGGATTACTGAAAGCATGGGAGGAGCAATGGTGAGAGGTACCAGTAATATTCTCGTTATCTAGGTTCTCACTATAGTCACTAAGAGGCCCCAGTTAGCCACAAGAATACACTATTATAGCTATACGGTACACTGAACACAAAATCTCCCATGCAACACCAAAACAAAATGATAACCTGTTAAACTCACACAGCGGTTAGCTTATTCCCCAAAAAGAAATCAACAACAATACACAGACCACAGATACTCTCTTTGAAAGTGAAACACAGTGTATATTTATTCACCAACACACTCTTATCCTGTAATCAACCTAAAATATAATAACCTCCTAGACTAAATACCCGGGTTTTACTAATGTCTGTGGTACCACTCGTTGGCGCGCTTGTTGGAGCTCAATGAAATCCAATCCAGAAGGAAAAGTCACTTACTCACAGTCTCGTCTGTAGTGATGCAACTACCTCCCAGAGAAACCACTCCAGCAAGATACACAGTCCTGAACCAGTAGTCCTCTCGCCCGGTTATTCTGCTCCGATGAGAAACCTCTCTCTCCTCACCCAAGGCCAGCGAAGATCCTCCCAGTAGGGCTGTGCAATTAATCGAATTGTAATTTACGTTATAATTTGGCTTCCCACAATTATACAACCATTAGGCTATTTATCATATATATACTGTACATTTAGTTAGTCTATTTATTCATCTATCAATTTTCCTTGTACTTGCCCTTTAATGTTACCTCTTGTTCAATTCAAGTATATTTACATTCAGAAGAAATTCAGGAATAAAAGGACAAACTTTCCAAATTTAACAAATGCATGACATTGCCAATTGAATATTCCTACCTGCCAGACGTAGGCTGGCGCTGAAATCCAGGGGAGTTGAAACGAGGCCGCACCGCGGACACGGGACCAATTAACTAGGCTGAACAGCACTGCTCAATTTCGGCCCCGTAGCCGTGCTGAGTCCGCTCCTTTTTCAGGAGAAACTATCAGGATACAGACAGCTCTACAGCTGTGACTGACTGACTGATTAGATGACTGACGTACTGACAAACGTTTTATCAGCAACTGACTATTTTGATGTCTCTGTCTGTCGCGCTGTTCACTTGACACCTCGAGCTTCTCCTGCCCGTCACAACTTTTCCTCCAGGCACTGATGCGTCTAACTGACTCCTGTCAATCACTCCCGCCCACAACATCAATGATTGGACAAAAAACACGCACTGATCAGGTAATAGGTTAAAACTTTGCGCATTGCGGTAAAATAAACATTCCTTACTGGTCAATAAGTTGGTGTCATGTGTCCGTCATTAATTACAGGCATGTTCTTCTTAACCCTTTAGGCTACCAGTTAACTGATCAGTAGGCCTACATACAAGCAGGTTTTAAGAAACAGAAAAGGAACCACTTAGTTTCTCTCATACATATGTCTCCATTTGACACCACACAATATGAAGTTGGACAAATTTAAATTATATTTTACAGGGGCACTACATGAGTAAAGGCAGATCCTCAAAAATATGTCAATCTCATAGAGTTTGATTCAACAACTTTTTACAGCAGTGTCAGTAATTATGACGATGACAGGATCTGAGTGCACTATAGTTTGTGTTGTTTTGTTTGTTTATCTTGTTTGTTTTACAGTATCTTTTGTATCTTGAAGATGTGATGTGTTTTGATATCAATCAGATTCAGGACACCTGATTGTTTGGAGTATAGGCTCAACCCTCTTTTTATTGATCCCTCCACGCTGTCACATGACAATAATAACTCAATAAAAATATATAAAAGACATGATTCATCTCATTAGGAATCAACTGGAAAATAAAAACAAACTAAATACATAGAAATACATTAGGCCTATATAATTAGGCCACTTTTATGGAAAGTCATGTTGTTGCACTTGTATTCAAAATAGATAATTTCTTGTCTTTTATTTTTCATAATTCAAGATCGAATTGGTAAATCAGAGTGTCAGCGCCTAATTGGCACTGTAAATCAACAGGTTACATTTTCCTTGATTTTGATCAGATCACTCACAACTTATTTAACAACAGAGCAATACACTGGTTTAAAGGCAACAATAATAACATATTAAAGTAAACACTTATGTTTAAAACTATGCAGACCAAGCAATTTTTCATTTAACGTTTATTCCTGTACAAAACAAGATTGATGTTTAGCTTGGAGGTGTGAGATTGATCAAATTAAAACAAAGATTCAAAGGGGGAATATTTGAACCTGTCAATCACATCATAACTGATGAAAAACAAGAATTAGATTTTGTCTCATTCACTTCATTTTAAAGGTAAAATGTGTGTTCTTGTAAACAACAAACAAGAATATGTCACTAATAAGATCTATTCAGATAGAATCATGATTCACAATAAAACAGCCATATGATATGACACCATGCAGGATTTACATTTTGGATGTTAAATTAGGCTATAAGTTAATAGCCGTTTGGCTCCTTTGAGGTTTCCAACTGCAACAGTTTGTATTATTACACGTGGCGCACGCAGGCATATTGCTCAAATCGTGCACAAATAAAACAGTAGACTATCGATCCTCTCAGTATGAAGCACCTGTAAGCGCGTGCTCTCCTCCTCCACGTGGACAGCTCTGACTCGTTCTGTTGTTGCGCGTGACGACGCGTCATATTTCCTTCTGTGAGGAACCTAAATGGCAGCGATGACGGTGATCGTTACCCACTGAAGAAGAGCGAGGTGACGTTCATGTGAGGAGTTTTGAGACAGAGAGGAGAGCAGAGCAGGAGGGGTGACGCGCAGCACGTGACTGTAGAGAGAGAGAGAGAGAGAGAGAGAGAGAGAGAGCAGAGAGAGAGAGAGGGAGGGAGAGAGAGAGAGCAGGGAGGGAGAGAGAGGGGGAGGGGCAATGCAGCGCGCCTGCATGAACGAGACAGAGAGAGAAAGAAAGAAAGAAAGAAAGAAAGAAAGAAAGAAAGAAAGAAAGAAAGAAAGAAAGAAAGAAAGAAAGAAAGAAAGAAAGAAAGAATGAAAGAAGCCAATTTGTGATTCTGGTGAAGAGGTTCAATTGTGACTTAGCAGCTTAGTTGCTGCAGTGCTCACACACACACACATGCACAGACACACACACACTAGGGGTGGGCGATACTGCAAAATTTGGTGTCGATCCGATACCAAGTAATACTGGTCCAGAATTGCCGATATCGATACAGATACCGATACTTTTTATTATTAAATATGGCTTATGAACTTTCATGTAGGGGAGAGCAGTGTGTCATTATTTATGAGGTTCATCAATAGGTTTATCAACCACTATAAATTATGACCGATACAGTTTGAAAATGTAACATTAACCAATGCTGAAGATCCTTAATATTAATTTAACTACTATATACCTGGATGTAGTGGCTATTCCGTTCAAAATTATAGCCACTGCCCCAGCAATAGAAGAGTTGGTTTTAACGCACCTTGATTGTAGATCCAGGCACCATGCAGATGTTCATTGTTTGAAAATAATAAACTCAAAATATCCTACCAAAATCTTGTAGGCCAGCATAATAAACATGGTCAAGTGTATGTTCAAATGTGTGTAAAAGAGAGAAAGTAGATGATAGATATTTGATGATACTATGTTGAGATGAGATGAGATGAGATGGTTAAAAAACTGTTTGCTCTCAACTAAAGCCAGGACTCCATTGTCCTACAAACATTTCCCCACTTCCCTTGTTAGCTGACACCACACCCAATTACTATGGGTGTGGCCAAGCTGTCAATCAGTGGCCAAGCTGCCAATCATTGGCCAAACTGACAAACAAATCAATGAATTAGAACTAGAACAAAAATATGGGAAGTGTTGAAATTATAATTAGTATTTTTAAACAAAAAAAACATAAATGCTGTTTTGGCTCCTACATTTCCGGCCCCTAATTGTGGCTGTGATTAACAAAACAATTACGCTTACTTAAATGTAGCGTAGGAGCCTTCTTGGTAACTCTTTTTTTTTTTTTTTTTTTTTTATGAGCACTGTTCATATGAGTGATGCTTCCTGCAGCAGACATAGCTTACTGACAGGGCGTTCTAATGTGCTTGTCTTTGTCTTCAGTAGCACACTTCTTACTTGGCCCTTTGCATCTGGTAATGGTTTGATGACTCTGGCCATCAACCAGGAGCTGCGTGGAGCATTGTCATCCACGATGAGCACAACATCGTCAGTAGCAAGATTTCTCTTCGAAATATTCCATTTCTGGCGTTCCTGCAACAAGGGAAGATATTCTTTGACCCATCTTTTCCAAAAAAGATCCACCAGGTATTGGATTTGCTTCCATCTTTTCCTGGAGTACAAGTCCTCCTTGTGAAAGAGTCCGGGTGGCATTATTGGCTTTCCTTTAAGCTGAAGCAGATGGTTTGGTGTGAGGGCTTCCAAGTCATTATGATCATCTGACACAGTTGTTATTGGACGGTCATTGAGAATTGCTTCCACTTCACAAAGTGCTGTCTGTAAGCCTTCATCATCTAATGTTTGCTGCTTCATGACAGAGGTAAGTATGTTCTTTACCTGCCGTATCAAGCGCTCCCACACTCCTCCATGGTGGGAACCAGAAGGAGGATTGAAGATCCACTTTATCCCATCCTGAAGCAGGGTGTTCTCGATCTTGCTGTGATTCAACTCCTTAACAGCTTCTCTGAGCTCACGCTCTGAGCTGACGTAGTTTGTGCCGTTGTCTGACCTCATTTCCACAACTTGACCTCTTCTACAGATAAATCTGCGGATGGCGTTAATGCAGGAATCTGTATTTAAAGATGAAGCCATTTCCAGATGTACGGCACGGCTGGTAAAACATGTAAATATCACACCATACCTTTTCACATAGCTTCGTCCACGCTTCACTTCGATCGGTCCAAAGTAGTCCGTACCAACAAACGTAAAAGGTGGCTGGTCTGGTGTGACACGACTCTTGGGCAGATCAGCCATCTTCTGCTCTCCCACTTTGGCCCTTTGCCGACGACAGAACATGCATTTATTGATTACTTTTCTTGCTGCTGTGTTCGCATGTAGAATCCAATATTTCAGTCTCAGCCGAGACAGCATATGGCATCTTCCTCCATGACCAACTCGTTCATGAACGTCTCTCAAAATAAGTTTAGCAATGTGACACTCTTTAGCTATGATGACTGGATGCAGGAGTTCCTGTGGCATCGCTGACTTGCTTATCCTTCCCCCAACTCTTAACAGTCCATCTTCCAAGAAGGGATCTAGCCTGAAGATGGCGCTGCTTCTCTTTACATTAGGGTTTCCTTTTTTCATAGCAGACATTTATTCTGGGAAGGATTGACTTTGACTATAGCTGATTATTGCCTTCTCGGCTTGTGTCATGCCATCAACTGAAAGCTTTTGGCCTCCCAGTGTTCCTTTAAACTTGTTCAGCTGTTGTTCAACAGTTTCTTTGCCATTGCCATTCTTGAGCCTTTCTGTAAACTCTTTTCTTTTGTTGCCCAGTTGTTGTAGCGTCTGTCTGAGCTTCAGCATCCAAGCTGCTGCATTCTTGACATCACCCCACTTTGAGAAGTGTTCCAAAAACTTGCTGGTAGGATCATTTTCCTCCTTCATTGAAATGTGATTGACCATCACTTCCTTTTTGACCTCTGGGTCATCTGAGGGAATGGGACTCAGCCCTTCAGGCAATGCTGGCCAAAGACTTTCATCCTTCCAAAGAAATTCTGGGCCCTGAATCCATCTTGTAGACTTCAAGAATGCTTCTGCGGTCATCCCCCGTGATGCATCATCAGCCGGGTTTTGCTTGGAGCTCACATACCGCCACTGCTGAGTTGCTGACAATTCTCTGATCACAGAGACTCGATTTGCCACAAACGTGTGGAACCTTTTAGTTGTATTGGCAATGTAGCGCAGGACAGATGTGCTGTCAGTCCAGAAGACTGATTCTTCCAGCACCATCTGAAGTTCTGTTCTCAGCATTACATCCATTCTGACTGCAAGGACTGCTGCAGCAAGCTCAAGTCTTGGGATGGTCATTTGCTTGAGCGGGGAGACTCTTGCTTTGCCCATGATGAATGCGATGTGAGTTTCACCCATGATGTTTATTTGGTGCAGGTAGGTGACAACACCATACCCCGACTCACTGGCGTCGCTGAAATGGTGTAGCTGTGCAGACTTTATCCTACCAAATCCATTTGTCTTTATGCATCTGTCAACAGAGAAACCAGTGAGTTGGCTCAGGTCTGTGAGCCATCGTTTCCATTGCATAGCAAATATGTCCGGTATCTTTTCATCCCAGCTGCAGTTGGATTTGCACAGTTCTTGAAGTATGTTCCTTGCTGTCAAGATGAAAGGAGCAAGGAATCCTAGAGGGTCGTATACAGAGCAGACTACAGAAAGAATACCTCTTCTGGTGATTGGCTGAATCTTTGTGGCTGTTCTGAATGAGAGTGTGTCAGTCTCTACATTCCAATGGACTCCCAGTGCCTTTTCCACAGGTAGGTTCTCTCTGTCCAGATCTAACTCCTTCACCTCTTTTGCTCTTTCCTCTGCAGGCAGTGAGGACAGGACAGCACGGCTGTTACTTATCCACTTGGTCAATCGAAATCCTCCTTCCAAGCAGACATCTCTAAGATCCTTGACGAGGGCTATGGCTTCATTCTCAGTAGGAACTGATGTTAAACAATCATCCACGTAGAAGTTTTCCCTGATAGTATTGAGAGCCTTTACATCATACTTTCCCAGGTTATCCTCTGCTGTTTTCTTCAGGGCAAAGCTAGCACAACTAGGAGATGAGACTGAACCAAACAGGTGAACAGTCATTCTGTACTCTGCCAGTGGTTTGCTTACATCACCATCAGGCCACCAAAGGAAACGAAGGAAGTCAACATCTTCAGGTGGTACTCTGACCTGATGAAACATTCCCTCTATATCGGCCATCATGGCAATGGGTTCCTGCCGAAACCTGAGAAGATCTCCAAGCAGCGTGTTGGATAAATCTGGGCCTTGTAACAGCTCTTTGTTCAAAGATGTGCCCCTGTACGTGGCAGCACAGTCAAAAACCACACGTATGGTCTTCTTCTGTGGGTGATACACACCATGGTGTGGTATATACCATACCCGTCCATCATCTCTTTGTAGCTGGCTGTCTGGAACCTTTTCAGCGTGACCTTTCTGTATGACCCCATCCATGAAACTTTTATAGTCCTCAAAAAATGTCTGGTCTTTCTTGAACTTCTTAACAAGGTTAAGGGCACGTTGTTCTGCAATGTGATGGTTCTTTGGCATCTTCACATCATTCTTTCTGAAAGGGAGTTGGAGGTAGTAGTGTCCATCCTTTAATGTAGCAGAGTCAGAGGCTAACTTTAGAAACTGTTTATCTTCAACAGATAACTCATTTTTCTCACTGTGACGCTGTTCAGGAAAATCTTGATTGTACTGTCGAACAAGTAATTCTTCAATGTTGGCAATTGAGATTCTGTTTGCTTTCAAATATGCATTTTCATCCATGCAGCGGCTGCTGTTGAGTGGTCCATTTACTACCCATCCAAGTTGTGTCTTTACTGCATAAGGGCCATTCCCTTCACTATTCACAACCTTCCATGGTTCCAGAGCTTTTGGGCAATTCTGTCCAATGAGCAGTCCCACCTCCTTATCAATAGTAGTCAGCTGAACTTCACCGAGATACGGCCATTTCTTTATGTCATCCTGTGTGGGAATATTTTCCTTTGTGACAGGAATCTCTGAGTAAGTGTATACCTCTGGCAACTTCAGGAATGTGTCATCTTGAAGACTGCCCACTTCTAAGCCAGTTACTTTGTAGCTGCTTACAGGTTTCTCCTGCCCCATTGTTTTTAGAAGAATTTCTGTTCTCTGCCCCTGGATGTTGAGCTGGTTCATCAACTTCTCAGTACAGAATGTTGCAGTACTACCAGGGTCTAAAAAAGCATATGTTTGGGTAACCTTGTTCCCTTTGGCATGTTTAATCTGTACAGGCAGAATGGAAAGAGCGCATTCTTTACCGGCCCCGGTATGGTCACCGATCGTCATGGAGACCAGAGCGCTGCTTAGCTTTTCTTTGGATGTCTCTCCAGCTGATTTCACTTCTTGGTGAAAGCCATCCTCTTCGGTCTTAATGTGCAGTAGAGTGGCATGTTTCTTTTGACAGATGTCACATGTGAGCCTTTTTTTGCATTCTCTGCTCATGTGTCCCAATATTAAACATCCAAAACATGCACCCTTTGACTTGAGAAAATCCACCTTTTCTTTGTGTGGTCTTGCTTTAAATTTTCTACACCACTCCAATGTGTGTTCTCCTGAACAGAATGTCTTTGAATAGCAATTCTCTTGTCAGGTCTTTCATTCAGGTACGTATTTTTGCTTTTCTCTGATTGTTGATAAGTCATTTTCTTTTTCACAGGCTCCTCCGATGGCTGATTGATGGCAGGTGATGGGTAAGTATTATTTTCTTTCTTTGAGTTTTCAGACACAGTAGTTACTGCAGTAGCAAAGCTACTTCCTTTGCTGGGAGGTTTAAAGATCTTTGGTCCATAAGCTTTGTTGGGTGGGCGAGGATCTTGAATGTCGCCAAAGATGGGATCTGAGCTGATCCTAGCCTGTTTTTCAACAAAGTGCACCAAGTCTTTGAAAGTTGCTCTCCGTTTGTGTCTTTCCTGTATGTCACAAGCGACAGATCGGAACTTGTCCCTGAGCTTGAAAGGGAGTTTGGAAATAATTATTCTCATGTTGGAGGGCGTATTCATTTCGTCCATGTACTGACCACTTTGTAGTGCATTATAACAACCTCTCAGAAAAAGTCCATAAGAATGCAAGGCCTTTGCATCTTCAACTTTAATGGTTGGCCAGCTGAGTGCCTTATCAATGTAGGCAGCAATGATTCTCATATCATGGCCAAAGTTCTCCAATAGAAGCCTCCTGGCCTCTTTGTAACCCATCGTGGGTGACAAGTGCAGACAACTGCGGACTAGGTCCTTTGCTTGTCCACTTGTGAACTGTTCTAAAAAGTATAGTCGGTCTTGTTCGCTGTCAGTTTTGCTTTCAATGCAATGTTCAAAAGCCTGAACAAAAGCCTGATATTGCAGTGGTTCACCAGAGAATGTTGTTATTGCTTTGACTGGAAGTAAAGACAAAAGCTGCTGCTTCACAATTAGCTCAGAAACCTCATTTTGCCTGCTCAACACATCAACCAGAGTTGTATTTCCATCATGGAGACCAATAGAAGACTGAGTGGCGCCACCTGCAGACATCAGAGGTTGTTGCTGTAGATGAGTCTTGGTTCTAGTACCACCTGTGGCTCCACCTGAGCTGGTGAGCGTGTAGACGGGGCCTCCTACAGGAGGAATGCTATATTGACTTTGGTCTTCTTTGAGATTCTCTTCTATGAATATGGGTGGTGAAGGGTTATACTTTTCCAATGTTCTCGGTGGCCTTTTTTGAAGCCGATCCATTTGCTCCATATAAGCATTCATGCCATCAGTTGGAGTCTTCTTTACATCAACTTGCGATGTTTGAGATGAAGTTTCATATTCCTCCCAAACCTTTATTTTTGCATTTGATTCAGCTATATCAGCTTCCACTTGCAATCTTTCCTTTTTTGCTTTGATGCTTGCTTCTTCCTTTTCCATTTGAAGCTTCTTTTCAAGCATATCTGCACGCACCAACAAAGCTGCTCTCTCTGCCTCAGCCTGTGCCTTTAATCTTCTGCTGTTTGAGGATGCGGTACTTCGGACAATGGACCCTTTGCGTGACACACTGTCGTCTGGCTCAACATCATCATGTTCCTTAAGTTTCTCCTCATAAGCAGCCAACTCCATCTTTTTCTCCGTAGCCCTCAAAAAATCTTTGAACCTCTTTTTCTTGGGCTCAAACCAGTCCATTTGGTCACACTCTTTTTCTTCTTCTGACATGAGCATTGAGACAGAATTTTGAAACTGAATAAATTCTTCCAGTGCATTTTCAAGCATTTCACATTTCTGCTGTATGATGTGTGTATCGGCTTGTCCAGATTCATCCAAAAGAGCTTGAATCTCATTTTGTTTACGTGTCAACACTCCCAGTTTTCCTCTGCGAGAGTGAATCAATTTCACAAGAGTCATCTCCTCTTCACCAGTCTCAGCAGGCTGCTCCCTGCTCTCTGATTGGTCCTTCAAATCAGTCATCTTAACAGCAATACATGTAGCCTAGAATAATCCGAATCCCTGCTCCATGTGCACACCATTCACAATATCTGACAATTAATTCAGTAGCGCTGATCAGACGCACTGATACAATGGTCCCTATCGTTGCATCGGCGCTGTTTCTAGGCTGAACGCCTGGCGCAGCTCAAATCAGTGGGCGTGGACAAGCGCACTTGATATCGTCGTGCTGGCGCTAGACGCAGCCTCAACCATTACAACCACGCCTTTTAAGCGTAAAATTATGCACCGTCATGCTCATTGGATAACTGCAATAAACGAATCGCACGCTTGCCTTTTTAGCTCCAATTCCAGTGATCCCGCAAAACCAGACGAAAGCCAAACGCTCTGCCCCCGCCCCCTCCCTTCATCCAGTCTGTCTTCTGTCTGCATTATAGGCTATTATTCCATATTATTATGCTTCTCAAACCAATCTAACTGCAGTTTCAATACTGCAAGCATGTAAATACGCTACACTATAGCAAGATCAAAGTGAAAATAATGTACTAAACGCATCAGCTAGAAAAATATAGCCTATTAGATTGGTGAAAGTTTGTCCAGAAAGATATCGTTTTCTCTCCCCTGCTGCAGGTAGAATGATGCACATAAATATACCCTACATTATGTAAAGTCATTGCATAAATGTGTTTTTATTGTAAAACTAAATGTCAAGTAGGGCCAAGTTATTGGAGCGGACATCACAATATAGCACATCACAGAAGCGCGTTCCGCTGTCACCCCACAAGGGGTATATATAGGCTCAAGAGGACATATATGTTTCACATAGGGTGGTGTTTCATTTCGATGTTTTATTTGGTCCAATATTGAAATGTTCTACAATTGCAGTTGTCTTACCATTACACATTATTTTTGATCTACCTTTTATATCTATTTCGGCTCATTTGGTTGCTATTTAGTAGCGAAATGGAGGACCCAATTGCATGCTGGGAGTGGACATTCACAGGCAGTAAACTTACAACTGCTATTTCCTATGGGAAGCTGGGTGCTGCTATGTGTTGTGTCTGTTTGAGCGAGGGAGTCAGAGAGAGAGAGAGAAGGGTGACTCAGAGGCAGAAGAGCACTGGCGCACTGAATAGGCCTGGTTTCAGAGAGAGACAGAGAAGGGTGACAGGGGAGAGGCACAAGTGCACTGGCGCACTGAATAGGCCTGGTTTTCAAAGGCGCAAAGCGCTAAATTTACGGCAGGTGCGAAGATAGCAGTACGCCGGTATTTAAGTCCGACACGCCCACTTTGGCCCATTCTGGGACTGCGCCACGCCCATTCGGCCTAAAGCGCATTTGGCAGCGTAAAGCCATATTGATATCGTCCCAAAACAGGCGCAAGGCACGTTTTTTTGCGTTTAAGGCCCGTTTTAGCGCCGAAGGCTTGTGGGAGAATAGGGCCCAATGTCTCCATTTCCAACCAAGATTTCAAAGCAGTGATTTCCATACACAACAAATCCTCCATGAGACATCCAACAAACAGCAGCAATTTCAACAGCAGCAGCAGCAGCACATGGGACATCCAATACCAAACAATTCCTTATTTCACATACAATGATCACTTCAGCATATGCTTCATTGCACATCCAATATTGTTTGTTTTACCTCTTGTCCCAAAGTCCAGTTGCCTCTGTTATTTCCACCTTTGTTTGAATTCCATTCATGTCCCAAGTCCAAGAAGTAGTGCAGGAAAATCCAATGCAAAAGTTTTTTAACTTAATGTAGTGGCTATTCCGTTCAAAATTATAGCCACTGCCCCAGCAATAGAAGAGCTGGTTTTAACGCACCTTGATTGTAGATCCAGGCACCATGCAGATGTTCATTGTTTGAAAATAATAAACTCAAAATATCCTACCAAAATCTTGTAGGCCAGCATAATAAACATGGTCAAGTGTATGTTCAAATGTGTGTAAAAGAGAGAAAGTAGATGATAGATATTTGATGATACTATGTTGAGATGAGATGAGATGAGATGGTTAAAAAACTGTTTGCTCTCAACTAAAGCCAGGACTCCATTGTCCTACAAACATTTCCCCACTTCCCTTGTTAGCTGACACCACACCCAATTACTATGGGTGTGGCCAAGCTGTCAATCAGTGGCCAAGCTGCCAATCATTGGCCAAACTGACAAACAAATCAATGAATTAGAACTAGAACAAAAATATGGGAAGTGTTGAAATTATAATTAGTATTTTTAAACAAAAAAAACATAAATGCTGTTTTGGCTCCTACACTGGATATTCTTTTCCTCTGTGAAAAGACTGCCCGTGGAGTCTATCTCTGTGTTGAGGGGGGGGGGGGGGGGGGGGGGGGGGATATGTCTGTCTGATATTTCCCTGATGTAAAATAACTCCAAACGATCTGCTCCTGTTCCTTTGAGCCGTGATCAGATCACGGAATGGCATGTGTGTTTTTGTATGCGATTGTGCGCGTCGGATTTCAATCCCACTCTGTGCTCTGCTGCTTGCCTTCCTTTACAAGACCCACCCTGCATATCGTTCAAGCACTATTATTGGCCCAGGCACGTATACTCGTTGTTTCAGTGCACATGTGATGACACAACAACAGCAAATCCGAGGCGGAGAAGCCCTGCATGAATGCACGCACAAAAGCTGTGTTCAGTATCGATCTTTTGATGTCAGGATCGATCTTCAAAACGAGACTCAGGTATCGGGAGTATCGATATTTTGGGATCGATCTGCCCACCCCTAACACACACACAGACACACACACAGACAGACACACACACACACACACACACACACACACACAGACACACACACACACACAGACAGACAGACAGACAGACAGACAGACAGACACACACACACACACACACACACACACACACACACACATACACACACACACACACACACACAGCACCCTGTTCACACTGACTGACGGATCCTGGCTGTTCAAATCCACATGAGCAGTTTGTGTGTGATCCTGTACAGAGTGAAGCATCATGTCAGCAGCTGTGTTTGGTCACAGTGTGTTTCTGTCTCACTCCTTTATCTGACACAGAGACACTGATGCATCATCAGACAGATAGAACCCAGGGTAAAGTGGTTCAGTGAATGAAGAGTGGAAAGTGTGGAGGTGAATCAGTTTGTCAGAGGAAATGTTGTAGAAGGACAGAGAGCCAGCAGGACAGTCAAGATACACTGCGACTCTGTTAGAGACACAGGAGGTGAGAGGTATGTCTGTGTGTCTGAAATTGTGCCGGGCAGTGTAACGACCATCAGAGCAGAACAGACACCAGGACTTTTCATTCCAATCAAGCACACAGTCAACACCCCCTCCTCTCCTGCCGATTCCTCTGTAAGTCACTCCTATCTCAACCACTCCTTTCCTCTCCACCTCCCAGTAACAGCGACCAGTCAGACCATCTCTACACAGCAGCTGAGCCCTGCTGTCAAATCTCTCTGGGTGATCAGGATATGGCCGCTCCTCTATCACCCTCGTCACCTTTCTGTTGTCTTCAGACAGGAGGAGCTGTCTGTGTGCTGTGTTTGGATCCAGTGTGAGATCACAGGCATCTGATGAGACAACAAGACTCGTTACAGCAGCAGCTTCTCATCTAATAAACATGTTTGTTTGTTTGTTTGTTGATTTATTGACAGTTCATTTCTCAGCAGTTTGATGATGTCACATGTCAGCCATCTTCCTGATTCACAGGATGTGAATGAATGGACGTCACAGACTGTGCTGTAGATGCACTTTCCTTCTCACTAGTTGAATGTGTTGTGTAAGGAATTTAGATAGAAATATGGATTTTGATATCACTATTGATTCAATAAGTTAATATCAAAACCCCGGGGCACCACCACGTTCATCAGTAATTTATATTACTTTAATAAGCAATTTATATTACTTTAATAAGTAATCTATTACCCCTGCCGTCGGTCACAGGAATCAGAATCAGTTCTAAAGGAAGGGAGATCTTTAATATCGACTGATATTATTATAACAAGCACTGAACAAGTTTTTAACTTAAAAACAGAATGCGTTTATTTAATCCATCAAATAGTAAATCACAGTATTATGCATAACACCTTGTTCGATTGAGAGGTAAGGAGGAAGTAGGAGAAAGTGAAAGAAAGGAAATAAGGTATTCAAAGAAAGCCTAGTTTAAACCTAAACCTAATTAAATACAATATTCTAATTCAATAGGTGAGTATTCTAAGTTACTCTATCTTCACAGCACTCTCACAATAAGCAGAAAGACGTGTGGTCCACTTTGCCTGTCTGAGAGTCGAGGGTTCTCTCCCTCTGGTTCGTCTGTGGGAGAACGGCCTTCCTGGCTCGGCTGGGATCCCACCGGAAGGCAGGAGCTGCCATGGCAGCGAAGGGTGGCCATGTCTGCTCTTGGACGGCAGGCGAGGGGTCTCAAAACCGGCTGGTTGTTGGTTCAATTGTCTGTATCTCATCCCGTTGAGAAAGGGGGATCGCCTTATATTTAGTTCGATAAGCTCCAGACTATTGCTTGCTGCCGTTTGTCGAGTCAATACTGTTTGAATGGAGCTTGGTTGTCCACATGCCTGTTCTCGGGAAGCGGTCTCATGGTCATGGGACCTGACACGGCTTTCCTCCGTCAGGGCCAAGGGATCCAAAAATCATATTAGTGGGTTGGTATCAAGCCCAAAAAGCTCCTCAAATCGACGCTTAATGTCCATCAGTGTTCTGTTGCTCTGCTGTCAAGTGACTGACTGCATTAAAAATTGGCCAGACTATCAACGCCTCTCGACTGGGTGGTAGTCATATCATCGCCTTCAAAAGCATGGCATCTTTTGAGGCCTAAAAGTAAGGACTACATCTTGAATTCTTGAGTTCTAAAAAGTCCTTGTTGTTTCAAAAGTTCTTCTTTCGTCTGCCCAAGTCTGTTAGAGCGCAGCCAGCCACAGTTTTTATCTCCTCCTGTCAGGAGGAAAAGGGGCATGGCCCTTTTCTATTGCATTCCAGATAAGGGTATGGGTTTAGAACTCAACTAAACTATTTCTCTACAAGCATATTTATATTTCTTGACATCACTCTTGGTGTGATAAAAGACTAGATATAGAGGGAAAGAGAGAGATAAATAGATAACTACATAGATAGATAGATATTTATAGACATTGGTCTTGTTACACTGGATGGCCCACGAAAGAGTTTACGACTGTTTACCAGGGGCTGGCGGCAAGAAATACATCTACCTCTTCCCTTAAAACTTATCACATGCTTAAAACATCTCATCAAATGACTTCATGGCCATGATACTTTCAGAATTACATCACACACATTATTCTGATTATTTTGAAATCAAACATGTGTGGTGTATCTTTATATTTAAGGAATAAACCAACTATTTCTGGAACACATATTCTTTACCAAATCTTGTATACGTGTACGTAACACAAACATATCTAATAAAACCATGGTTAATTAAATCACTTATCTTGGTGAATTAAAAAGAGTTACCTAGATTCGATAACATGTCAACACTGTTAGATCTACGGTAACAAATTAACGGTAACACACACATTAACACATTATACATATACATTCCTTCTCGAGAAGTATGTAATACTAATTAACTTGACAAAGTATATGAATCATGAGGTTTGTTAATTCCATTTTGCCACACACAAAAAGACTCGTGGTCTTTTTGTGAATGTCTGCTGGCTCTTCTTAAAAGGAATGTGAAGTGGTTTATAGCCTTTGACCCCCCACTTCCATTCGATGACCTTTGGTTTTAAGGAGGAAGATGGACCAAATAATACATTTACAAAGCATTATTAAACATACCCATGATTTATATAGATCAATGTGGGTTGCGATTCTTGAGAATATTGATACCAAACACTCCATGAGTTGTACGTACAGTACACAAGTTCCTAAACTGTTTGCTTCCAGAGTCAATGCCTGGGCATGACTGTTTTTCTTCAAGAGTCCTGTCCCGGGGTCCCGTCCGTGTGACCTGTGAACTAAATCTCCACCAACCGACAGAACGGACATTGACGAAACACACTGTCAGCAGTTAGAAATCACTCCTTTGGTATTTCCAGACAAGCTGGCATCTTGGGCCCTTTTCGGCTCCCCCCCGATGCAAGGCGCAGGCCAGAGGTCAATTCCTGTGACCTCTGGAGAGGAGAGATCTGTACATTAAATATTCAATATTTAATGAACGCCACCAGACGATTTTCGCTACATATCCCCCCCGTTGTATCCTAGAAGCATTCCGGATCTTCTGTGAGACAAGGAGAAGAAATCAGATGGTAGATGCATACTGTAGTGACCACGTTCCTGCATGAGAGTGCTGTATCCTTATATTCAAGCAGATAGATGAAGCAGGGATAGAACAG